>NC_059434.1:80346930-80720680 GCF_021028975.2 Sphaerodactylus townsendi
AAGTGGCTGAAGACCAGATCTGGGAGACCGAAATTAACATTTAGGCTCTGAAATGACGCTAACTGGGTGAGCTTGGGCCACACGCTCTCTCTCTCTCTCTCTCTCTCTCTCTCTCTCAGGTTAACCTACCTCACAAGTTTGTTGTGAGGTTAAATCGGAGGAACTGAGATGCTGCCTTCTGCCCTGAGTTCTTCAAAATATGTAAAGGATAAACCAAATACATAATAAATTAGCAGCTGTATATTGGAACTGAACAGTAGCATTTGGATTAATTAATTTGAGGGGATCCAGTATGTAGTTGTACTTATTTCATTTGCCCCACTGTAAAAAGCTCCCCCTCAGAACATGAGAACTAGTGGCTAGAGTGCTGAATTAGGGTTGGGACCTGAGTTCGAATTTCCACCTTGCCATGACCCTCACTAGATGACCTTAAGTCAGTGACTCCCTCTTAGCCTAATCTATCCCACAGGGCGGTTGTTGGGAGGATAAAATCAGGGAGAAAGAACTACTTCAGTTCCTTGGAGGAAGAATAGGATTTAAATGTATGCGATAGATCTCCCCATCTACCCTGTTTCCCCGAAAATAAGAGCTACCCTGAAAATAAGCCCTAGCAAGATTTTTCAGGATTTTTGGAGGATGCTTGAAATATAAGCTCTACTCCAAAAATAAGCCCTAGTTACAGATTCCCCAGCGCAGCAGATCTGGTCACGTTAGGGGTGCAAAATCATGAGAAAAAAATAAAACATTCCCTGAAAATAAGCCCTAACGCATCTTTTGGAGCAAAAATGAATATAAGGCCCTGTCTTATTTTCGGGGAAACGGTATTTTACAACATGCATTGAGCTCTGTAGGAAGGCAGCTAATAACTATTCAGACCAATAAATAAATAAAATAGATAGAAAACTGGGAGGTCTGAATCGGCCCAAACCACTAGAGTTTGGGTTGACCACTCCGGGTGAGGCTTGGAGATCTCCCAGGCATACAACTGAAATCTACACAACCGATTTCTTTCTTTGCCTGTCTGCACATGCAAATGACCGATGATCTCGGGGCAGTGGGGACAGCCCCATTCACGCCCACACTCATTCACGCCCACTCTTTCCCTGCACAGTCAGTCAGCGCACAGAGGGGCTGTGTGTCCGGGGCATTGGTCGAGCACTTATGGTCAAATAACAGTTTGGGGCTCATTCCGCACATGCAGAATAATGCACTTTCAAACTGCTTTCAGTGCTCTTTGAAGCTGTGAGGAATAGCAAAATCCACTTGTAAACTGTTGAGAAAGTGGTTTGAAAATGCATTATTTTGCATGTGCGGAAGGGGCCCTAGAAGCTGAAGTTCCAGCAGGTTGAGGCAACTTTGGGGTTTTGGGGGGGGGGGGGGGGCAGGAAATTCTGTCTTCTGGAATTCCGCACAGAAATTGACAAACCTCTGGCATGCCCTCTTTTTAGGTAAAAACGTGGGCAGCGTGGTCTACCATAACTGTTTCAAACAAGGGGCCAGAAGGCTTTCCGGGAATACGGCTGTGTCAACATTCCATGTCACTCATTTCCCACTTGAGGCGTTTGCTGCTGCATTGTAGCTGCTTCCACACAGGGGCTTCTCATGCGCCTCCATCGTTTCCCACCACCATTCCCAGCAGGTGGGTGCGTACCCAGAACTGCTGTCTGGCACGCGCATCCCAAATTGCTGGGTTGCGCCCCGACAGACACGTGTGCGCCTGAAGTCACTGGCCAGTCAACCCAAAAGGTGACTCTGATGCAGATCTGCCACAAGAAGAGTTGGTTTTCACACCCCATTCTTCTCAACCTTTGAGGTGTCTCAACAAGGCTTACAAACTCCTTCCCTTCCCCTCCCCACCCCAGACACCTTGTGAGGCAGGTGGGGCTGAGAGAGTTCAGAGAGAACTGCGATTAGCCCAAGGTCACCCAGCAGGCTTCATGTGAAGGAGTGAGGAATCCAATTTGTTTAGAGTCTGCCACTCATGTGGAGGAGTGGAGTATCAAACCTGCTTTTCCAGATTAGAGTCTGCCACTCTTAACCGCTGGAGGGTTTTTGCCTTCCCCTGAGCATAGAGCAAATGGACCTTCCTTGGTTTTAACTCTACAGCAGATAATGAGGATGCAAAACTTCCCAACTACAGACAGTTGC
Source organism: Sphaerodactylus townsendi (assembly GCF_021028975.2). NCBI lineage: Eukaryota > Metazoa > Chordata > Lepidosauria > Squamata > Sphaerodactylidae > Sphaerodactylus > Sphaerodactylus townsendi. The sequence continues at coordinate 80,349,079 of NC_059434.1, forward strand.
ATGCAAAGCTAAGGTCCCTTCCGCACATGCAGAACAATGGACATTCAATGCACTTTCACAATTGTTTGAAAGTGGATTTTGCTATTCCGCATAGTAAAATCCAGCTTCAAAGCGCACTGAAAGTGGGTTGAAAATATATTATTCTGCATATGTGGAAGGGGCCTAAGGCTCTTCCACTAAGAGTGTTGGAGTGCACAAGCTAATCTGGTTCACCAGACAAGCCTCCACAGCTCAAGGGGCAGAGCGGGGAATCAAACCTGGTTCTCCAGATTAGAGCGCACCTGCTCTGAACCACTACACCACACTGGTTCTCCACAGTTGCTACATTACAAGGCAGCTTCATGAGGAAAAATGAACTTAAGCGTGCATAGCTGTGGGATGAGAAGTAGATACAAGAGTTCTGCACATAGTTCTGCCCATGCAGGCCCCCTTTGGCCCTCAGTTTTCCACTTCAGTCAGCTTTGAAGGGGAAGCAATAAATCTTACTACTCCTCAAAGGCAGTCAGAGAGAGGAGGGGAAGGGAGTACATCGTGAGTTACATCAGCAGTAACGTGCCCCTTACACCACCTTGACGGATTGTTTTCTGAACAAACAAGAGGTCTCACAATTGCTATCGGCATAGCAACCGCCAGCAGCAAGATATCTGCATGTCACTTCCATGTTCAGCTGATTTTATTATTACAATTTAAGAAGGTGGAGAAAGGCGATTTTTCTCAGTCCCTGTTAATATTAGAACTTTAATGGGGCACCCCTGCTGGTAGCCCCGCTCCCATTTTTTTCCTATTGACTGCATTATTATTCCACCATTCCTCCAAGGAATTTGGGGTGGGAGCAGGAACATGGAGGAGTCCTTTCTTGTTTTTCTCACAACAATCTTGCAAAGTAGCCTAGGCTGAGAGATGGTGACGGTCCCGCGAAGTGTCGATCCACGCATTACAAAGTCCACCATGCAGACTTCAAGTCTGACAGATTCCAGGTGTTTCCAGCTGAGAAATTAATGTTCACGTGTTGGGGGGGGAGGGGCTATGCAGATTAAGCTGATCAGGATCGAGTCTAGATCAAATCAAAGATCAAATCAAGATCACGGCCCAGCAGTTACTATGGCCAACAACAGGGCATAGAGGCTGAGAAGACTTGGGCCGGTCCCACGCTCTGCTGAAATTACCTCACAAATAGGTGAACGAGGATAAAACAGAAGAGGAAGAACGTTTTAAGCAGGTTTGAGACCAGACTGAGGAGAAAGCCAGGGCATAACAGAAGGAAGTAAAAAAAGTTTTTACCCTGTACATGAACCCTAACCTTCTTGGCTACGCAGGAGAGTCAAGAGATTCCAAAGAAAGTATTCCTTTGCATAATAATATATGTCACTTATTCAATCCCCTTGAAAGGGGGATTAAACCCATTCTATCCAGCACAGTTGCACCAAGGAGCTATGGGAAGTTACTGCATTCTCCCTGCCTCCGTTTCCCCCCTCAAAACAACGAGATTGGTTAGGCTAGGAAAGAGAGACCGGCCCCAAGTTGCCCAGCAAGCTTCCTTTCAGAGTAGGAGTTTGAACCCCGGTCCTCTACCTTCCTAATGCCACAACCCTTTAATACAGCTCCTCATGCTGTGGTGACCCCCAACCCTAACATTTATCCATTTTACTGATGGAGAACACTGATGCAGAGAGTCTTAGGCGACCCCTGTGAAAGGATCGTTTGACCCCCAAAGGGATCCCGACCCCCAGGCTGAGAACCACTGCTCTTGAACCTAGTTAAAACTAACCATTATATCCCACTGCCTCTCTGAAGGGGCATCCAGTCCATAACGGACCTTGATAGCTAAAATGAACATTCGTGCCCAGAAGTATTTAAAATAGCAACTAAGAACTAGTTGTTTGGACTGGGTAGGAAAAATGGGAGGGCTATTCCTACTTGCTTGTGGGTTTCTTGGAAGCATCTAGGACAGAGGTGTCCAAATCTGGTGCCCCAGATGTTCTTGGACTACAATTCCCATCAGTCCCTGCCAGCATGGCCAATTGGGAATCGTAGTCCGTGAACAACTGGGGCGCCAGAGTTGGACACCCCTGATCTAAGTGGCCACTGTTAGAATGGATCCAGGGAATCTATTTTGCAGTCTTGCTTAGCAAGTAGAAAGAAGAGATGTATCTCCTACACACACACACACACACACACACACACCAGTTTCTACTGAAGACGTCCCAGATTACCTTACATGGTTAAGATAAAAACTGTGGGCATTTTCAAGCATGCCATGGAAGGTAACTGACGGTCACTCGTGCCAGTGTACGAACACCTATAAACACTGGTGTGGGACAAAAAAGCACAAATGGAACATTTGTAAAATGAACACCCAGCACGCCAGTTACAGGCGGTGACACTAAAGAGGCAGGGGATCCAACACAGCGTGAGAATGCACCCTTCAGTTTGTGGATGCCGCCTTTTATCATTGTGAAATGGACATTTCAAGTGATAGCAACGTAAACAATTTCACAGTGTGCATGCTTGCTATGTAAGTGCACATTTGTGACTTACCAGGAACTGTGTGCTTTGAGGTGACTTGAGGGAGGACTGTCCAGAGTCAGACCCTGGGTCAACAACCCATTCATTGGCTCACTCGGTACAACAGTTCTAAAGTAGCTTCATGTCCAAACATACCCTTTTCTCTCTGCTCAGTGCTGGAAAACGTAGATTTGTTGACTAGCTGACGAAGGGGCATCTTCTGTGAAACTCTGAAGCCAAAAAAGACTCCGGATCGACAGAAGGTCCCCTAATGAATCCATTTCTAGCAGACCATCTGGGGATGGGTGGTAGCTTAGTGGCAGAGCAACGGCTGGTGTTCAGAAACTCCCCGGTTCAACCCCCAGCACCTCCATTTAAGGATCAGGTGCCAGGTGATGTGAAGGACCTCAGGCTGATATCCTGGTAAGCTGTTGCCAGTCTGAGCAGGCAGTACTGACTTTGGTAGACCAATGATCAGACTCAGTGGTCAATTTCCAATGCAAGGTACCTCTGGTCCATTTCCCATAAGGGGCACTGGTCAATTTCTAATGGCGGAGGACTACTGGTCAACTTCCAATGCAGGGTGCAGAATACTCCTAGTCAATTTCTAATGCAGGGTACCTCTGGTCTATTTCCCATAGGGGGGCACTGGTCAATTTCTAATGGCAGAGGACTACTGGTCAATTTCCAATGCAGGGTGCAGGGTACTCCTAGTCAATTTCTAATGCAGGGTACCACTGGTCAATTTCCCATAGGGGGCCACTGGTCAATTTCCCATAGGGGGCCACTGGTCAATTTCCCATAGGGGGCACTGGTCAATTTCTAATGGCGGAGGACTACTGGTCAATTTCCAATGCAGGGTGCAGGGTACTTCTAGTCAGTTTCTAATGCAGGGTAACACTGGTCTATTTCCCATAGGGGGCCACTGGTCTATTTCCCATAGGGGGCCACTGGTCAATTTCCCATAGGGGGCCATTGGTCAATTGCCCGTGGCTCTTTTCTCACACGAGGTGATCGCCAAGTTTCTTGCCCAGCACAGCGGACCTTCCCCCAGCCTTGCAAAGCACGCTCTAGTTTCTCCCCAGCGTGGGGTCCCCTCGCTTGACCCATATTGGTTACTTCTCAATTGTTCCCGAGACCCCTCGCTCTGACCCCGCACATTCAAGCAGAAATCTCGCGGGCCTGCAAGACTTAACAAGTTCGGATTCTTGAGTGGACTGACCAGGCAAGAAGGGGGGGAGGGGGGGGGACCCAAATTTACTGGGGCGGGGGGGGGGGGGCATTCGATGCTGCTTTTTAAAACTGAACCGTGAGACCACCCAAGTCAGCCCGCCCGGGACGGGGCTCGACTTCAGCAGGGGGGAAAGCAGAGAACCCACCCCGTCCCGCCCCCTAAAGGAAGCAGAAGCGGAGCCCCTCCCCAGCAGCCCGCGAGGAAGAAGAGGGCACTCACCTGCCGCCTCGGGGGGGCACGCCAACAGGGCCCCCAGCGCCACCAGCAGCCGCAGCAGCTCCATGGCCAAGGTGGAGGGGCGAAGCCAGCCGGGGGTGCGCTCTGCAAGGGCGCAGCCGGAGGGGGGGGGGTCCCTTCACCCCAGCCGCCCCTTGTCAAGCTCCTTCGCCTCGCTGCTTGGAGAAAAGGCGGCCGGAGAGCCCCCTCGGGTGGCTGCAAGCCGGGCGCGGTGTGCAAAGCCTTCCTCCCTTTCCAGGTCCGCTTTTGGGACACACACACACACACACACACACACACCCGGCAGCTCCGGCTTCTGCAGAGGGCGAGGCAAGGTGGCGTCCGTCCCCGGGGTCCGGCGTCGTCCGGAGGGGTTGCGAGGGCGAGCCGGCCCCGCTGGCTGCTCCGGGAAACTTTTGCGCGTTGCAAAGACGCAGGCTGGCGCGCGGGGGATTCGCCCTCTTCCCTTGCAGGGGGGCGTGTGCGGGTATATAGATATCGCGCGCGCGCTCTTTGCGGAGATGCCCAGACCCGTGCGCACACACACACTCGCACTCGCACACACAAAGCGCCCGCTTCGATAGGTCCCGAGAGCGGAGAGAGACTCCTTCCACCCGCCACCCCCCCCCCCGCCTTTTGCAGGAGATTTGCAAAGAGAGGCACGCGCCCTCTTCCCCCCCCCCCCCTCGCCCTTGCAAGAAATCTTGCAGGCGGGCGGACCCTTCCGAGGCGGGGAATCCCTTTCCAAGGCGCCTGACGAAATGCACCGGGGCCCTTCCCCTGCGGGTGATTTATTTCTTGGCACCGCGGGGGGGGGGCGGGGGGGACGGGGACGCGCGACCTCCCCTCTCGCGTGCAGCCGCGGCGTGCAAATGGACCCGGGGAAAAGGGGGGCACGGAGAGAGCTGGCAAAGATTCCGGAGAGTCACGTGGGAAAGCGAGCCCGCTCGCAACCTGATCCCCTGATTCATGCTGCAGAAGTTTATGCGCGATGCTTGTCTGCTTTTGTCTGGAGAGCGGATCGAAAGGGGCGGGGGGGCGGGGGGAGCAGGCGGCGGACCGCGGTCGCCGCCACCCAGGAGAGTCGAACCCGCCGCCAGTGCGTCGCCCCCACTTTCCCTGGGCTTGTCCGCACCGGGCCGGTCAGATCCCCAGGCGTCCCTTTGGAAGCCTTTGCATGTCCCCTGGCTGACCACTTCCTGCTGCTCAGGGGGCCTCCTCGGAGCCCCCCCAGTTTGTGTTTTCCATGCTTTAAGCACACAGTAGGAGAGATTCAAGCCCTTGAAGTTAGCCCAGGGGGGCTTTTGTTATTCCTTTTTAGCCCACTTTTTACTGGGGCTGGAGGCAAAACGGTGGGAATTATTCAGTCCAGCAGCAAGCCGGTGATTGGAAACAAAACTTTGCATCTGGCAGCAAAGATTCCTGGAGCAGCGGTGGCGTAGTGGTTAAGAGCAGGTGCACTGTAATCTGGAGAACCGGGTTTGATTCCCCACTCCTCCACCTGAATGGCCGAGGCTTATCTGGTGAACCAGATGGGTGTCCACACTCCTACATTCCTGCTGGGTGACCTTGGGCTAGCTAGCCACAGTTCTTCAGAGCTCTCTCAGCCCCACCTACCTCACAAGGTGGGTGTTGGGAGGGAAAGGAGATTGTGAGCTCCTTTGAGTCTCCTTACAGGAGAGAAAGGAGGGACATAAATCCAAACTCTTCTTCCTCTTCTTCTAAACAGAATAATGCAGTGGGTATGAGCAGAACCTGTTCCAACAATCAAAGAACCCGGAAGTGGAGCTGGATACAAAATACGACAGTTGTCTCAGCGGAGGGGGGAGTAAGCCATAGGGTCCCATAAGGATTGGTGTCAGGCCAGTTCAATTTAATTTGTCTGCAAATGATCTGGAACTGCGGGGGGGGAGGGGAGGGGCGTTCGAGCGGTGCCATGGCCAAGTTGGCAGATGGCGCAAAAATTATTCAGGGTAGTGAACGCCAAAGCCAGCTCTGCAGACCACCAAGCGAATTGCCACAGATTGGGGGGTGACGCTGGGGCAAATGAGATTCACTACCTCCGAGCAAAAAAGGTACCTCCGAGCGTGTACCTCAGAGCAAAAAAACACACAACTGTAAGTGCATGTTAAGTCAGAACTTGCTGAAACTGAGATGGAAAGAGACCTTGGGGTCATAGTGCGTTTGTAATTTTTGGCTGTCAAAGCACAGCTGACTTATAGGGACCCTGTAGGGTTCTCAAGGCAAAAGACCTTCCAAGGTGGTTTGCCACTATTGACTGACTGATTGATTGACAAACTGTCCTTTTCTATTGCAGGCTCAGGGCCGCTTACAGTGTAGATTGAAATACATCCGTTCTTGGCGTGCCACCCAATGGCGCTAAAACCAAACTATTTGAGGGGGAAGGGAAAGGTGGAAGAGAAGTGACGAGACAAGGGAAGGGACGGGAAGAAAGATGGTGGGGAAGGCACTTTGCTGGAAATACCATTTTTGTCCTCAGTCATGGGCAGGACCAGAGCAAGGGGGAACCGTGCCGGGGCACGCGCGCGCGCTGCGTCCCTACCACGCCCTTGCACCAGAACACCCCCGCACCAGTTCACACCCAGTGCGTCGTACACCCCCTTGGCACTTCACCACTGGTCATGGGCCTGGTGGAATGGCTTCATCTCAGAGGCCCTCATAAGTGTACCAAGTCCCACAGGGCCTTTGTCTCATTCAGCAGAGCATTTTAGCAGGCCAGCCATGGTCCAGGGCAACCAGACATTGCCTGCCTCTGGGCCACTCCCCTGGTATTCCTTGGCAAAGTGGGACTTATTAGCAGTGGTGGGATCCAAAAATTTTAGTAACAGGTTCCCATGGTGGTGGGATTCAAACGTAGCGCCGATGGGGCTGGGCGGGGCACGACGGGGGCGTGACCGGGCATTCCAGGGGCGGGGCATTAATAATTTCTCTGTTACTGTAAAAAACTCTTACTGTAAAAAAAAAAGTTCCTAATTTCCAGCTGGTATCTTTCTGTCCATAATTCAAACTCATTATAGCAAGCTATCATCTGCTGCCAACAGAAACAACTACTTCTCCTCTAATTGACTGCCTGTCAAATACTTAATACTTTCAAATGCTTAATTTTGTTTCTAGAAATCAAAAGAAGGATACTTTCCTTAAACAAGGAACTTGACCATATTTCTAAAACATGTTTTTAAAACAGCCCAACAGGGAGAATTATCCCATTTTCTACCTTCGCTAACCAGCCACATAGGAAACAACAGGACTTTATGATATTTGGACCTAATGGAATTTCTAATGGAAAATCAGACCCAATTAGTAACCCCCTCTCGGCACACACAAATAATTAGTAACCCACTCTCGGGAACTGGTGAGAACCTGCTGGATCCCACCTCTGCTTATTAGGAGAGGGACTGAAAATAAAATAGCCAATATTGTAATGCCCTCCATAATTGTATGATGTGGCCTCCTTTGGAATACTATGTGCAATTTGGTCACCGTATCACAAAACGGACATTCCGCTCTGGAAAAGTTAGGGCAACCAAGAGGCTCAAGGGGTTAGAGCATCTTTCTGTGGTGTAATCTTTGAGGATGAAATGACAACTGAAAAATGCACTGTTTTATTCTTTTATGAATGTGAATCTCAGCTCTTCTAGGAATTAACAGTTTAGTTTTGTTCTGTAAACAGAACAGTGCATTATCAGTGGTCATTTCATCCTCAAAGATAGCACCACGTTTCCTACTGGGAAAGGCTGAAAAGTCTGGGACTTTTTCCCTTCAGAAAAAAAGACAACTGAGAAGGGACGTGACAGAGGTTTATCAAGTTATAGAATCATAAAGTTGGAAGAGACCCCAAGGGCCATCAAGTCCAACCCCCTGCAACGCAGGAACACACAATCAAAGCACTCCTCACAGATGGCCAAACCTCCAAAGAGGGAGACTCCACCACACTCCCAGGCAGTGAATTCCACTGTCGAACAGCCCTTACTGTCAGGAGGTTTTTCCAGATGTTGAGGTGGAATCTCTTTTCCTTTACCTTGAACCCATGACTCCTGGTCCTGGTCTCTGGAGCAGCAGAAAACAAGCTTGCTCCCTCACCAACATGACATCCCTTCAAATATTTAAACATGGCTATCATGTCACCTCTTAACCTTCTCTTCCCCAAACTAAACATCCCCAACTCCCTAAGCCTCTCCTTGTAGAGCATGGATCCCAGACCTTTTGGTTGCCCTCCTCTGGACCTGTTCCATTTTGTCAATATCCTTCTTGAATTGCGGTGCCCAGAACTGTGCACAATATTCCAGGTAGGTCTAGCCAATGCAGAATAGAGAGGTACAATTACATCCTTTGATCTAGAAACTATACTTCTATTTATACAGCCCAGAATTTGTCAACAAGAAAAATGAGTGGTCTAACAGTTAGATTGGAGTCCTTAAGCACCTTAGAGACCAAGAAGATTTGGGGGAATGTGAATTTTCAAGGGGGCTGGAAAGCATCGTGGTGTAGCCCCGTCTCGTCGGATCTCAAAAGCTGAGCAGCAGTGGCGGAGCGCTCACGGGACATGCGGGGTCACATGTCTCCGGGCACACACCAGCTGGTCACATGGGGGCGGAGAATCACCCCCACATCCCTTCCCTTGACCCCACCCGGCCAGGCTGCTCCTTCATCTGGTGGAGCCTCCATGGGCCGAAGGAGCAGCCTGGTGGGGCCAGACCGATGGGCAGCCCGCAGCAGGCTTCTGCTGGCTAAGGTAAGTGGGGTGTGGGGAGGGTGCAGGGGTGGGGGGTGCAAGGGGTGCCCGGAGCAGGTGTTGCCCAGGTGCCATCCCCCCCATACCTCTGCTAAGCAGGGTCAGTACTTGGAAGGGAAACCACCAAGGAAGACTCTGCAGGGGCCGCCAATGGCCAACCACCTCTGCTTCTGACTTGCCTTGAAATCCCCTTGCTGGGGTCACCATCAGTCGGCTGCAACTTGACGGCACTTTACACACACACACACACACACACACAAACGCGGCCTGGGGCCTCCGTACCTGCGGGACCGTCTTGCCCCATCTGTCCCTAATCAATCTACTGGTGACCCCTAGCCCCTCAATGATGCGACTGGCCTCCACTCGGACCAGAGCTTTTACAGCTCTGGCCCCTGCCTGGTGGAAAGCTCTCCCTCCAGCTGCGCGGGCCCTGCGGGATCTTAATGAGTTCCGCAGGGCCTGCAAGACCGAGCTGTTCCACCGTGCCTTTGGAGAGGCCGGTCGCTGATGGCCCCCCCACATAACATCGGTGGAACCTGCCGCCCCCTCCTCCCCTCTTTTAGGGAACTTTTAGGGGATCTGATAGTAGGTCGCCATCTATTATGTTGGTATCTGGAAGCGGCATTTTAATAGGGTTGATTTTAATGTGTATAGAGCCATCATTATTTATTTAACTAATCTTGGTATTATTGATTTTATTTGTGCTCTATTGTATACCTTGTTGTTCACCGCCCTGAGCTTTCCGGGGGAGGGCGGTATACAAGTTAAATTAATTAAGTAATTAATTAATTATTAATTAATTAATAAACGTTCAGGAGCTCCCTTCCTCAGATACGAGTAAGGATGGGAATCCCGGAGTCCTTCTACCCCAGTCAGAAGGCAGGAGTGGTTTTGCAAAGAAGGGATCGTTCAGGATGTAAAGCTGCAATGCAAAATGTAATCGGTTTAATTAGAGCAGAGGAGGAATGCTTACAGGCGGAAGAAGGGAGATCCCTTCAGGGAAAGGTCCTCGGGAATCCGCCAGGTTCTTGTTCCGGGGATGGGGCCTCTCTTGGTGCTATGGTAACAGCAGTAATCATTAACCACTGGCTGCTCACTTCTTTAGCCTTAAAGGCACCCGGAGTTACCTTCCTCCTTTGATCTCGGTCCTTAAAGGGCTGGTATTACGCTTTTTCCTAGGGACGGAACCTGCTCAGTCACTATTTCCTATAGGAACAGAGGGAGGCCCATTTGCTGTATCAAGTTCAGTAAACAAATTAATTCCTTTCTCCCTCGCGGTGCCGGGGCTCCAGCATAAAGCCGCTTCTTTCCGACAGAGGTTTACATTTCTGACATTAAGCAAATGGTCATTAGCTCTCCGGGGACAGTCAAGAAACGAATTTTCATTTCTGTTAAAATGCACCGAAGGGCCCGCATCGGGGAACGAAAACTGTGTCGGCCTTGGCATAATGGTCTCCTGGTGGCGCATAAGGGCCGCTTAATGGAAAATAAATGTCAGGGCAAAGCCAGGGCATCTATTGTCAAGGCGAGAAGCGGTGGTCCTATGCCAGCCGCAAATTCCTAAGGCTTCGTTTTCAGTTCTGCCAAATGAGAGGCTGGCAAAAGCCGGGGTGGTTTTCGGCCCGACTCCAGCGCTGGGGCGCAGAGTGGAACCTTAATCTCTCTGAAACGAAGGAATTTCCCAAACCTTCATCCCACACACCTCTCAAAAAAAGAAAAGAAAATGGGAAATGCTGACAGGGCAAAACAGATTAATGAAGGACTGGGAATAAAGGCACAGAGAGGGGTCGGTGAACAGTCAAGTACAAGCGTCGGAGCAGTGCCAGCGTAGAGGAGCCAGTGGTTAAGAGCGGTGGACTCTAATCCGGAGAACCGGGTTTGATTCCCCTCTCCTCCACATGAGCAGCAGGCTCTCATCGGGTGAACTGGATTTGTTTCCCTGCTCCTACAAGTGAAGCCTGCTAGGTGATCTTGGGCCAGTCATAGTTCTCTCAGGACCTTCTCAGCCTCACCTACCTCACAAGGGGCTCGTTGCAGGAAGAGGGAAGGAAAGGAGTTCGCAAACCGCCTTGAGTCTCCTTACAGGAGGGAAAGGCAAGGTATAAATCCAAACTCTTCTTCTTCTTCGGTGGGGTGGTCAGTTCTGCACGTGTTTTGCTGCCTCTAGTGGTCGTTGCAAATATGACACAGGTTTAATTCCAGCATAAAAATCTGCACTTTAAATCTGCAGAGAGATACGCTGGACTTAAACCGGCATCATATCAAACCAACTGCTAGAGGGAGCAAAACAAGAGCAGAACTGGGGGGGGGGGGGGGACCCAAAGAAACAGGAACTTGGAATGAGAAAGTGGAAAAGCCCCAGGACAGGACAGGTGCTAAAGGTTTTTGAGCAGGAGTACCAGAACATTTGGGATTCGAACCCAGTTCTCCAGATTACAGTCCATTGCTCTTAACCACTATACCAGGAAATCTGAGACAGCTATGCAGAGGAGAGCAATGACAAATCACCTCAGAACGTCTCTTCCCTCAAAAACTCTATGGGGTCCCCTTAGAAGAGAAGAAGAGGAGTTTTGGATTTATATCCCCCCTTTCTCTCCTGCAGGAGACTCAAAGGGGATTACAATCTCCTTGCCCTTCCCCCCTCACAACAAACACCCTGTGAGGTGGGTGGGGCTGAGAGAGCTCAGAGAAGCTGTGACTAGCCCAAGGTCACCCAGCTGGCGTGTGTGGGAGTGCACAGGCTAATCTAAATTCCCCTAATAAGCCTCCACAGCTCAGGCGGCAGAGCTGGGAATCAAACCCGGTTCCTCCAGATTAGATACACGAGCTCTTAACCTCCTATGCCACTGCTGCAAGTTGACAGCACCTACCAACATCACTGGACATCCCCATAAAATGGCTGCCACAGGGGCAGGGACCAAGCGTAGAAAATATTGGAAGGGTCCAAGTCAACAGACCTCTTATAGTGGAGGCAGCCATTTCCGGCTAGATGCTCCCTGCAGGCCTCCTGGGTTTTTATGAAGCACTTTCCGCTTTAATGAACACATGAAAAGCCAGCATGGTGTAGCGGCTAGGAGCAGATGCACACTAATCTGGAGATTCCCCGCTCTGCCACTTGAGCTGTGGAGGCTTATTTGGTGAACTAGATTAGCTTGTGCACTCCAACACATGCCAGCTGGGTGGCCTTGGGCTAGTCACAGTTCTTTGGAGTTCTTCGGAGCTCTGTCAGCTCCACTCACCTCACAGGGTGTCAGAGGGATAGCAAGGGGGAAGAGCGCCCGGTGCACTAGAGTGTCCTCCACCCCTGCCCCGGAACGCCCTTGCCACCCCCCCAGAAGAACGCCCTCGCCACACCCCCACAGGAGCGTGCGCCCAATGTGTTGTGCACCCCCTGTCCCCTTGGAGCTACGTCTCTGCAGGGTGTTTGTTGTAGGGAGGGGGGAAGGAAAAGGAGATTGTAAGCCCCTTTGAGTCTCCTATAGGAGAGAAAGGGGGGATACAATTCCAGTGGTGGGATCCAAAAATTTTAGTAACAGGTTCCCATGGTGGTGGGATTCAAACTGTGGCGTAGCACCAACGGGGCTGGGCGGGGCACGACAGGGGCGTGGCGGGGCTGTGGCAAGGATGCAGCCGCTGCGCCTGTCCTTGGGCGGGAAACGAATGCACGCAGGCGCGGGCTGCCACGAATGCACCTGCTAGACTGCTTCAAGTTCTGCGCGCTACTGCTGAGAGGAGGGGCGTAACTAGGGCAAAAATCACGTGGCAAAATCACCAATTAGTAACCCCCTCTCGGCACACACAAATAATTAGTAACCTACTCTCGGGAACCTGTGAGAACCTGCTGGATCCAAACTCTTCTTCTCTTCTTCTTGTTCTTCTTCTTATGCTAAGTCAGATCCTTGGCCCACCAAGTCTCGTATTGTCGACACTGACTGGCAGCAGGGTCTGAGGCAAAAGTCTTTCATATCACCTTCTTCCAGATCTTTTAGCTGGCAGTTCTGGGGATTGAAACTGGGGGTATTCTCCACGCTCCCTGATCCACAGCCCCTTCCGGCAAGGACTGGCTTTTGGCTTTGGAGAAGAAGTCACTGTGTGCTGGGAAACACAGGGGTGGCCTCCACAGCTCCCTGGGGTTTTACATGTTGGGGATCTCCCCGGTTCATAGTTATATCAGAACACTGCGGTTGCATTAATGCCCTGACATGGAACGTAAAGCTCGCTTTTTCCCAGGGACCGGATTCCGTTATTTCATGGATTAAAACTGTTCCGCGACCTCTTTTGGACCACCTATGGAAAGCAAACAGACTACAGGGGCTCACCCCCTGAATTTTCATACTGTCTCCTAAGCAAACGCACCATATTAGTTGCGTTTAATCTTTTTTTAAGACGCATGTGCTGCTCTGTGTTCCTGTTCTAGCTGTCTCAGCTTTGGTTTTTATGCAACAAATACCTCCCGCTGGCTGCTAATGAGTAATAGTTGGTTTCAAGCCGCTCGGCCCTTCAGGCAAATTGGCAATTTGGATTCAGGTGGCGCTTTGCGGGGGGGGGGTTGCGGGGGGGGCCAGCAGCTATAAAGGACGAAATCCCCCCTCCCGCAAACTGTGGAGCTGGGCAGATTTTCTGTGAGATGGCTGGGAAGGAAGGAAAAGCCGAGACCTGGATTTATTTGTGACGTTTTCGGCCTTCTTGCAAGAAGCTCAAAGTGCTTCAAAGGATTTCTGCCACGGCTACAGGGGCTCCACTTGGACCTAGTCGGGGGCTTCTGGAAATGATGCCCCCTGCCTCTTCCTCTGCCAGTCAAGAGCCAACTGAGACCCAGTAGTGTGTCGTTGCCCTTTCCCCACTGTGGCACAAGGGGCTATTTGGGTGGAGAAGCAGCCCTGGCATAGTGCAGCACACTCGGTTCTTCCTTTATTTTATCTTCCCAACAGCCTTGAGAGCAAGGATGTAGGTAAGGGTGGGGGGGTTCTCGGGTTCAGACCCCCACCATTGCATGTCCGAAGCTCCGCCCCCCCTCCTCGTTTGTGGGTTTTTGTATTTTTAAAGTGTTTTTTCGGTGTTTGGCCTGCAGGGGGCAAGGTTTTTAGGCTAGCAGCACCAAAATTTCAGGCTATCGTCAGGTGACACTCCTGATGATAACAGCCAAGTTTGGTGAAGTTTGGTTCAGGGGGTACAAAGTTATGGACCCTCAAAAGGGGTGCCCCATCTCCCATTGTTTCCAATGGGAGCTGATAGTAGATGGGTCTACCCATTTGAGGGTCCATAATTTTGGATCCCCTGAACCAAACTTCACCAGACCTGTGTGGTATCATCAGGAGAGTCTCCCAAAGATACCCTGAAAGTTTGGTGCTTCTAGCTTAACAATTGTATCCCTGACAGCAGGCACCCCCCAGATTTTCCCAGATTCTCTTTTTAAATCCACCCCCTTCGGCATGGATTTAAAGGGAGAATCTGAGGTCCCCAGTTTAAACCTTGAAAGTGATGTTGTTTCAGGGTGGGGGATAATCCACCCCAAAACAGCATCACTTTTAATATTGTTTTATCTGGGGACCTCAGATTCCCCTTTAAGGTGGATTTAAAAGGAGAATCTGGACTCCCTAATTTAAACACCATTGAAAATGATGCTGTTTGGGGGTGGATTCCATTGGGGGGGGGGGTGCGCAAACCTCACATTTTGCACCGAGCTCCATTTTCCCTAGCTGCTCCTCTGCCTGGAGGGGAGACAGAAGGGACTGCTGGCTGCCAGCCCAGCCGGTGGGGGAGGCGGGGCAGGCGGGTCACGCGCTATCCCTTGCCTCGGAGAGCTGTTTTTATAAGCACTTAGGCTGGGGGTGAGGCTTGGGGAGGTGTGGCCATGCCCCCAGAGGCAGGTGGGGGCGTGGCCTCACCCCTGAAAACCCCCCCATAAAAAATCTATACCTACGTCACTGCTTGCGAGGTAGGCTTGACACTGAGATACCATTTTGTGTCCCGCTGCAAACTTCCACTAACAGAAGGAATTTCTGTTAGGGGAAGGAACGCGGCTCTTCTGCCTTCCCTGTCCCTCTGTAGCTGCAGAATATCGAGGGCCAAAATGGATGATACAGAATCCAAATGTCTGGATGTGTGTTTCTCGCCTGACTCAAGGTTACATGTTCTAACAGGAGTCTGAAAATCAGTTGTCATTCTGAGGGGATCTCCAGGCCCCACCTGGAGTTTGGCATCCCATACTTCATAGTTTGGTTGAGATAAAACCGGGAAGCAAGAAAGGTGTGACCTGCAGTGTAGACCTCTGGCTGCACACTCTCCCTTCTTCTACCCCTTTCTCCTCCATTCCTGCATTCCCATCCCTCCAGGTTGCCATCCCATCTGTATCTCCACTTTCCTGGCTTCCTACATTTCTCCCGGCAGGGTCTCGTTCGCAGGATTTGCGGTTGCTGATGCTTTAACAACTGTGGAGCGACAAGGCCACGAAGCAGCTGTCTGCCTAAGAGCAGAAGACAAATAACTCTGCTGTTGTGGACAACTTCACGCTGGTCCCCACTGCTAGTTCGGCCCAGGTAACAAAATACAGACAGCGGTAAGGCACACGTCCTGATTTCCATTTTGAGAGGTAAGGAGAAAAGAAAAATGGACACCAGTGATTTGGGAGGAGCGATGAGAAAACACCCAGATACAAACACAGTTTCAGCTGGGCGGATTGCCTTTTGGGCTGCAACCTCCGTTCCTTCCGATTAAACTTGCAAAGGAGGCTTTTGAAATGGAGTAAGGTGTAATAGAAGATGAAGAAGAGTTTGGATTTATATTCCACCTTTCTCTCCTGTAAGGAGACTCAAGGTGGCTTACAAGCTCATTTCCCTTCCTTGTGAGGTAGGTGAGGCCAGTGGTGGGATCCAAAAAATTTTAGTAACAGGTTCCCATGGTGGTGGGATTCAAACAGTGGCGTAGCGCCAATGGGGCTGGGCGGGGCCTGACGGGGGCGGGGCTGGACATTCCGGGGGTGGGGCATTAATAATTTCTCTGTTACTGTAAAAAAAAGTTCCTAATTTCCAGCTGGTATCTTTCTGTCCATAATTTAAACTCATTATAGCAAGTCCTATCGTCTACTGCCAACAGAAACAACTACTTCTCCTCTAATTGACTGCCTGTCAAATACTTAATACTTTCAAATACTTAATTTTGTTTCTAGAAATCAAAAGAAGGATACTTTCCTTAAACAAGGAACTTTACCATATTTCTAAAACATGTTTTTAAAGCAGCCCAACAGGGAGAATGATCCCGTTTTCTACCTTCGCTAACCAGCCACATAGGAAACAACAGGACTTCATGATTTTTGGACCTAATGGGATTTCTAACGGAAAAGCAGACCCAATTAGTAACTCCCTCTCGGCACACACAAATAATTAGTAACCCACTCTCGGGAACTGGTGAGAACCTGCTGGATCCCACCTCTGGGTGGGGCTGAGAGAATTCCAAAGAACCGTGACTAGTCCAAGGTCACTCAGCAGGAATGTAGACGTGCGGAAACACATCTGGTTCACCAGATAAGCCTCTGCCACTCGGGGAGGAGTGGAGAATCAATCCCAGTTCTCCAGATTAGAATCCACCTGCTCTTAGCCACCACACCACGCTGGCTATCCAGTGTGAGAGTGACTGGTCAAAGGTCATCCAGCACAGTTACTATCTAACCTGTTGGTTCCAGCCGGAGCAAGAATATGGTGTGTGTTAATTGGTTCTTGAATGGGAAGCTGCCAAGGAAGTCCAGGGTCACTGCAAAGAGGCAGGCAATGATCTGAGGTTGCAAATGCCTTAACAGACCAGGTGCTCGGGAGCAACAGCCGCAGAATGCCATTGCTTTCACATCCTGCATGTGAGCTCCCAAAGGCACCTGGAATATGCTGCCGTAGGAGGTGGTGATGACCACTAACCTGGATAGCTTTAAAAAGGGCTTGGACAGATTTATGGAGAAGTCGATCTATGGCTACCAATCTTGATCCTCCTTGATCTCAGATTGCAAATGCCTTAGCTGACCAAGTGCTCAGGAGCAGCAGAAGGCCATTGCTTTGACATCCTGCATGTGAGCTCCCAAAGGCACCTGGTGGGCCACTGCGAGTAGCAGAGAGCTGGACTAGATGGACTCTGGTCTGATCCAGCAGGCTAGTTCTTATGTTCTTAATGGAGGACCACCTTAATTCATCTCTTGCCTTGAAAATCCTATGGGGTCACCGTGAGTTGGAGACAACTTGAGAGGACTTTCCACCACCATGCTTGTCAAATGGCTCACACCAGCTGAACTCAGGAGTTTCCGCTTGGTGGCAAACCCGGGTTTACTGCAGCATGTCAAGCAACACGCCTTCAGTCTGTGCCGATCTCCAGTGACGGAGCCTTCCGCCAACAGAAGCAGAATTGGCAGAGGCCAGCCCCGAGAACAAAAAGTCCTGACTGCCGGCACCGGGAGAAGAAAGGCAGCGCATGTCTCTGCACCGACGAACATGTCACTTAAGACCCACCTGACAAATCCATCAATGGCAGAGACATTCAGGCTTAATAGCAGCAGGCTGTTAAACCGGAAGGCAAACAGCAGCTCCTTTCGACTCGGAGCAAAACCCTCTTTTGTCCGGGTGTTTTCCTTGGCACAGGGCAGTAATTCAAGATAAGCCTTTTTGTCTGCTGCTGCCACAAGCGGCGATTGTGCCCGTGCTAATTCATGGGTTTCGGAAGGGGAGCGAAAACAAAGACGCGGCATCAAACCGTCCCGTCTTTGAAATGGTTTTATAAACATGTGTCCCAGGGTCTCTCTCTCTCTGGCAGCGCTTAATCACAGGTTGCGGTGGTATTAGTGTCTGTCTGTGGCTTTTATGGCGGGGGTTTATAGTATGCTACGAGGGAGAGATTAGCTGTGTTTTTCATTATTTAAAAAAAAAATCAGACAAAACAAAGGTGTAACCCTTGCAGGGGGTGATAGTTTTTGACACAGTGCTTAGCTGTTGCTTTTTTCCAGGTCCGCATGAAGAATATTCATGCTGTAAACTATTCCAAAGCAATAACTTTGTGCAGTGAGAGCCATTCTAAACCTTGCATTCCAAGACAGCGAGCATGGTGTATTGGTCAAGAGCGTTGGTCTCTAATCTGGAGAACCAGGTTTATTTATTTGTTAGTTTGTATTGCATCCTACTTTCATCCTGCCCTTTCCCAAAGGGCTCAGGGTGGGTTACGAGTTAAAAACAGTATAATAAATAAATAAATAAAACAGTGTATTGTCGAAGGCTTTCGCGGCCGGAATCACTTGGGTGCTGAAGATCTGAAGATGCCAGCCACAGATGCAGGCGAAACGTCAGGAGAGAATGCTGCTAGAACACGGCCATACAGCCCGGAAACCACACAGCACCTAAATAAAACAGTGACTATTAAAACTATTTAAAAGCGCCGACAACATACTAATGCAATGAATAAATAGATGAATTATTTAAAAAATGTTTATAGAATAAAGCAGATGGCGACAAGAATTATCTATACTGTCTCATTCCCACTCCTCCCCCCTCCCCCCCACTCCGGAGGCCAAGAGGAGATGTTGGTACCAGCTGGCTAGATGGAGACGGCCTGGTGGAACAACCAGGTTTTACAAGCAGAGACAGTTCTTGCAGGACTCTTAATTTCAGCTGGTAATTTGTTCCACCAGGCCAGAGCCAGGACTGAGAAAACCCCGGCTCGTGTTGAAGCCAGCCGGATCTCTCTCGGGCTGAGGTTCCCCTCCAATGAGCGGAGGGGCCTTGAAGGGCAATACGGGGAGATGCAGTTTGATTCCCTACTCCTCCACATGAAGCCTGCTTGGTAATTTTGGGCCACTCACAGTTCTCTCAGAACTCTCTTAGCCCCACCTACCTCACAAGGTGTCTGTTGTGGGGGAAGGAAGGGAAAGGCGCTTGTGAGCCACCTTGAATGAATCTCTTTACAGGAGAGAAAGGTGAGATATAAATGCAAACTCTTCTTCAAAACTGCATAGGATTCTGCATTGTAGCCAACACAGCAGTGATGCCCAGCATGATTTCAGTGTGCAGCACAGAATCCACTGACGTTTTTTTCCTGGCGCCCACTTTCTCCCCCAAAGCAAAGAGCCAACTCTGGCTTCTCACTTGACTATTTTTATTTATTTATTTATTTATTTATTAAACTTCTATGCCGCCCCATCCTCCAGGGGCTCCGGGCGGTGTACAGCATAAAACAGGGTAAAACAAGTCACTAAAACCTTTAAAACAGCGGTAACAAACACTAATAGTAATCCATAAAATAGCTTAAAACTCATAAAACAGCAAAAAACCATAATACATAATAAAAGGCGTCCGACCCCAATTTAAAACCTACCCCCATGGGGGGGGGATGGCAGGACCCCTCAATATGAGGGGACCCTGATGTAACTGCCCTAGGGGCAGGGCAGTAAGGGGGCACCATGTCAGCAGCTGGACACTCCAAAGGCCCGGTGGAACAACACAGTCTTGCAGGCCCTGCGGAACTCACCCAGGTCCCGCAGGGCCCGGACAGCTGGAGGAAGGGTGTTCCACCAGGCCGGGGCCAGTGCCGTAAAGGTCCTGGCCCGCGTGGAGGCCAGCCGCATCATAGAGGGGCCGGGGGCCACCAGTAAGTTGGCCTCTGCAGAGCGCAGAGGCCGAGTCGGGACATACGGGCTGATGCGGTCCCGCAGGTCCCAGGGTCCCAGGCCGCGCAAAGCCTTAAACGTCAAAACCCCCACCTTGAAGATTATTCTCAATTCAACCGCGACCCATTGCAGCTGCCGCAACACAGCCTGGATGTGTTCTCTGACGGCGCCTCCTGTGAGCAGGCGTGCTGCCGCATGTTGGACCAGTTTTAACTTCCGAATCAAACGCAAGGGAAGGCCGGCGTACAGCGAGTTACAATAGTCCAGCCTGGAGGTGACCGTTGCATGGATCACAGTGGCCAGATCCGCCTGGGAGAGGAAGGGAGCCAACCACCGGGCCTGGCAAAGATGGAAAAATGCAGTCCGGGTTGTATGGGCCACCTGGGTCTCCATTGAGAGAGACGAATCCAGGTGGACCCCCAGACTGCGAACAGAGGGGGTCGGCGCCAATGAGACCCCCTCCCACACCGGCGGCTGGAAATCCCTAACTATACTAGGAGATGCTTCAGATGAAGCCAAGGCAACATCATTCTGTCTGTCTGGAGCAGGGGTAGGGAACCTGCGGCTCGAGAGTCGCATGCTGCTCTTCTGCACTTGCACTGCGGCTCCACAAGCCGAGCTGCCGGTTTCATCCTTGCCCGCCCTGCAGGCAGCAGGGCGGGCGCACCAATTGCCCGCAGCTGGCTGGGCCGCGCCGCGGGCTTCCCCTCTCGCCCGCCCTGTTGGAGCGGGGCGGGCACTTTCCCGGCGGCCAGCGAGGCCAAGCCGCCGGCTTCATCCTTGCCTGCCCTGCAGGCAGCAGGGCTGGTGCACCAATTGCCCGCGGCCGGCTGGGCAATGCCGCGGGCTTCCCCTCTTGCCCGCCTTGTTCGAGCGGGGCGGGTGCTTTCCCGGTGGCTGGCAAGGCCGAGACGCTGGCCCCATCCTTGCCCGCCCTGCAAACAGCAGGGCGGGTGCATCCATGCGCTTCTCAGAATGAGTGGAGTAAAAGGTAAAAAAAACCCAATATATACAGTGTTATCTTTATTTTAAATGTCAAATATCATTTGCGGCTCCAAGTGTTTTCTTTTCCCGTGGAAAACGGGTCCAAATGGCTCTTTGAGCGTTAAAGGTCTGGAGCATCCATTTGGAACTACTTCTGTCAGAGGAGGATTTTCGGCTTGGGACTTCTTCACATTTTGTGGAAACAACCAACAACCTACTGCATCTGTGTATGGTTCTCCAGTTGCACAGTGGCAGATAGGAAGGCGCTCCAAAGGGTGATCACTACTGCGCAGAGGATTATTGGCTGCCCTCTCCCCTCCTTGGAAGAACTCTATAATTCCCGAAGCCTAAAGAAAGCCCAAAATATTCTGAGAGACCCGTCTCATCCAGCACACTTTCTTTTTGAACTGTTACCACCTGGCAGACGATACAGGTCTATCAAAACTAGGACAAAGAGGCTTAGAGACAGCTTCTACTCTAGAGCTGTGGCGATGCTGAACTCCGCGGCTTCGTGTTGATGTGTTTGGGGCTGTGTAGGGATGAGTGGAGGAAGGGGAAAGTGAGGATGATGTATGAGTCTGAAATTGTGTCCATCGAGGAATGCTGCTGTAAATTTCGTTGTGCGTTCACAATGACAATAAAATGCTTATGCTTATGCTGTGTGACTGGAACTGAGGGTTGATTGTGGCCTGATCACTGTGTGAGACGGGATGCTAGACTAGATGAACCAGTGGTCTGATCTAGCAAGGTTCTTCTTATGTTCTTAATTTCCCGAGCTGGAGTTGGCAGTCTTATTGTTCATACATTAAAATCAGACATGCAACTACCATAAACATATATCAAAAATCCACGTTGCAAATCAGGCTCAATTCCTTATTCAGGTTTATAAACTCGATCCAGCAGATTCTCACAGGTTCCCGAGAGTAGGTTACTAATTATTTGTGTGTGCCGAGAGGGGGTTACTAATTGGTGATTTTGCCACATGATTTTTGCCTTAGTTATGCCCTTCCTCTCAGCAGTAGCATGCAGAACTTGAAGCAGTCTAGCAGGAGGTGCACTGGCGTGCGTGACAGCCTGTGCCTGCGTGCATTCGTCTCCCACCCAAGGACCGGCGCAGCGGCTGCATCCTTGCCACAGCCCTGCCCAGGAATGCCCTGCCCCCGGAATGCCCGGCCACCCCCCCATCGTGCCCCGTCCAGCCCCATTGGCGCTACACCACAGTTTGAATCCCACCACCATGGGAACCTGTTACTAAAATTTTTGGATCCCACCACTGATTGTAAACACATTCATTTCATTTGTTTCAACCAGAACTCAAGCAGCAATACAATAAGTTGCTGCTTGAGTTCTGGTTGAAACAAATGAAATGAATGCGTTTACAATGAATTTGAGTTTATAAACCTGAATAAGGAATTGAGCCTGATTTGCGACGTGGATTTTTGATATGGTCTTATTGTTCACACTTTCCACTTGCTGCTCACACCTCCTCTCAACCCTGTCTGGCAAAGTTTCCTTCAGGAGCTCCCAAAAATCTCTCAAGCCAGCCCTGGAAACATGGATACAGCTCTCTGGCACTCCCGCCAGATCAATAAACTATCTGCAGCAAACAATGTAAAATCAACACATAAAACATTTCTTTAAAAAATGTCATCCAGGTAGGATATAACTTTCAATGAGCCGGGGCTTCTAGTACCGCAAAAGCCTTTGTTCAGCACTTTGGAAAGAACCGGTCAAAACCAATCGTTCCCCCTTTTGTCTCCCATACAATCCTTTCCCAGCCATTAATTAATCTGCAAAGATTCCCTTACTCGGTATTTTTAACTTAATTATTTTGGCAAAGGCATCTTCAAAGAAAAGCTGTTCGCTACTGAGATCTCCGAGCTGTATATAAACCCGTCACAAGTTGAGGAGGGACTGAAAAGGCAAACACAAAACACAGGAATTCAAACTAAGAGATCCTTTTTTAATCCCTATTAACAGTCTCGCTTTAAAGCTCTGAGCTGCTAAAACCAGTATTGGGAACCTGCAAGGGGCCGAATTCAATTCACAGGAAATTGGCTTGGGGACTAGGAATCAAACTGTAATGGTGGCTGCAACATCTGGGCTGCATCCACACCTTTACCTGCTTTTCTATTCCCTGATCAATTTCACAAAGGGTCATGACCCCCAGAATGAAGGCTCAAACAGACAGAGGAAGACCAGCCTTTTGTCAGTTCCTAGGATGCGAATTGCAGCCTCATATAGCCTCAATTGGCCTTGGGGCTCATGCGAGGAAAGGAGGAAGTTAACCCTTCAACCTCCAGATCAGCAACTGACCTACATCTAAGTTTCATAAAAGAGCAAGGCCTCAACTTGTCAGCCGTCACTTCTCCGTGTCACTGACACTGTTTGGTTCAAATTTTGGAGTCTCTCTTTGCATATACATCAGCCCCCTGGGTTCATCATATCTACATGTTCCATTGCACAACACAAAATGAGGATGCAGATATGCAGAAGGGGTGAGATTACCAAGGGCCTGGCTTCGTTGGATTTATATCCCCTCTTTCTCTCCCATAAGGAGCCTCAAAGGGGCTTCCAATCTCCTTTCCCTTCCTCTCCCCCTCCTCCCCAACAAACACCCTGTGAGGTGGGTGGGGCTGCAAGAGCTCCAAAGAACGGTGACTAGCCCAAGGTCACCCAGCTGCCATGTCTGGGCCCTGCGGGACCTTGGTGAGTTCCGCAGGGCCTGTAAGACCAAGTTATTCCACCGGGCCTTTGGGGATGCCAGCCGCAGACTGCCTGCCCCCTCTCCAGCCCCCACGACAGTTTTGCCATCTTCAGCATTGCCTGATCGCTGATTCCATCCATTTTTGGGCAATGCTGGCCCTCCTGGCCTTTGGGTTGGGCGCCATCTGTGCATGCATCTGGGCACATATTTTTATTTGTAATCTCTGGAATTGCTGCTATAATGTATTTTAATGAATTTTAATGTTTTATCGTTATATTGTATTTATGAGACCTTATATTGTATTTGTTTTATGTCTCATTGTACACCGCCCAGAGCCCTTCGGGGGTTGGGCGGTCTATTAAGCCTAATAATAATAATAATAATAATAATAATAATAGTAGTAGTAGTAGTAGTAGTAGTAGTAGTAGTAGTAGTAGTAGTAGTAGTAGTAGTAGTAGTAGTAGTAGTGTTGGAATGCACAAGCTAATCTGGTTCACCAGATAAGCCTTCACAGCTCAAGTTTAGTTTGGTGAAGAGAAGGTTAAGAGGTGATATGATAGCCATTTTTAGATATTTGGAGGAATGTCATGTGGGTGAGAGAGCAAGCTTCTTTTCTGCTGCTCCAGAGATGAGGACCAGGAGTCCTGGGTTCAAGTTGAAGGAAAAGAGATTCCACAACATCAGGAAAAACTTCCTGACAGTGAGGGCTGTTCGACAGTGGAATGCACTACCTCGGAGTGTGGTGGAGTCTCCTATATCACACCCATCCATGGTGGGAGGAATCCTAAGCAGATCTACTTGGAAGTAAGTCCCATTTTACTTAATTGAGCCTACACCCAGGAAAGTGTTCTTAAGCTTGCGGCTATAACAAAGTGTATATTGCCATCATCGGGGGAGGGAGGGGGATCTCAAAGCAAAAGAGCATTTAATTACTATAATATTTAGAAGGACACTCGTGACTGTTATTTGGTTATACAGCACAAGGAAGGGTTGTACCCTTGTAGACTGGGAATGGACATTTTGAATGGGAATGCTTTATCTCAAATACGTTGCACTTAAAATAGGCTACAGGCAGCTGTCGCTGGGCATTAATACCAATTATTTAGAAGGAGGAAAATTAAGCCCTCCTTTATATAGAAAGACAGGAGGGGAGAGAGGGAGGGGGGAGAAAGTGTGATGTGATAGTCAGGAACGGATAGTGTTTCTTCAATGAATCTGGGATATGGGATGAATGACAAGCATGTCCAATCTTAAATATTTCCCTCTTCTCTTTTCAGTAACAGCTTTATAGTACAGTCCTAGGCAATGTTACACCCTTCCAAGTCCATCAAAGTCAACCGGCTCAGATGGGTCTAACTCTTTTTAGGATTGCGTTCTGAGATATTTATTGTGACCTCCTTAACTCTGAAGTCTCTGACAATCTGATCCAGCCAGCCGGTCGAGGACTGGATGCTACGGAGAGAGCCGTCACGGTTAATGGTTAGAGTCAATAAATATTACAGATGCTGCAATCAGGTTACTATACAAATTCCATACCAATCATACAAAAAGATGCAGCCACAGGGCATACTGGCGTTTTCGTCTCAGGGAGCTGGGTTGCGGAGTGGATTAGAGAAGAATTGAAGATTGTTTATGACTCCTTGAACATATAAGGATCTCCCTGATGGAAAGTTTTCAAGAGACACGAATAAGCAATTAACGGTTCTGATGAAGTGCAGTTTGATGGGGTGCACGAAAAGGGCGTCTACATCCGGAAACAAATAACATTAGACTCATTAGGGATTTTGCGCATATATTGATTAGGCACTTCTGCACAGCTTTTCATACTAAAATTTGTGGAGACCGCATTAAATTACGCATTATATGTTGTGCGTTGAATGCGCTGGGTATTGCTGAATGTTGGAAATTTAAAGGGATAGTATAATTTAGTACATTATTTAAGCATCTTTTTTCTATTATCGGTACGGAATGTGTATAATTCAAGATAGTAGCTCGACTGCAGCCTCTATAGTATTTGTCGGTCTTTTTGGTCTGTAATCTAGTGTTGTAACACGGACGGGCGCAAGGGGGCTGAGGTCGCAGGCACCACTAGAGTGTATCACACGGGGGCACGTTCGCTTCCCCCACACCCTCCCCCAGCAACTCCACCCCACCCCTGAACTCTAAATGGAATTCGGGGGCAGGTGCTGAGCCCCAGCCAGAGTTCATCTGGGCTCCACCTGCCCCCTCAAACTCCATGGGGAATTCAGGAGTGGGGAGGGCCTCTTCAAAGCTGAGCTAAGCGTGGCCAGGCCAAGCTTTAAACTGCAGGCTTGAGGCCTGCAAGTACGGTTTGATCCAGCCAGGCGGAGCTCAGCCTCAGACAGAACGCCAGGTCTGATTGGTTCCAGCTTTATACAGCTGGCTCTGCCCCTAAGCTCCGCCTCCAAAGGTTGTGGAGCTTGGGGAGAGGCCGCAGCACAAACCTGGGTCTGGCCAGATGCAGAGCTCTGCTCAACACTTGCTCTGGTTAAGCTTTAAACTGCAGGCTCAAAGACCCAGCCAAGCCCAGGGAAGAACAGGCATCCTCCGCCCCTAAATTCCACAAAGGGGGCCCTGAGCACTGTTTTAGACAAATCCCCCCACCC
This sequence comes from Sphaerodactylus townsendi, assembly GCF_021028975.2. Lineage (NCBI taxonomy): Eukaryota > Metazoa > Chordata > Lepidosauria > Squamata > Sphaerodactylidae > Sphaerodactylus > Sphaerodactylus townsendi. The sequence goes on from NC_059434.1 coordinate 80,374,738, forward strand.
ACTACAATCCCTCTTGTTTTGGGTACTGTAGTGGCTAGAGCCAGTGTGGTGTAGTGGTTAAGAGCAGGTGGATTCCAATCTGGAGAACTGGGTTTGATTCCCCACTCCTCCACCTGAGTGGCAGAGGCTTATCTGGTGAACCAGGTGTGTTTCCGCACTCCTACATTCCTGCTGGGTGATCTTGGGCTAGTCACAGTTCTCTCAGAACTCTCTCAGCCCCACCTACCTCACAAGGTGTCTGTTGTGGGGAGAGGGAAAGGAGCTTGTGAGCCACCTTGAGTCTCCTTACAGGAGAGAAAGGTGGGGTATAAATCCAACCTCCTCCTCCTCTTCTTCTTCCTTCTTCTTCGCATGTCAGGCTAGGATTTGGGAGACCCAGATTAGAATCCCTGGCTCAGCAAGGATCAGGCCACCTAGATGACCAACAGAAAAACAATACACTAGCCCCGTGGTGGTGAACCTTTGGCACTCCAGATGTTATGGACTACAATTCCCATCAGCCCCTGTCAGCATGGCCAATTGGCCATGCTGGCAGGGACTGATGGGAATTGTAGTCCATAACATCTGGAATGCCAAAGGTTCGCCACCACTGCACTAGCCTATCTGTTAGATGGTCTAGAACACAGGTGTCAAACTTGCGGCCTTCCAGATGTTATGGACTACAGTTCCCATCATCCCCTGCCAGGATCATGTTGGCAGTGGATGATGGGAACTGTAGTCCACAACATCTGGAGGGCTGCAAGTTTGACACCTATGCTCTAGAAAGCTGCAGTAAATACAGTTGACAAACATTGGTAAAGTTAGAGGAGGCAGGCAAAGAGATTAATTGAAAAATGGTCTCTGTTGGTTTCTGGAATGAGCCATATCTCCATCACAGCGCGCCGTGCTCTTTGTTCTGACTGATAATTGCATTAATTGAATCGAGAATAAAATAATTCCAAGAGCCACAATTAGTCTCACACAGGAATTAACCTCAAAAGGCTAAAAATGATTTACACGAATTACTTGTTAAAAGGGAGAGACACATTCCTTATCCGCTGTGCGAAATCTCCCTCTCTGATGGATAGCTCGGAACAAGTGTGGGCCATTTTAGCTTCAAAGCAAACACGTGGCCTTAGCAGCTGTAATCCGATTCAGACTTTAAAAAAAAAACCAGTCCCAAAATGTGGTCAGCTTGGACAAGCGCAAAATAGAGAGGCTGCTAAACATTTGACAGAGAAGGGGGAAAATCCTACGACGTAAAGAGATGGTTATAGCAAACACTATCAGAGAAATCTGGTATTGAGCAACCAATCGATAGGCAAGCAGGAAGCTATGAGATAAGCATGTGAGCTGAACATCAAGTGTGGTGTAAATGAGTAACAAAAGGAAGGGGTGTTTACTAATCTGTTGCCCTCTGTTTTAATTTTAATCTCCCAAGTTAAATGTTAGTGATCCGTCGCTGGGATTAATGGTGTCTACATACAGTTTAGCTCAAATACTCTTTAAACCAGCTAGAACAGGGGTAGGGAACCTGCGGCTTGAGAGCTCCATGCGGCTCTTCTGCCCTTGCACTGCGGCTCCATGAGCCGAGCTGCTGACCCCATCCTTGCCCACCCTGCAGGCAGCAGGGCGGGTGCACCAATTGCCCGCAGCCGGCTGGGCCGCGCCGCAGGCTTCCCCTCTCGCCTGCCCCATTGGAGCGGGGCGGGCACTTTCCCGGTGGCCGGCGAGGCCGAGCCACTGGCCCCATCCTTGCCCGCCCTGCAGGCAGCAGGGTGGACGCATCCATGCGCTTCTCAGAATGAGTGGAGTAAAAGGTAAAAAAATCCAATATATACAGTGTTATCTTTATTTTAAATGTCAAAAATTATTTGCAGCTCCAAGTGTTTTCTTTTCCCATGGAAAACGGGTCCAAATGGCTCTTTGAGTGTTAAAGGTTCCCTACCCCTGAGCTAGAACAATAACAATGCTGCCAATATCGTCTTGCCGTTGTCACGACTGTCAACGCAGGTGCAAGTGAAATATAAAAGCTCTTCCCAAATTACATGGGAATCTAATGGCAAATATTGGCACAGGGCTCTTACCAAATGGATGGGCGTTTGTTAGTTAACAAAGGCTTTTTGAAAAATCTATTATTCTTACAAAAATGTGAAGGAAGCTATTACCATCCATTCATTCTTGTTGGTGGGGGAGCGATCGGCTGAATTATGGTGACCCCATCAAGGTCAGAGATGTTCAGAGGTCAGTTAATCAGAGAATCAAGTAAAAATCTTTTCACTGATTACAAAGATGTCCTTGAATAATCAGGCAGTTTTTTTAAAATACGACTGATATCTGCCCTGATTTAAATAGATGCATTCCCCCTTTTCTAGCGCATAGGAAGGGATACTTACTGTAAGCGAATGGCCAACTCTTGGGCAGTCTCCAAAAGCAAAGTTTATGCTGTAGCCTTAAAACTATGAAGTCATGTGCAAGTTTAAGCTGCTAATGCACGAAACGTGATCAGCTGACCTAAAATGCATTGATCAAGAGACACCCTTTTAGAAAATAAAAGCGAAATCACCGGTAGAAAGTTCAAAACTGGAGCCACAGGGCTGACCCATGTGAGAAAAATTCCCGCGGTTTTTTGTCTGTGCTCATGCAAATTAAGCCAATATCCATAGATTTTAATGATCCGTATAATTAATTGTCCCTACTCACTGTGTGAATACTGACACCAACGCCTGAGCTCTAGAACCCCCGATTGTTAATATCCACACGAACTTTAACATTTCATTGCTGCATAATTACCAACCTCCAGGTACGGTCGGGCAAACTCCTGGAATTACATCTCATTTCAATAGCATATAAGCCATTTCCTCTGGAGAAAACGGCTGCTTTGGAGGCTAGACTTTATGGCACTATATCCTGCTGAGTGATGTTTCTCCCCAAGCCCTGCTATCCCGACTCCATTCCGAAATCTCCAGGAATTTTCCAAGCTAGGATTGGCAATTACTAGGACTTGAATACACACTCATCAATCTGTAGCACCAGTCTCAAAGGCTAGAAACCTGCACTGGTAAAGAGCAAGTGTGGTGAAATGGTTATAAGCAGGTGCACGCTAATCTGGAGAACTGGGTTTGATTCCCTGCTCTGCCACTCGAGCTGTGGGGGCTTATCTGGTGAACCAAATTAGCTTGCGCACTCCAACACATGCCAGCTGGGTGACCTTGGGCTAGTCATAAGAACATAAGAACAAGCCAGCTGGATCAGACCAGAGTCCATCTAGTCCAGCTCTCTGCTCCTCGCAGTGGCCCACCAGGTGCCTTTGGGAGCTCACAGGCAGGAGGTGAAAGCAATGGCCTTCTGCGGCTGCTGCTGCTGCTCCCGAGCACCTGGTCTGCTAAGGCATTTGCAATCTCAGATCAAGGAGGATCAGGATTGGTAGCCATAGATCGACTTCTCCTCCATAAATCTGTCCAAGCCCCTTTTAAAGCTATCCAGGTTAATGGCCATCACCACCTCCTGTGGCAGCATATTCCAAACACCAATCACACGTTGCGTGAAGAAGTGTTTCCTTTTATTAGTCCTAATTCTTCCCCCCAGCATTTTCAATGGATGCCCCCTGGTTCTAGTATTGTGAGAAAGAAAAATTTCTCTCTGTCCACATTTTCTACCCCAGGCATTATTTTATAGACTTCAATCATGTCCCCCCTCAGCCGTCTCCTCTCCAAACTAAAGAGTCCCAAACGCTGCAGCCTCTCCTCATAGGGAAGGTGCTCCAGTCCCTCAATCATCCTCGTTGCCCTTCTCTGCTTCTTAGTCACAGTTCTTTGGAGCTCTCTCAGCCCCACCCACCTCACAGGGTGTTTGTTGTGGGGAGGGGGGGGGAAGGGAAAGGAGATTGTAAGCCCCTCTGAGGCTCCCTAAGCAGAGAAAGGGGGATATAAATCCAAACTCCTCCTTCTCCTTTTCTTCTTCTAAATAAGGATAGCAGATTAACAGGACAGTGAATTCTGTGCTCATGTCACATAATGTAAAACATACTTAATCTACCAACTGTTGCCTTCGAGACCCTCCACAGCCAGCGAATTAGCATTAATTATATTTATAGCTGCAGATAATAATCACATCCACATTTTTCAAGAGAACTGTTTGCAGCTAGACAATTAAGTGGCTGTACGTAAGGAACGAGTGCCATCTAGTGGTCAAAATGTTTTAATACATTTGTTATGCAACCAAGTTTATCACCCAGCTGTGATCAATTCTTGTTAGGCTGGTCATACCATTGTGCAATTATTTTTTTCTTCCAATGCTCTTGTCAGAAACGATACTTGGGCACATTAACACAGCAACAGCTCCGGTGTCGTTGCATATACTTCTCCGTCCCCCCCACTGAGACAGCCGGTTACAGTGAATCGAGTCGGGCTCGGATTTTGAGACCTGGATTTAAATCAGCTATTTATCTTTCCAAGTGGTGTTGGGCTAGTTGCTCTGCCTCATTTTAAACAGCTGTGCAGAGCTGTTGCAGGGATAAAATGGGGAGGGAGGTTGAGCTATTTGCAGTCACCAGTGCAAACTTGCCAAAGTCGATGCAAAGTCGAAGGGACACGTGAAGCTGACTTATTGTGAGACTAAGAACATTTGTGTAACAGAGAATGATTTTCTATTGCATCTGGAAACTCGACTTTATGCCTAATAAAGGTTTTGGAATTGGACTAAGAACATAAGGAAGAGTCTGCTGAATGAGACCAGAGTCCATGTAGTCCAGCACTCTGCTACTCGCAGTGGCCCACCAGGTGCCTTTGGGAGCTCACATGCAGGAGGTGAAAGCAATGGCCTTCTGCTGCTGCTGCTGCTGCTGCTCCCAAGCACCTGGTCTGCTAAGGAGGGTCAAGATTGGTAGCCATAGATCAGGGGTAGGGAACCTTTAACACTCAAAGAGCCATTTGGACCCGTTTTCCATGGGAAACGAAAACACTTGGAGCCGCAAATAATTTTTGACATTTAAAATGAAGATAACACTGTATATATTGGGGGTTTTTACCTTTTACTCTGCTCATTCTGAGAAGCGCATGGATGCGTCCGCCCTGCTGCCTGCAGGGCGGGCAAGGATGGGGCCAGCGGCTCGGCCTCGCCAGCTGCTGGGAAAGCGCCCGCCCCACTCCAATGGGGCAGGTGAGAGGGGAAGCCTGTGGCGTGGCCCAGCCGGCTGCGGGCAGTTGGTGTGCCCGCCCTGCTGCCTGCAAGGCGGGCAAGGATGGGGCCAGCAGCTCGGCTCGTGGAGCCACAGTGCAAGGGCAGAAGAGCCGCATGCGGCTCTCAAGCCGCAGGTTCCCTACCCCTGCCATAGATCAAGGAGGGTCAAGATTGGTAGCCATAGATCGACTTCTCCTCCATAAATCTGCCCAAGCCCCTTCTAAAGCTATCCAGGTTCGTGGCCGTCACCACCTCCTGTAGCTATTGATCAAGAATGTTGATCAATAAGGTCGCTATTATCTACTCTGACTGGCAGCTGCTTTCCAGGATCTGGGGGCAGGGGAAGGCTTTCACATCGCTTGACTCTGGAGATCCTCAGGGCTGAACCCAGGATCTTCTTCGGCATGCAACTCTTCCCATCTCTCCATTCCTCACCAAACCGCCTTCCCCTGAGTCAGACTCTTGGCCTATCTGTATTGTCTGCTTTGACCGGCAGCCGCTGTGCAAGGTCATATTGCTTCCTATTCTTTCTTGACTGGTTGAAGATGCCGGAAATTGAACCTGGGACATTCTACAAGCAAAGCGGACGGTGTACTGCTTATGCTGATTTTCTTAAAATCCGTATAGCCCACTTTACCCTGTCTCAAAGTCCCTTATAAGACACCATTAAAACATTGCTCTCTCAGCCCCACCCACCTCACAGGGTATTTGTTGTGGAGGGGGGGGGGAGGGAAAGGAGATTGTAAGCCCCTTTGAGTCTCCTTACAGGAGAGAAAAAGGGGATATAAATCCAAACTCTTCCTAAGAAGGAGAAACAGTGGTTTACACAAGACCTGAGGGTAGAATCTTGAGCTCAGTGCCTTGTGTATTTGACCCACAAGCTGAAGCCAACTCTCAGGGATCCAGACCCATAAGCTGAAGCCAACTGGTGCCATTAGAGATCATATCTTACCTGTGCTGCGCCGCTTGCACTGGCTCCCAGTTGAGTTCCGAATCGTTTTCAAGGTATTGGTGTTAACCTTCAAGGCCTTACGCGGTCTGGGACCCTCGTACCTGCGGGACCGTCTGGCTCCATACGTCCCTACTCGGCCTCCGCGTTCAGCAGAGGCCAATTTACTGGAGATCCCTGGCCCCTCCATGATGTGGCTGGCTTCCACCCGGGTCAGGGCCTTTACGGCCCTGGCCCCTGCCTGGTGGAATGCTCTTCCACCAGCTGTCTGGGCCCCGCGGGACCTTAATGAGTTCCGCAGGGCCTGTAAGACTGAATTATTCCGCCGGGCCTTTGGGGAGGCCGGCCGCTGAGAAGACTCCCCTCCCTCCCCTTCTTCCCTCTCTTTTAATAGTTGGGACCTTGCTGTCCCTTTTTAGAGGAGTTCAATCATTAGACGCCATCTGTCTGCTATTCTGAAATTTTATACCGTGATTTAAATGTTATGTTTTAAATTGTATTGGTACTACTTGTGCCATTATATTATTTGTTGTTATTTGTTGCTGTTGTGAACTGCCCTGAGCCCTCCGGGGGAGGGCGGTCTATAAGTTTAACCATAGATAGATGGATAGGATGGATAGGATGGATGGATGGATGGATGGATGGATAGGATGGATAGAATGGATGGATGGATGGATGGATGGATGGATGGATGGATGGATGGATGGATGGATGGATGGATGGATGGATGGATGGATGGATGGATGGATGGATGGGTGGATGGATGGATGGATGGATGGATGGATGGACGGATGGATGGATGGATGGATGGATGGATGGATGGATGGATGGATGGATGGATGGATGGATGGATGGATGGATGGATGGATGGATGGATGGATGGATGGATGGATGGATGGATAACTCACTCACTCTCAGGGATCCAGACCCATTTAGTAAGCCTCTTCTCAAAGGACAATGATTTTCAGACTGCAGGGACTGGAATTAGCAGCTACGTGAAGCATGGTCCATAAAACTGCAATGTAGCAATTTAATTCTTAAAAGAATACCACGAACAAAAGATAATTACAGATGATAATAACGCACTCCCACTGCTATTCTTTCTACAAAAAATTAAGTTTAAAGAATGATTCCACCAACTCTTTATGCTGCTTAAACAAGCGAAGGGAGAGTGGAGCCTTTACATATGCAGTAAAGCTATCTGCAGCCAAACCCTGCCAACATACCAATGCAAAGCGGACTGGGACTTTCTATCACTAGCAAGAGCTCTGAGCCGTCGAGGATTGTATGTAAGTGAAGCATACGAATGAAGGTGTGTTACGCCGGAAGTCATTTTCACACTCAATCGGAATCTCAAATCATTGAGACGGGTTCTCAGGACTAGACATAAAACCCAAATCTGTCTTTTTAAAATTAAATTGATTTGTTCAACTTGAGTTATGGATACTTTGCTCGAGGGACCAGGGGGTGGGGCGGATGGACGATCTCAAGTCCCACCGATTGTACGACCACCGATTGTACGGTCTTAAGTCCCACCGAAACGAGAGGAGTTGCTGCTTTCAGGCTTTACTACACAGAAAATGGTGAAGTCGACACGCCGGTTATTTGGCTTCCTGCATCTCTTCGTCGTCCGTGTCGGCGTCCCCTTCCGTCACTTTCTCTTCTGCTTTTTCTTTCGAAGCTGGTTGCGGGACAAAGCGCTCAAACTTCAACTGTAACCCTTCGCTGGTCGAACTCCGAATAAACAAACGGGTCACAAAGGAGCCTTCAAAAACAAATTGGGGGGTGGGGGAGAGTTAAGCAAGCAGAGGAACTCAGCACAATCTCCTGCCTCTCTCTTGCTCCAGCTGAAAAACCAATGTGGTATAGCAGTGGTGGTGAACCTATGGCATGGGTGCCAGAGGTGGCACTCAGAGCCCTCTCTGTGGGCATGCACAAACAGAGTGCCCCCCACCCCAATCTAGGCTGGCCTGGGCCGCTGGGCTCAATTATTAGCATTAAACCTAAGACCTAGTTTTGGGGAAGCAGTGTAGGTAACCCTGTTAAGCGCTGTTAAACCCCACTGATTTTCATGCGAAGAACTAACGCGCAATCCTTTACCTGGGAGTAAGCTCGGTTGCTGGCAATGGGGCTTGCTTCTGAGTAAACCCTCCTAGGGTCGTGATTCACCCATTCGAAGAGTTGCACAGTTGCTTCAAAGCCAAGGCACCGACTACCACCAAGCTTACTCCCGAGTAACGCACGCCTCAGAGTTAACCGTTTTTTCTAAACTAAAACCTCAGTATTCAGGTTAAATTGCCGTGTTGGCACTTTGCGACAAATAAGCGGGTTTGGGGTTGCAATTTGGGCACTCGGTCTCGAAAAGGTTCACCATCACTGTGGTATAGTGACTAGGCCCTAATCAGAATGGCCCAGAGCAGGGGTCTGCAACCTGCAGCTCTTCAGATGTTCATGGACTACAATTTCCACCAGCCCCTGCCAGCATGGCCAATTGGCTGATGGGATTTGTAGTCCATGAACATCTGGAGAGCCGCAGGTTGCAGAACCCTGGTCCAGAATAACCTTAGATCTCCGAAGCTAAGCAGGGTCAGTTCTGGTTTGGACTTGGATGGGAGACCACCGAGGAATACCAGGGTTGTTGTGCAGAGGCAGGCAACGGCAAACTATCTCTGAACTTCTCAGTGCCTTACAACCCTACAGGGTCGGTATAAGCCGGCTGTAACTTGATGGTACTTTACACGTATAGAATCTGGGATTCAAAACCCTGCTTTGTCACTGCGTGGCCTGGGGCCAGGCGCACGTTCTCAGCCCTTGCCTACCTCACAGGATTGTGGTAAGAAAGAGAGATGAATGCACGTCACTTTGGGGAGACAGGTGGAATATAAATGAAGCAACAAATAAGCCAATGAATAAAACAAAACAAATAGAAAGGACCCGGTCCCTTGGAATGAGAGTTCTCGATATAATTCTCAACAGGAAACTGCCAGAGAGTTTTTGACTTTCCAAAAACTGGTGGTAGGAAGGAAGAGAGAGACAGCATGCTGCATTCTCAAGAGACACTGTGATTATCTTTCCAAAGGAGAGCAGATTCCCTTTTAAAAGAGTATTACCGTTTTATGAAGCCAGGATACTAGTCTTAAAATACCTCGCCCTCCAACCTGTAACGGTTTCTTATTGTCTGTCCCAGAAATGTGGGCACTGTTTATAACAGTGATGGCGAACCTTTTTGAGACCGAGTGCCCAAATTGCAACCCAAACCCCACTTATTTGTTACAAAGTGCCAACCTGGCAATTTAACTTGAATGCTGAGGTTTTAGTTTAGAAAAAACAGTTGGCTCCCTCTTCCTCCGCCCCACCCGCTTGAGCAGGGGCCAGCCTGCTCTAGCCTCCAGCAAGTCCCGTGTGCACCACTCTGTGCCTCTCTAGCATCTCTGCCTCCTCTGCCCCCCACCTCAGGCAGCAGCCACCCGGAGCACAGGCACCAGGCCCGCCAGCCGAGACCTCCCTGATCAACGCGGTGCGTGCATGTCGTGCTCAGTGGCCCAGTCCAGTCTAGATGTGTGTGCGTGCCCACTCTGTGTGTGCGTGCCCACAGAGAGGGCTCCGAGTGCCACCTCTGGCACCCGTGCCATAGGTTCGCCATCACTGGTTTATAATGTGCTTCTTTCATTCCTTGGTGGCAGAGAGGTACCCCTTTAATCCCCCACCCCTTGAAAGTAAATATAATTATAGCCTTTCGTATCAGATTGGGGCCAAGAGACCAAGAAAAACGTGTGGGTTCACCATAGGCTAAAGATTGCAGCCATACACATCCTTTCAGAATCGCGAGCTTATTGGCAACTATGTGATCAGTCGGCATATCCAGCTGAAAGACGTTAATGAAAATTAATGAAGCAGAAAACATTAACAGCTGCTGGATTAATAAAAAAATTGCAGGGGGAGATATTTAGTCAGAGCTCTGGGCCTGGGTTTGGTTTCGTTTTTTAATAATAGGAGAAACATTTTCCTTTCTATTAAAGATGCGAAGCATCAAAAATGCTGTGGGTGTCATTAGCTCAAAGATACCCTGCTGTGAAAATGCGGGGGAAGGGGTTTCTTTTTAACCCTCTTTAAACCAAGCAGAATTGCAAACACACGTGATGAGGTATCCATGAGCCCTTTGGGGGAGGGCGGTCTAAAAATGAAATGAAGGAAGGAAGGAAGGAAGGAAGGAAGGAAGGAAGGAAGGAAGGAAGGAAGGAAGGAAGGAAGGAAGGAAGGAAGGAAGGAAGGAAGGAAGGAAGGAAGGAAGGAAGGAAGGAAGGAAGGAAGGAAGGAAGGAAGGAAGGAAGGAAGGAAGGAAGGAAGGAAGGAAGGAAGGAAGGAAGGAAGGAAGGAAGGAAGAGATTCTGCAAAAGCCTCAAGGAGGGGAAATCCCATTTCTCCTCTTTGCCGCTGGTTGCAGCTCAACTTATGTCCCCATGTGCATTTGTTTATGCCATCTGTTTTTAATCCTATACTATTTATAATGTTTACGGCTGGCCTCTACCCGGGCCAGGGCCTTTAGTGCCCTGGCCCCAACCTGGTGGAACACTCTCCCCCCAGCCATGGGGACTCGGCCTTTTTAGTAGTGGCCCCAAATTTTCAGGAGACTAGGCTAGCACAGTACTTCGGCTGCAGGACCTAGAACCTCCTGCGGGACCTAGAACAATTCCGCAGGGCCTGCAAGACAGAGTTGTTCTGTCGGGCCTTTGGGGAGGTCGGCCGTTGAAAGTGCCATCTCCCTGTGCCCCATATTCCACCTTGGGAATTCCATATTATGCTGACCACCCGATGAGTTTGTCTTTGTTTATGTTATCATCTGATTTTAAGATGGAGGTTGATAGTTTCATTGGTTGTACACCGCCCAGAGCCCTTTGGGGATGGGGCGGTATATTGAATCTGATATGCAAATCTATAAATAAATATATAAATGTCGATTTTTATATTAATTATTACATTGATTGTTTGATGTGTTTTTATTGTAAACCGCCCTGAGGAGATTGGCGGGGATATAAATGAAATAAATAAATAAATAAACCTCCCCCGATTTTTGCCAGATCCCCCCCCTCTTTGGCCCCCTCCCTCATCTCCTACTCTGCTACCCCCTCCCTGGCTCAGCTCCAAAGCCTCACTGCCGCTGCTGGCTCAAAGTCCTTTCCTAAACATCAGGAAAAACTTCCTGACCATCAGTGGAATGCCCTGCCTTGGAGTGTGGTGGAGTCTCCTTCTTTGGAGGTTTTTAAACAGAGGCTGGATGGCCATCTGTCAGGAGTGCTTCGATTGCGTGTTCCTGCATTGCAGGGGGTTGGACTTGATGGCCTTTGGAGTCTCCTCCAACTCTGTGATTCTATGATTCTACCTTACACGGTGTCTGTTGGGAAGGGAAGAGGATGGAAGAGAAGTTTGTAAGCTGCTTTGAGACTCCTTGCAGAAGAGAAAGGTGAGGTATACATAAGAACATAAGAACATAAGAACATCAGAAAGAGACTGCTGGATCAGACCAGAGTCCATCTAGTCCAGCTCTCTGCTACTCGCAGTGGCCCACCAGGTGCCTTTGGGAGCTCACATGCAGGAGGTGAAAGCAAGGGCCTTCTGCGGCTGCTGCTCCCGAGCACCTGGTCTGCTAAGGCATTTGCAATCTCAGATCAAGGAGGATCAAGATTGGTAGCCATAGATCGACTTCTCCTCCATAAATCTGTCCAAGCCCCTTTTAAAGCCATCCAGGTTAGTGGCCATCACCACCTCCCCTGTGGCAGCAAATTCCAAAAACACCAATCACACGCTATGAAGAAGTGTTTCCTTTTATTAGTACTAATTCTTCCCCCCAGCATTTTCAATGGATGCCCCCTGGTTCTAGTATTGTGAGAAAGAGAGAAAAATTTCTCTCTGTCGACATTTTCTACCCCATGCATAATTTTATAGACTTCAATCCTATCCCCCCCTCAGACGTCTCCTCTCCAAACGAAAGAGTCCCAAACGCTGCAGCCTCTCCTCATAAGGAAGGTGCTCCAGTCCCTCAATCATCCTCGTTGCCCTTCTCTGCACTTTGTCTATCTCTTCAATATCCTTTTTGAGATGTGGCGACCAGAACTGAACACAGTACTCCGAGTGCGGTCGCACCACATCATACATCCACTAAAGGTAATGATTTGCCAGTCTTCCCTAACGTACTGTAACTATACTGCCCTGTGGAATGATCTGCTCATTTACCGGTCAGTGGATAGCACTCCTGAAAAGCTACAAAGCAAACCAAACACAGTCAGGCATCTTCTCAGTAAATTATTAACCCCCACCTCAGACGAACAGTGTCATTTGGGTTCAGTCCGCACAGTCCTTTTTGAAACTAACCGTTGCGATCGGCGACTGGACGCGGTGATCCGCCTCCACCTTGTACGTGTGGCACGCTCTGAAGAAGCTCAGCATCTTTGGAATGTCGTAACTGACAGACCCTGGTTCAAACACAAACCAAAGAAGAGCATCAAACGAGCGCGGCGCGCAGCGGCTCCAGCCGGCAAACGGAGCTCTGCGTGAAACAGGAGCTCCCTTGTTTCTCCTCAGTGCCCCCAAAAAATACTCCGCATATCATAGTGAGGATACAAGCGCAGATCGATCTCTGGCACTAACGGTGCAAGAATGCCTCAGAATATCTCAAGTTTGTATCTCCGCTCAGTCATGGAAGCTTGCTGGGTAACCTCAGGTCAGTCACTCTCTTGGCCTGGCCAGGCTTTGCTCAACCCCATTTTACCCTTTCTAAGCCTACAACAGAAGACGATTCCTAGACTCCAACTAGGATTCTAGACAGAAAGCAGCTGGGGACTCGGCCTTTTTAGTAGTGGCCCCACATTTTCAAGAGACTAGGCTAGCACAGTACTTCGGCTGCCTCCTTTTCGCCACTACAGTTCTCCCCACAAATCTTCTCCCAAGAGTCAAGCAACCAAGTAGGTAGTAGTACAGGGTGCTGTAGCCCGAAGGAAGAATCAACAGCTCTTACGCACTCATGAAAAAAAACCCTGCTTGGATTCCAAGATCTGACGAGATCAGGCTAGCCTGAGCCATCCAGGTCAAGGCAAGAAGAAGAAGAAGAGTTTGGATTTATATCCTCCCTTTCTCTCCTGCAAGAGACTCAAAGGGGCTTACAATCTCCTTTCCCTTCACCCCTCACAATAAACACCCTGTGAGGTGGGTGGGGCTGAGAGAGCTCCGAGAAGCTGTGACTAGCCCAAGGTCACCCAGCTGGCGTGTGTGGGAATGCACAGGCGAATCTGAATTCCCCAGATAAGCCTCCACAGCTCAGGCAGCAGAGCTGGGAATCAAACCCGGTTCCTCCAGATTAGATACACGAGCTCTTAACCTCCTACGCCACTGCTGCTTTGCGGTTTGCGGTTGCCTGCATCTACATAGCCACCTTGGACTTCCTCTGTGGTCTCCCATCCAAGTACTATCCAGGGCTGACCCTGCTTGGCTTCCAAGATCTGACAAGATTAGACTAGCCTGGGCTATCAAGCTCAAGCCTCCACAAATGGAGTTTCTCTTTCATCATCCATCATTGATGGACTCATAGTCCATGCATCTGACTAATTCTATCTTTACCGCTCCTGTCTACTTACGGTAACAGACCTGCATTAGAAATGTGAAAGAAGCTGATGTTTGTCCACATTCCTCCATTCCCGTATCCCCCCTTTCTCTGCTGTAAGGAGACTCAAAGGGGTTGACAATTTCCTCCCCCCCCCCCAACAAACATCCTGTGAGGTAGATGGGGCTGAGAGAGCTCCAAAGAACTGTGACTAGCCCAAGGTCACCCAGCTGGCATATGTTGGAGTGCACAAGCTAATCTGGTTCCCCAGATAAACCTCCACAGCTCAAGTGCCAGTAACTGTGACTGAGACAGTATAAATGTCAACAGCAAAAACACAATACCCTTGTCTGGCTCTAATACAAGATTAAAAACTCCATTTTAATGAAAATATTTAAAACATATATACCCTTAAACTTGTGCACCTCCATCTCAGATTGACCATCAGCCAATGACTATTTCTCAGAACTGTGCACACTCTACAGAATATGATGATCACATCACAGAATATGATGATCTCATGATAGAGACTTGTTGCCTGTGAATTGGTTTAGGGATTTCCCTCCTAGTGTATGTGTGTGTGTGCTTCAGATTCATCTGTTGTCCACCTCATGTATAGTGCACAAGTTTAAGGATATATATGTTTTAAATATTTTCATTAAAGTGGAGTTTTTAATCTTGTATTAGAGCCAGACAGGGGTACTGTGTTTTTGCTGTTGACTAGCCCAAGGTTACCCAGCTGGCATGTGTTGGCGTGCCCAAGCTAATCTGGTTCCCCAGATAAGCCTCCACAGCTCACGCTCGCGGCGCATGGTTCTCAAACCCGGTTGTCGCTGTGATGAAAGCACTCTAAGTGGGAATTAACCGGCACACCACTTTGCTTCGCTACACTGAAGAGGGGTCAACAGGCAGCTACAACAGATCCACGTAGAAACTTCACGGGCGGAAGGCCTCCCTGAGCAGCTGCCTTCTATCATGGTTCACCTAACGTAGGAAATGCCCCATAGATAGTAAGAGACCAAACGGGGAGGGGGGGGGATGAGCATTACCGTTTTTAGCCCGCGGATGCTTGTCGTTTAGCACGGTCCTTAAACTGTTGATTTTGTTTAGCATTGCAGGCACAGCTACGTAGTAATCTGCTTGGATTTCGCCATCTAAAATCTGGACAGTTAAAATCACAGCTTATCTGGATCAGTTAGCAGTAATTAACAGACAGCAGTCATGGGGAGGGGTGGGAGAGAGATACACAGATTTCTCCTCACAATCTGTTCCCTGACAAATATAAGAAGAATGAGCAGTCCCATTAAGTTAACCTGGCTGAGAATGTGCTAGTCTCCTTCTTTCTGGTGCTGAAACGAGAGCAAAATCCTGCCATTGAGTGATCATGAGGTTTATTTAGTTCAAGTTTTTTTTAAATTCTGCTGTTCTTCATAAGAACATAAGAACGAGCCTGCTGGATCAGACCAGAGTCCATCTAGTCCAGCACTCTGCTACTCGCAGTGGCCCACCAGGTGCCTTTGGGAGCTCACATGCAGGAGGTGAAAGCAATGGCCTTCTGCTACTGCTGCTGCTGCCGAGCACCTGGTCTGCTAAGGCATTTGCAATCTCAGATCAAGGAGGATCAAGATTGGTAGCCAGAGATCGACTTCTCCTCCATAAATCTGTCCCTTTAAAGCTATCCAGGTTAGTGGCCATCACCACCTCCTGTGGCAGCAGATTCCAAACACCAATCACAAGTTGTGTGAAGAAGTATTTCCTTTTATTAGTCCTAATTCTTCCCCCCAGCATTTTCAATGGATGCCCCCTGGTTCTAGTATTGTGAGAAAGAGAGAAAAAATTCTCTCTGTCAACATTTTCTACCCCATGCATTCAGGGAGCTCCTGTGACATGATCTTCCTCATTATCCCCCAATAGCCCCGCGAGGTAGGTTAGGCTGAGGGAGAGTGAGTGGCTGGCCAAAATGTATCAAGGGAATTGCACGACCGAATGGAAACTTCATCCTGGGTCTATCAGATTCTAGTCGAACAATCTTAACATTTCGCCGCCCTGAGGTAACTTCAGCATCAGGATTTTTGCGTTCCGGTAAGTCAGGGCAGGTTCAAGAACAGAAGAAGAAGAGTTTGGATTTATATCCCTCCTTTCTCTCCTGCAGGAGACTCAAAGGGGCTTACAATCTCCTTGCCCTTCCCCCCTCACAACAAACACCCTATGAGGTAGGTGGGGCTGAGAGAGCTCCGAGAAGCTGTGACTAGCCCAAGGTCACCCAGCTGGCGGGTGTGGGAGTGCACAGGCTAATCTGAATTCCCCAGATAAGCCTCCACAGCTCAGGCGGCAGAGCAGGGAATCAAACCCGGTTCCTCCAGATTAGAGGCTCATTCCGCACATGCAGAATAATGCACTTTCAAACTGCTTTCAATGCTCTTTGAAGCTGTGCGGAATGGCAAAATCCACTTGCAAACAGTTGTGAAAGTGGTTTGAAAACGCATTATTTTGCGTGTGCGGAAGGGGTCAGATACACGAGCTCTTAACCTCCTACGCCACTGCTGCGTTAGGATTTATAAGAGTTCGGATTTATAACCCATCTTTCTCTCCAGTAAGGTGGCTTGCAAACTCCTTTCCCTTCCTCTCCCCACAACAGACACCTTGTGAGGAAGGTGGAGCTGAGCGAGTTCTGAAAGAACTGACCAGTCCAAGGTCACCCCAGCAGGCTTCGTGTGGAGGAGTGGGGAAACAAATCCAGTTAACCGCATAAGAGTCCCCCACACATATGGAGGAGTGGGGAGTTGAACCCAGTTCTCCAGATCAGAATCCACCGCTCTTAACCACTACACCACACTGGCTCTCAAGAACGGTCCTTTCCACCACACGGTCTCCTCAGCTAAGAACTAGTTAAGAAAGACGCCTTCCTTATATACATATCACTGCCTTTCATAGGAAAAAGGAGGGGGGAAAACTCCCCTCAATACAACAACATTCGTGATGAAGTTTATTGCCAATACCATAGATCATAACCACTGGAAATAATTTTCAATCGCTATGAACCGTACCAACAGATTACACACACGTGAAAACCATAAGAATAAAGTCATCTTAATTATATTCTGCATAAATCCCTGTTGGGATTTATGTAGAAGAGAAACAATGCAAAATAAAGATTTTATCCAGATGGCACAGCCGGCGCGTCAGTAGAATTCTGATGCCGTTTGGCTGAGGCGAGAGCCAAAAAGAGAAAGTCCATTTTGCGTAACTCATTTGTAAGCAGAAAACCTACTTTGGAGGGCTCTGGCACAGCCGAGCAGCTTTCACGCCCCTTCAAGGGCTGGGGCCAGTATTTAATCTACACGCTCTCAGCTCCAGGACAAAAAGATAAAGGCAGGGGAGGACATCCTGTATGTCCTGTGCCCTGCAGACTCCATTGCTGTCCGAAATATTACAAGAGCTTCCCTCTGCAACCACACAAAATGCTTACACTGTACAGAACAATATGAGTCTTTCTCTCCAGAACTGCAGAAGACCAAGTTCTAGGGCAGGGGTCGGGAACCCGCGGCTCTTCGCTGCTTCTCGTGCGGCTCCCGGAGTGGCTGCCCCTTCCCGGCAAGCCCAGGCAGAAATTAAAGGCAGCGAGGCAGGCGGGCGGGCATGCAAGTGGGCGGGCGGAAGTGCTGCCGGCGCGCGGGCAGGTGGGTGGTGCCGGGTGGGAGTGGGAGAGTGGGGGCGAGCGGGTGGGGGGGCCAGCGAGCGGGCGGGAGAGTGAGCGAGCGGGCGGCGGGCGGCGCTGCTGGGGCAAGGGAGCCGGGGCTGCCGCAGCAGGGCTGGCTGGGCAGGCGCGAGCGTTTCAGTGGGGGCGGGGAGCCGGCAGGGGCGCTACAGGTGGGGCGGGCGGGGGGGCAAGCGAGCAAGTGGGCAGGGGAGCAAGCGATTGGGCAAGTGAGTGGGGGCGAGCAAACGAGCAGGGGGGCGGGCGGGCGAGCAAGCGAGGGTGCAAGCAAACGGGCGGCGAGTGGGCGGGCGGGAAAGCAGGTGGGGGAGTGGGGGCAAGCGGGCAGGGGGCGGGCAAGCGAGCCAAATGGCTCTTTGAGCGGAAAAGGTTCCCGACCCCTGTTCTAGGGCCAAGTTTGCAGGGTTAGAATCCACCCCCGATTCCATCTCGTTCATGTTGGCTGGAGAGTTTTCAAAAGTGAGCCAGTTTCTAAGAATGGCTAACCAAGATGCTGCGCTGACCTGGATGGCCCAGGCAGAGGCGTATCTAGGGAAAATGAAGTGTATGGACCCCCATGTGACTAAATGGCTGCAGCCTGTGGACATTTGACTCTATATGTCCCCAGGGCATTATGCACCTGGGCCCAGGCTAGCATGAGCTTGTCAGATTTCGGAAGCTATTCAGGGACAGCCCCAGTTAGTACCTCCAAGAACTACTAGGGTCACTATGCAGAGGAAGGTACTGGCAAACCACCCTACTGAGTTGCCATTGAGTCACCTGCAACTTGGCAATACTTAATACATTACACAACCAAGAGGCTATTCCAGCCCGAAGAAGAGAAGAAGAGTTTGGATTTATATCCCCCCTTTCTCTCCTGCAGGAGACTCAAAGGGGCTGACAATCTCCTTGCCCTTCCCCCCTCACAACAAACACCCTGTGAGGTAGGTGGGGCTGAGAGAGCTCCGAGAAGCTGTGACTAGCCCAAGGTCACCCAGCTGGCATGTGTGGGAGTGCACAGGCTAATCTGAATTCCCCAGATAAGTCTCCACAGCTCAGGCGGCAGAGCTGGGAATCAAACCCGGTTCCTCCAGATTAAATACTCAAGCTCTTAACCTCCTACGCCACTGCTGCTCCGAACTGAAAGAGGAGCTTTGTATGCGGTACAAACATCCCCAACACGGTTTCTAAGTCCCAGCTGGGGCACACGTGTCTCACTCCAGAAGAAAGCGATCTGCTAAGAAAATAAAACTGAAATCTACTGAAATGCACTGAACCAGTCCAGCCTGCACCTGCACTCTTCAGCAAGTTTTTGATCAGGTGCGAAACAAGGACTCAAAGGTGCAAGAATCAGGCTAGTCAAGAGCCTCAGAAAGATGTTGGAGTACTGGACTAAGAGCTGGGAGACACAGGTTCAAATCCCCGTTCTGCCATAGAAGCTCAATAGGTGACATCCGATCAGACACTCTTTCTCAGCCTTACTTACCTCGACAGGTAAGGTTGCCAAGGTCCAGGTGGGGCCCTAATCCCCATAGATCCGTGGTGGCAAACCTTTGGCACTCCAGATGTTATGGACTACAATTCCCATCAGCCCCTGCCAGCTGGCAGTGGCTGATGGGAATTGTAGTCCATAACAGCTGCAGTGCCAAAGGTTCGCCACCACGGCCATAGATCTTTATAGCGCAGTTCCGCAAGAGAAAATGGCTGCTTTGGAAGACAGGACTCTCTGGCAGATGAACTCTATACTCTGCTGATGTTCCTTCTGAAATCCCACCTTCTCCAGGCTACACCCCATATCTCCAGGAATCTCCCTGCCTGGAGCTGGCAACCCCACACACAGGGCTGTTGTTGTGGGGGGGAAATGAGCAAAGACTGATATCGTAAACTGCGGTGAGAGACAGGTGGGACATAAATATCTATACAAGTAAATTATCATTATTACTTTGCAATGCAAACGGTTGCTGCAGTGGTGGATTGACGTTCCATTACTTACAGACTTAACTAGTTCGAACCCTCCTGCAAACGCAGCTCCGTTTTCTTTTGCAAGAGCAGCTTCTTCGGCATTCTGTAAAGAAAGTAACAGTCTGGATGAACGACACGGGGAGAAATGGCTGTTTCAGGTGCACTGGCTGCCTTTGGCAAACATGGTCAAGCAGCAAAGAAACTCAGCTGTAAAGCTCCTGTGTTCGATAATGGGGAAAAAAGTATCCCACCCACCCCAAAAGCATTATGTGGGACACGCACTGCAATCCTAAACTGAGCACCACTGCATTGGAGCCATTTGCCCTGGATAGTACCAACCTACTCTGAGGATTGTGAAGAAGTTAAGTGTAGCATTGTGTATGAAGTGCATAGAAGAAGAAGAAGAAGAAGAAGAAGAAGAAGAAGAAGAAGAAGAAGAAGAAGAAGAAGAAGAAGAAGAAGAAGAAGAAGAAGAAGAAGAAGAAGAAGAAGAAGAAGAAGAAGAAGGAGTAGTTGTTGTTGTTGTTGTTTTGGATTTATATCCCCCTTTCTCTCCTGCAGGAGACTCAAAGGGGCTGACAATCTCCTTGCCCTTCCCCCCTCACAACAAACACCCTGTGAGGTAGGTGGGGCTGAGAGAGCTCCGAGAAGCTGTGACTAGCCCAAGGTCACCAGCTGGCATGTGTGGGAGTGTACAGGCTAATCTGAATTCCCCAGATAAGCCTCCACAGCTCAGGCGGCAGAGCTGGGAATCAAACCCGGTTCCTCCAGGATTAGATACACGAAGCTCTGCATCTCCTAGTATGCCACTGTTGCTCCTAATAGGAGACAGCAGTCAGGATATTTCTGTTCCATATGATGAAAACACCATACACACACACACACACACACACATCCTTATTGGTATTTTTCAGATATAATTGGGTATCTGGATGGTAGCCAGAATTAACCAAGATAAAGGTAAATAGGTCCTGAAAAATTGTGGAAATATTGGGGTAGTAGTGTTTTAAGGTTCTCGGGATCATTTTTCTTCAATCCTATAGCAGATCTATGCCAGTGTCTTGCTGCCAGGTCTTGGTATTGGCTTCCCAGGTTGGGTTTGGCTCAGATTCCGTTTGTTTCAAATTGGTTCCTTTGTCCTTGTAACACAGTGTTCTTTGCTTAAGTTGGTTTGCATTAGATTCTCTGGTTGACATTGGCATGGATTCTCTGGTTTGATATTGGTTGCGATAGGCTTGCAACATTAACCTGTGGTTCTGCGGGGTCTTCCTGGTTCTGAATAGGTTCATTTGGGCTTATTTGTTTTGTTTGCATGGGGAGGCTTTTGGCCAGTGGTTGCTTTGCTGGCCCTTGTGTCTTTGGCCTAAAGAAAAGACGGCATTTCATCCCCTCCCCCTGCACCAATCAAGAAACAATGGTGGATGGTAGGGAATGCTTTGGACAGGGACCCCCAGAATGAGACCTCTTCCTCCAATTCCCTTGAAACTTGGGTTTTATTTAGTGGTCAGGTAGCATCACCTCTGCTGCAATTTAGTAGTAGTAGTAGTAGTAATAGTAGTAGTAGTAGTAGTAGCAGCAGCAGCAGCAGCAGCAGGAGAAGGAGAAGGAGTAGGAGGAGGAGTTTGGATTTATACCCCACCTTTCTCTCCTGTAAGGAGACTCAAAAGGGGCTTACAAGCTCCTTTCCCTTCCTCTCCCTACAAAAGACCCCTTGTGAGGTAGGTGGGGCTGAGAGAGTTCAGAGAGACTATGACTAGCCCAAGGTCACCCAGCAAGAATGTAGGAGTGCAGAAACACACCTGGTTCAACAGATAAGCCTCCTCCACTCAGGTGGAGGAGAGGGGAATCAAACCCAGTTCTCCAGATTAGAATCCACCTGCTCTTAACCATGACACCACGCAGGCTCTCAAATAACATACATGTACTGAGAGACTGCCTCAAGAGGAGCTGTGGCTGAGAAGCAGAACCGCTGCTTGACATGATTCATCCCCCGGCACCTCTGCTTAAAGCATCTGGCAGCGGGTGACGTGGACGGCCTCTGCCCAAAAACCCTGGAGAGCAGCTGCCAGCCTGGGCAGACAATGCGGACTCCGGTAGACAGATGATCTACGGCTGCTTCGAGTGTGGCTTTGAAACTGCCTGCAGCGACTCACCTCTGTAAATGCCACAACCTTATGGAAGTCATCCACAAACCGATGGGGCAGAAGAACAGTCGCCTCAAACGGTTCCAGGGGTTTCTGAATGGAACACAAGGAAAACCAAATGAAAAAAAAAACGCTCGTGTCGCAGGTGGCCCCGTCCCAAAGGAAGGGCGTCCAGACGGGGCACCGCGCTGCCTTTCCCAAGAGGGCTCTCCAGCGACGTGGGAGGCAAAGGTCACAGAAAAGTCTCCGAGCCACAAGAAAAACCCCAGTGGGCTTATTGGATTTTTGCTACTGAAAAGATGGCACAGGCCCAAAACCCCAGCCACTGATAGAATGGGGGTAATGGCCGGGTGGAAGCCAACTACTATAGGCTCCTCCCCCAACCACACCTGAACTATGCTGGTGGCTGCTACCTCCCTCCGAACTCTTTTTTCAACTAAAAAGGCAACTCCTTGACCAGGAGCTACAAGTTTTACAAGATCAAGCGCGAAGTAACTGTTCCCCCTTCTTTTTCAACATCAAATTCAAAACCAATCTGATGGCAGACTGAGTATACTCCCAATGGATATACACAAGGGCTCGTTGTAATTCCTTCCCTTGTTCTGTACTCCAAGGGAGGTTTCTTAAAATTGACTCGCAAGAGCGGAAATGCCCCCACTGTACTATAGTGGTGCAATCCATGGAACATATCATGCTTAGCTGCCCCAAATACGAAGAAGCGAGGACCAGGCTTTTGACTCTTCTTCCTGCTAAGTTTAAGGAATACTCTGTTGCTGGGAAGGTTGCATTCCTACAAAACAACTCTTCTTCTGTGATTTTAAATTCTGTAGCTAGGTTCCTTTTAGGAACTTTGGAATAATACCTGTGATGGTTTTATGTATGGAACATTTGCCTGGATAATGCTGGTTGTTATATTGGTATTATGCCTAATAAAGGTTTTATGTACGTATGCTGGTGGCAGCAGAAGCATAGGGATGCTGGTTTTAAACTCATTATAGCAAGTCCTATCGTCTACTGCCAACAGAAACAACTACTTCTCCTCTAATTGACTGCCTGTCAAATACTTAATACTTCCAAATACTTAATTTTGTTTCTAGAAATCAAAAGAAGAATACTTTCCTTAAACAAGGAACTTTACCATATTTCTAAAACATGTTTTTAAAACAGCCCAGCAGGGAGAATGATCCCGTTTTCTACCTTCGCTAACCAGCCAAATAGGAAACAACAGGACTTTAGGATTTTTGGACCTAATGGAATTTCTAACGGAAAAGCAGACCCAATTAGTCACCCCCTCTCGGCACACACAAATAATTAGTAGCCTACTCTCGGGGACTGGTGAGAACCTGCTGGATCCCCCCCCCATTGGTGCTATGCCACTGCCCAGGGAGGGCAAATTTGCCGGCATGGCCCTGTGCCGCTCCCAGCAGCAGATTTGGCCCTCCCCCTCTGGATGGGGCTGTTACTGCGTCAACAATTACTTTAAAAAGGTCGAACATCTTAACAAAAGCTTCCACCGTGTTGAAGGACACAAACAGGCAGAATTTCTGACTTGATGCAAACCCATGAGAAATGATGTCAAGGAAACCAAACACTGTAATTCAGGGCAAGCCATCTCTGAAATAGCTGTAGGTGTCCTGAATACTTAAACTCACATTCAGGGCCAATTCACACATTATGAAGTCCACGGTGTCTGTGGATTCTGTCACCTGTGAATTACCCCTCCGTGTCAGAATACATCAGGAAATGATGTTAGGAAGCCATTTTTTAAAGTCTGCCATCTACAGGCACACAATAAGCTCTCTCTGGCGTACCTTCTTGCCCATTGACATATCCAGCGTGATATCAGCATACACGTGCTGCCTAGGGTAGGTAAAGTCCAGTTCCTGAAACTTCTTCAGCATATCTACAGCCACTTCTGCTTCATAAATGGGTCTCTGGTAGTACCACGTCAAATAGACATCATCGGTCGGCTCACTCAGCAAGACTGGTTTGAAACGTTTCCTTTTTCGGACGGGCTCCGGTTCAGAGGTTTTCCCTTTGGTGCCACTTTTGGGTTTTGTTTTACTGGACTGTTTCCTGAGGAAAAAAACCCAGATGGGATGAAAGGAGCATCCTAGCTTTGTGAAGACAAGCAAGGTAAAATCACACAAGCATGCTTCCTATTCCATTATCTGTCATTCTTTGAGAGCCAGTGTGGTGTAGTGGTTAAAAGAAGGTACACTCTAATCTGGAGAACCGGGTTTGATTCCCTGCTCTGCCACTTGAGTTTTAGAGGTTTATCTGGTGAACCAGATTAGCTTGTGCACTCCAACACATGGCAGCTGGGTGACCTTGGGCTAGTCACAGCTTTTCAAAGCTCTCTCCACCCCACCTACCTCACAGGATGTTTGTTGTGAGGGGAGCGGGAAGGGAAAGGAGATTATAAGCCCCTTTGAGTCTCCTTACAGGAGAGAAAGGGGGGATATAAATCCATGCCCTTCTTCTTTCATAACAATGACCACAACAACCATCATATCTTCGAGACCGCATCACCCCATATGTCCCCGCACGGCCTCTTCGATCAGTAGAGGCCAATCTACTGGTGGTCCCTGGCCCCTCAATGCGGCTGGCCTCCACATAGGCCAGGGCCTTTACGGCTCTGGCCCCGGCCTGGTGGAATGCTCTCCCTCCGGCTGTCCAGGCCCTGCGGGACCTTGGTGAGTTCCGCAGGGCCTGTAAAACGGAGCTGTTCCGCCGGGCCTTTGGAGGGACCAGCTGCTAAGGTCCCCCCCCCCTTTTTCAGGCCCTTTACACCTGGGCCGCTTGTCAACTACTGGGACTTGCCGCTCCTCCCTCTAGGGGAGAGGACTTTGAAAATTGAACTGCTGGACGCCACTTATATTTATACTTGCATTTAATATACTTAGTTTTATTGTTTTTACCACTGCTTTTAAAGGTTTTTAGTTATTTTATGACTGTATTACGTTTATATGTTGTACACCGCCTGGAGCCCCCTGGGGACAGGGCGGTATAAAAGTCTAAGGTATAAATAAAATAAATAAATAAACCTTCTGAAGCTGGTTACAATGAGAGCGCATGACAAGTCCAATGTCACCCCATGACCTTCATGGCTTAATGAAATTTGAACCCGAGTCTTCCAGCTACAAGCCCAATACTCTAAGCCATAGATCCCCAACCCTGTTTTGCCTGGGGCCACCTTTGGAATTCTGACACAGGATGGTGGGCACCGACACGCAATGGTGGGCACCGACACGCAATTCTGCCAGAGGAGGTGGAGCCAGAGACACCGAGGAAGCCCAAATTCAGAGGACAAGAAGAGGTAAGAAAGGAATAATTTGTACCCTGGAGAACCAAAATTGTGACTCTCACCACCACCGGCTCTTTTGTACAACTACAACTGATTGCGCATGGCTACTAAACCTGAACATAGCTTAAAATCAAGATCTGTACACAGAGGGCACAAGCCACCAGCAAGCTCAATTTGCACTAGAACAAATCGCCGTTGCACAAAAGGATTATTAGAGTGCTCATCTTTTCAATAGAACTTTCCAAAAATAAATTCCCAGTAAATACAGCCCCACTGTCTTCCTAGCAGGTTTTTATTCCTAACCTTTCTCCAAGGATCTCAGAACAGCATATGTGCTTCCCCCTTCCCCTTTTGTGACCTCACAACACCTCTGTGAGGTAGATCAGCCAGAGGAACATGACTGGCCCAAAATCTCCAAGATTCTAATCCAAAAATCAGTCTCTCCCTTGCCTCTCCTTAAAAAAACACTAGTGAAATATTCAAAGAGCAATAAAGGTTTCAGTCATGACAAGCCTGACAATCCGTTTGGTTATCATCAAGTTTCAACCTGATGAGTTGACAATTTTTTTTTGTATGCCAGTGGAACTTCATTGTATAAACTTGAAGCCAAGGCTTAATTACCCTTTCTACCAAACAGAGCAAGCTGGTTTCAAGCTGGGATCACAATCTGTTAATTTCTTCCATTAATCTGGTTACTGGCAGGGTAGAGACACACACAGTTTCCGCAAATGACTCAAGCAGGATGCAAACAAACGTCCTCCATCAATCTTCACCCACCCCCTCAAGTGTACACTGAACAACAGCAAGCACGACATAATGCAAGAATCAAAAACACACCAGCCCTGTTTGTATTAATCACTCTATGATTACCCAGTAGCACACTGCGTGTCTGAACTCACTCCCTGCTACTAGCAACATGTTTGCCTCAGCCTGGCCCACTTCTATTATTTATGCCATGAATTTTTAAAAAAATGTTTTAAAAGCATCCATTCTGCCAGGATCTGGATTCCACTGAGAGCATCCTCCTCCCAGCTGGCTCCAATCAGTATCAGGAGGAAGGCAGGAAGCATTTGGAAACCTCTCCCATTGTGTCTGGCTGCAGCTAAGAATCGGCTCTTCAAGGGGCGTTTGTCATTCGCACTGGTTTTTGGTTTCTGTCAGCGACAACAAAAAACACTTTTGGCAGAAAATCAGGACAAACATATATTTTTAAAGCATTTTAGTAACTAACCTAAGCAATCAAAGGAATTTACTTACTTTGCAGAATAGGGTCTATCCGAGATCAACAAGTTAGAAAAAGTAGGTAGCACTGTACACTGTTTACCAAGCCTGGTGAAAACACGGTTAGGACAGAGAGAGGTAACTATAAGAGAAAGAGAGAGAAAAAAATGCTTCTATCATCAGTCCAAAATAAGTTAAGCTGAATCCCACAATGCAAGCCTAAACAGAATTACACTCTTCTAAGTCTACTCACTGTGAAGACTCAGAAGGGGATAACTCTGTTTAAAACTGCTCTCCCAGGTGCTTGATAACACAAGTTGTAATGGATCTCTTTAATCGCTAGTTCCATGAAACGAACTAGGGCAAAGGTACAAAAAAGACACACGGACACATGAAACTGTCTTATACTGATAGACCCTTAATTTATCAACATTAATATTGTCTGTGCAGACTAGCAGCAAGGTCTCCGGCAGAGGCTGTTCACAGAGCCAGCGAGTGGAATGGTTAAAGTGTCAGACTAGGACCTGGGAAACCCAGGCTGAAACTCCCAATCGCACCATAGAAACCTGCTGAATGACCCTGGGCCAGTACACAGCCCGGATCTAGCTAGTATTTGGATGGGAAATCTGCAAGCAATAACCAGGTCATGACGCAGACGCAAGCAGTGGCAAACCACCTTCAAAAGTCTCTTGCCTTGAAAAACCTTCTGCATTGCCATAAATTAGTAGTGACTTGATGACAAATAACAACTATCAAATCTTTTAGCTGGAAATTGCAGGAACGGAATCTGGGACTTACTACACACTAAGCAAATGCTCTACCACTGAACCACAGCCTCTCCCATTCATTTCACAGCAAAATCTAATGAAACCCGCTGGCCTTGCTTCATGTTAATTGCACTTATACGAAGAAGAGGGCTCTACTCCAGAAAAGCTGAAAGGAAACCTTTTCAGCCTTTAAGGAGCTTCTGATTTGTCCGTATTTATGCTGGATTTCAAATCTATCGTGACGTTATCATAAATGCTTCAGTATGCTGGTGGGGAAAGATCCGAATCAAGCAAGCCTACACCCCAATCCACTTCCTTGGAAGCAAGCCCCCTCTAAATGCATAAAGGTTGACCCAGGAACAGGCGAGGGAAAGATGCGAATCAAACAAGCCCCGATCCACTTCCTTGGAAGCAAACAGAGGAGGTTCGTTTCCAAGTATGCATATATATATTGACCCAGGAGCAGGCGAGGACCAATAAATTTGACTATGGCCACTACCAGTCCTTGTACTTCTGTCTTCCTAGGACTCACCTGCTCTCATGCAGCATCTCACCATGGGCGCCGCCATCTTGCCTGCGAAGAGACGCCGGGCGTGCGCCTGCGAATTGCGCCCGGGTGACACACGGGTTGGGGGGGGAGAATGGTTCCGTGCTCTCAAAAGACCTCACAGCCTAGCGAGTGACGGAAGCAACCCCCTGCAGAGTTGTTTATTTCTGTCTGCAAACTCATTTATTCCAGCGATTGCAGCAGAACTGGAAATGTTCAAGTTTCTGTAAAACAGTGATGCTTTTGGGATGAGCGGGATGCAGTTCAGCAAAAGCTTCCGTGCATGAGAACTCACTTCATTTTATGAGTTGTTTATTATTATTATTATTATTATTATTATTATTATTATTATTATTATTATTATTATTATTATTATTATTATTATTATTGATACAAAACAGTTACACACAGCAAGCAAGATCAATATGCTGGATTTTGTATTACATCACACGTCGGACACTTCCCAAGCATCTAGGACTGTGTGATGTATTGACAAATAATAATAACAATAATAATAACAATAATAACAATTATTATTATTATTATTATTATTATTATTATTATTATTATTATTATTGATACAAAACAGTTACACACAGCAAGCAAGATCAATATGCTGGATTTTGTATTACATCACACGTCGGACACTTCAAGCATCTATAGGGACTGTGTGTGATATTGATTAGTCATTACATTAATAATAATAACAATAATAACAATTATTATTATTATTATTATTATTATTATTATTATTATTATTATTATTATTATTATTATTATTATTATTATTATACACATAACACAGCACAAGTGTCTGGAATTCATCTCTGAATATCGAGTCCTTCCCAAGGACCTAGGGTATTAGAGGTATTTGCGTAGAATATGTGCAGTTCCTAGAAGTGCTGCTTTCTGCAGCATGTGGACTGATGTTCTGTCCAAGTTTAGGCTTTCCAGATGTTTTTAAAGATTTCCTAGAGCACCAACTACTAGTGGGATTACTGTTGTTCTTTTTTGCCACAATTGTTCAACTTCAATTTGTAGGTCCTTGTATTTTGTGATCTTTTCCAGCTCTTTGTCCTCTACCCTGCTGTCAACTGGCACAGCAACACCTATGATAAACATGTTTTTACTCTATCACTGTTATGTCTGGGGTGTTGTGTGCCAGGTGTCTGTCTGTCTGTATTCTGTCGTCAACATCATCATCATCATCATCATCATCATCATCATCATCATCATCATCATCATTATTATTATTATTATTATTATTATTATTATTATTATTATTATTATTATTATTATTATTATTATTATTATTATAAAACAGTTATACACAGCAAACAAGATCAATATGCTGGATTTTGTATTACATCACACGTCGGACACTTCCCAAGCATCTAGGACTGTGTGATGTATCGACGAATAATGCGTGCAGAGCCGAGTAGGGTGGCCTTTTGCAGCTGACATATGGTGATTTTGTCAGCGCCAATTGTTTTTAAGTGCCGTTCAAGATCTTTAGGCACTGCACCCAGTGTGCCGAAAGATTATGCCACATTATTATTATTATTATTATTATTATTATTATTATTATTATTATTATTATTATTATTATTATTATTATTATTATTAAATTAGATTTATAGGCCGCCTCACCCCCAAAGGGCTCGAGGTGGCTCACGGTACAACTGTTTCCAATAACAGCACATAAAATACATAACTAAAACTTAACCCCATTAAAACAAATTTCCAACAGCAGCAGTTACTTAAAATTTAAATAACAAAAGTTAAGAGCAAGCAAAGTTTAAAGACAGCCCCCCCCCCCCCATCGAAAAGGCTGGGAGGGGAAAACAGAGAAGGTTCTTCACTAACAGAGTTCTTAACTAATTCACCTTAGTCCTATTGTTATTAAAAAGATGTATTCTGTTGCTGAAAATACCAGGCGCTACAGCGTCATCAAGTTGCAGCAGACTTGCGGTGACCCTGTATTTGCTTTTGTTTATTTGCTCACTTCGTTTGTACCTTGCCTTTCTCCCTAAGGAGCCTGACAGCGTTTTTCTCGCCTCTGGTTTATCCTCACAGCAACCCTGTGAGGTAGGTTAGGCTAAGAATGTGTGGCTGGCCCGGCAAGTTTCCGCAGCACAAGTGGCAGAGTTGTCACCTCCGAGAAGTGGCTAGGGATCTTCCGCTAGTATTACTGATCTCCAGGCAGAGATCAGTTCACCCAGAGAAAATAGCTGCTTTGGAAGGTAGAGGCTATGCCATTATACTCCATTGAAGTCCCTCCCCTCCCCAAATCCCATTCTTCACAGGCTCCTCTCCCAAAATATCTAGGTATTTTCCAGTCTGGAGTTAGCAATCCTAATGTGGGGATTCGAACCCAAGTCTTTTAAATACTAGTCCGAAACTCTTAAAAACTACTGCGCCAGACTGGCTCTAGAGCTTGTCATTGCTTGCTAAAAAAAATAATTAACAGCTTTTTATTGTAGCATAACCTTTAATTAACTTCTTTCTCAACAACAGAAACTTGGTTGTCTTTAAGGTGCCACAAGGTTCTTGTTTGTATTTTGCTGCAATAGAATACGGCTCTGGAATGAGTACTTTTTGTACACATGCGGAATGCACTTTTAATCCACTTTCAATGCAATTTAGGGATTGTTGGCAAGGGGTTTTCCTCATTTCATACAGGAAGATCCAGTTACAAAGTGCATTGAAAATGGATTGAAAGTGGAATAGTCAGTGGGTGTGAACCCTCGTTACTTCCATTCCTTAATGCGATGTGATGAACTTGAATCTTAATCCCAACAGCACCTTCATGCTAGAGGCACTTTATCCTTTCCCCCTCATAAAATACTGTGTTATAACTTCGAGATCTAATGTGTTAGAGAAGAGAAGAAGAAGAAGAAGAGTTTGGATTTATATCCCCCCTTTCTCTCCTGTAGGAGACTCAAAGGGGTTTACAATCTCCTTGCCCTTCCCCCCTCACAACAAACACCCTGTGAGGTAGGTGGGGCTGAGAGAGCTCAGAAGAACTGTGGCTAGCCCAAGGTCATCCAACAGGCGTGTGTGGGAGTGCACAGGCTAATCTGAATTCCCCAGATAAGCCTCCACAGCTCAGGCGGCAGAGCTGGGAATCAAACCCGGTTCCTCCAGATTAGAATGCACCTGCTCTTAACCTCCTACGCCACTGCTGCTCCATATATACATATACAGTTTGCGGGCAGCTGTATTTTTTCTCTCCTTTTCTATATTTCTTCCGCTTGTCAACTATATATGAGAAAATTGATAAAAATATTATTTAAAAAGTAAAATAAAATAGTGACGGATACACTGTGAAATCCTTTAAAAAGTGCACTTTTCTAAGTGGGGTATATCTTCTCTTAAGATTACACAATTGAAGACCAGATTTTTTTATGACTTCCAAAGGAGTCTCCAAAAATTTGTGCTAGAATATTCCAGTGGGATAATTGTATCATTCCATAGCAAATAAATCAATACATAAATAAAACTAGAGTCCAGTGACAGCTAACACAGTATTTATTAACACAACATTTATTATTTTTTAAATCACACCTCACTTCATCGCAT
Source organism: Sphaerodactylus townsendi (assembly GCF_021028975.2). NCBI lineage: Eukaryota > Metazoa > Chordata > Lepidosauria > Squamata > Sphaerodactylidae > Sphaerodactylus > Sphaerodactylus townsendi. The sequence goes on from NC_059434.1 coordinate 80,405,668, forward strand.
GTACTAAGCATTCATACCTTAGGCAGATGAAAAAAACTAGTTATCTTTATCATAATAAATGCCATCAAGGCACACTTGGCTCATGGTCACCCTTCTTGAGGTTTTCGAGACAAGAGGAGCAGCAGTGGCGTAGGAGGCTAAGAGCTCGTGTATCTGATCTGGAGGAACCGGGTTTGATTCCCAGCTCTGCCGCCTGAGCTGTGGAGGCTTATCTGGGGAATTCAGATTAGCCTGTGCACTCCCACACACGCCAGCTGGGTGACCTTGGGCTAGTCACAGCTTCTCGGAGCTCTCTCAGCCCCACCCACCTCACAGGGTGTTTGTTGTGAGGGGGGAAGGGCAAGGAAACTGTAAGCCCCGTTGAGTCTCCTGCAGGAGAGAAAGGGGGGGATATAAATCCAAACTCTTCTCTTCTTCTAAACAGAAGTGGTTTGCTGTTGCCTTCCACTGCATAGCAACCAGGTGTCCTTTGGCGGTTTCCCATCCAAGTACTTGCTTTAGAAACATCTAATGAGCTCAGAGTACTCTGGGCTGAAGGGCCACTGTTTAGCTCAAGCACGTTTATCCCAGCCTTCCTTCAAGAGCTCTTGATTTTCCTTTCAACCTCGCAACATCCCTATGCTAAAGATTATTAGGGTGAAAGAGGGACCATCCTCTAGTGAACCAACAAGCTGATGGCAGTATGGAAGATAAGTTTCCCAAATCCTTGTCTGACGTTCTGTCTGTTATTACCCCACACTGGCTGTGGTACAGGATTCCTGGTGGTGGTTGTTTACAAAAAAATAATTGTTCCTCCTACAAGTTCGTGGAAGTAATTGTCTACCCTTCCACTATTTGTCTTTGCCAGGTATCAGGAACTATCCACACCCATTCTGATGGAATCAGATGCTGTTGTCATTGTTTTCATCTGTGCTTGCAACATAATATAGCATTCCTACTCCAAAGAATGCTGGGCCTCCTAACAGATTTCCCACACGCTGCCTTGTGTGCATATATCTGCCAAGTGAATGTAACATGCCAAGTATCTAACTCTACTTTGTGAAACATTATGCCACAATAAATGGGTTAGTATTTTCAGGTGCCCAAGGCTATTTTGTTATCTGGCAACCTATGGTCAGGCTAGCAGCTAGCCCATAGGTGTCAAACTTGTGACCCTCCAGATGTTATGGACTACAGCTCCCATCATCCCCTGCCAGCATCATGCTGGCAGGGGATGATGGGAACTGTAGTCCATAACATCTGGAGGGCCACAAATTTGACACCTGTGGGCTAGCCCAATCTTGGAAGCTAAGCAGTGTTAGCCCTAGTTAGTACTTGAATGGGAGATTACCAAGAAAGTCCAGGATTGCTATGCAATGACAAACCACCTCAGAACACCTCTTGCCTTGGAAACCTCACAGGGCTGCCATATGTCAGCTGTGACCTGACAGCAACAAAAATCATGTTACAAATCAATATTCTTCTGCAGTCAGAAGATCAAAATGGGTATGTTTAGGAGCTCCTGTTTTATTTTGCTTTTGAGTCACAGCTGACTAATGGCAACTCTATAGGGTTTTCAACAGTGGCGGAATCCAAAAATTTTAGTAACAGGTTCCCATGGTGGTGGGATTCAAACTGTGGCAGAGCGCCAATGGGGCTGGGCGGGGCCCGACGGGGGCGTGTCCAGGCATTCCGGGGGTGGGGCATTCCTGGGCGGGGCTGTGGCAAGGACGCAGCCGCTGCGCCGGTCCTTGGGCAGGAAACGAATGCACGCAGGCGCAGGCTGCCACGCACGCTGGTGCACCTCCTGCTAGACTGCTTCAAGTTCTGCGCGCTACTGCTGAGAGGAGGGGCGTAACTAAGGCAAAAATCACGTGGCAAAATCACCAATTAGTAACCCCCTCTCGGCACACACAAATAATTAGTAACCTACTCTCGGGAACCTGTGAGAACCTGCTGGATCCCACCTCTGGTTTTCAAGGCAGGAGATGTTCAGAGGTGGCTTACCATGGCCTGCCTCCAGGTGGGCTCTCAGCTCATAAATTAACTGCATGAAAATACAAAACTTTTATATTACTTAGAATATATTACTACACAGAGGCGGGCAATGGCAAACTACTTCCAAATGATTCTTGCCCTACATACCCTATACCGTAGCCACAATGCTCCTGTGACTTGATGACAACATAGATAAGTGTGCTTTAAAACTTGGGTGATTCATATTATTTGTTAAGTTACTGTGTAACTTCATATATTTAAATAAAAGGAAACTGACATTTTTGGTTAAAGTCACAACATTTTTTGCCAGTTATAGGGTTGCCAACTTTCCCTGGCCCAAATCCTGTGCTTTTAACAACAGCCTGGCACACCTATATGTTGTCAGCCTATCTTAATAAATGGAAAAAACAACAATGTGATTTATATAGCCATCCCAAACAGAGTTATATGCTCTTAAATTCAAGAGCTGACTATAGGCTCATTTCGCACATGCAGAATAATGCACTTTCAAACTGCTTTCAGTGCTCTTTGAAGCTGTGCGGAATAGCAAAATCCACTTGCAAACAGTTGTGAAAGTGGTTTGAAAACACATTATTTTGCATGTGTGGAAGGGGCCTAAGAGAAAAGGAAAGAAGTTGGATAGCATTTCAAGGATGGATGATAGTTACCAGTTTTCAAAGGAGGTCCAGGAAAAGCAATACCAAAGAGGAAGACAACCAGAGTTTCCAGGAACTAAAGAGTCCACACACATGTGGAGGTGCATGCACTGATCCATAGGCCAATTTAATTCGAATTATAACCCTACGCTGTTGAATTATACTTACTCCCAAGTATGCAGTGTATTACAGACCACACTGCAATCCGAAATATAAGTGGTAGAGAGCAAATCCCTTTAGAACTAATTAAATGTTCTTCTAAATCAGATTTCACTCCGTGCAAGAAACAATTCCCACATATTTTGATTTGAAAGCAATTTTTCCAGTAGTCAAGCTTGCCAACTCTGAGTTGGAAAATTTCTGGAGATTTGGGAACAGATCTTGGAAAGGGTGAAGTTTGGGGAGGGAGCTCAGTAAGGAAGTGATATCACAGAGTCCACCCTCCAAGGCTGACATTTTCTCCAAAGGAATCGATCTCTGTAGTCTGGTGGAGTGCAGTTGTCATTCTGGGAGAACTCCAGGTCCCACCTAGAGGTTGGCAACCCCTTCAAGGTAAGGTATCAACCTAAGACTAAGCATTTATTTAGACCAATATTCCAGTTCCAACAGGGGCCAATCAAATATTCCTATGAAGGCCATGATTAACAACTCTTAATTTGTTATAGACTCCCAGCGTTTGGAATTCAGAGGTTTGAACTGGAATCTTGGGAGGCAGCAAGGAATCTTGGGAGGAAAGGAAGGATTTGTAAATTCCCTCCTCATTGCAGGATCTTTCACCTTCTGATCCTTTTGGCCTTTAATTGATTCTCCACTGCAAATTCAGGTGGGGCTCATTAGCCTGGAGGCTTGTATGGAGATTTGCTGCTGGTTAATTTCCAAAGTCATAATTTTTTGTTTTAAAAGTTCTACACATGGGTTGGTGGTTTCATCTTGCAGGCCCCATTTAGTTCTGATGACTAATGATTCATTTTTTCCTTTCTCTCCCCCCCCCACCACTCCAAATTGGCAGTAATTATACCCTCCCAGCTAAATGACCCCTGAATTTCACCTGTCATGACTCTTACCTTTTTTTGCACACTACAGCTCTATCCTTTTCATCGCTACTAACAAGTCATGCTTCTAAGGAGTGTGTACTAAATTTATTCTTTTACTCTTTTTTGTGTCATTATTTTCGTATGAATTGTCAGAGCATAGCAGAAGAAGTGTCAAGTAATTTAAAGCTAAGGATTTCCGTCTTCTTTTGTAGTATTTTTAAAGCAGTCACTTTATAGTGTTTTTAAAGCAAAGGGGACACATCAAAAGTGAGTACTGAGTTTCAGTTATTGCATTTCTTTTTTGCTTTCAAATCTGTGTGTGTGTAGTTAGTAGAGTTCTGCCACCCCTTTATTTCTTGTTATATTCACATTCCCATGCTCAAAGTTGGAATTTGCATGGGGGAAGGGTGTGTGTGAAAAACTGTCCATCAAAGTCAGAGCTTTTTGCCCCCTAAGGATTATCTTTTTGGTTCACTCCTTATTAAGAGCAGCAGTGGCGTAGGAGGTTAAGAGCTCGTGTATCTAATCTGGAGGAACTGGGTTTGATTTCCAGCTCTGCCGCTTGAGCTGTGGAGGCGTATCTGGGGAATTCAGATTAGCCTGTACACTCCCACACACGCCAGCTGGGTGACCTTGGGCTAGTCCCAGCTTCTCGGAGCTCTCTCAGCCCCACCTACCTCACAGGGTGTTTGTTGTGAGGGGGAAGGGCAAGGAGATTGTAAGCCCCTTTGAGTCTCCTGCAGGAGAGAAAGGGAGGATATGAATCCAAACTCTTCTTCCTCTTCTTCTTCTAATGTGAAATTGGAGAATTTCAAACTAAGCTTTATGTGTTTGGTTTGGGGGTTTCTGTATTTTTTTTTGGGGGGGGGGGAGTATTATCACCATCACACCTGAGTTAAATCAAAGCTTCCCCCTTTCCCATTAAGGACTTGCCTTAAGGTTTGGTCAAGTGAGTTTACATGCGATTGTACAGTTCAGACATATATATTTTAAAGGCTTTGGTAAATGAGCAGGAGTTCAGTGGGAGATGATTCATCATCTGATTGTGATGGAATATCTTGCCAGCTTGTTTTCTCTTGATCTCTTTGTGCACTTTAAGGATGCTGTTGAGGATCAGTGTGAAGAAAATTATAAGGTATGATAGACTGATCAGAGATGTGGTCAAATAGGGCCAGGCTATAAAAAAAAGAACAAAGTCAGTGTTGGGATCAATCCAAAATCCTTTAATTTAGGGAAGGATGTTATAGTTGTAGTGCTCTAAAATGTAAACACTGTCCGTGCTTAGTTTACCAGATCTCCTCAGTAATTTTCTGGTTTGATTAACTGATTCAGTTTGATGGATGGAGCTGCTTAATGTCGGGTGATTAATCACCTCCAGATTGGATGCTGGTTATAATCTTTCCAGCAATTTCCTCACTTGTCCCTGAAATTGACATTCGCTGATCTCATAAATGTCCTTTATAAAATGAAAATGTGCAATTAAGGTATCATTTTGAGAACTATCATGGTGGTTAGAGTGTGGGACTAAGATCTGGGAGGTTTGCGTTAAAATCCCCAGTTTGCCATAGAAGCTTTCTGGGTGACATAGGGCTAGTTACTCTCAGCCTAGCCTACCTTACAGGGTTGTTGTGAGATTAAAACGAAGACAGGGAGAATGCTGTAAGCTGCTTTGGACCAAAAGTAGTGTAAAAATGAAGTAAAATAAAATTGTGAGCAAGGTACAGTAAGTGTCTCAAGGAAATGGATTTGACATTACGTAATGTATTGGATTTTAGACTGTGTTCTGTGAAAATGAAGTGTTCCTTGCAAGTTTATGAGATAGCCCTTTACACAATTGGTTGTGAAAGAAGCTTTCTTGGAAAGAGCGTGTAGCTTGCTTACTGCTTCCTTTGGAACCTGCAAGGGAGAATGTTATGTGTGTAGCTGCTTTTCCTTCACAGAGGTCAGAATGCTATGTGGAATGTATCATTATTTTAAAAATATATCCCAAACGGTCAATAAAAATAACTCCAAGCAGGGGTTATCCCATCATTTCCTCACAATAACAACTCTACGCTGACATTTAGGCAGAGAATTAATGACTAGCCTAAAGTTGCCAATTTTTGAGCAAGGATTTTAATTTAGTTCTCCCTGGCCCAAGTCCATTATAACCACTACATCACATTTTCAGTTCACATAGGATAATTCAAACCAAACAGACCTACCTGACCAGTGTTATCTGTAAACGCTGCGTGTAAATGTAACCTCTATCTGTGGGTTCTGTGTGGCAGAACTTGGAATGAGTTTGCAACAACAATTTTTTAAAAACACAAAATGGTTTACTTTCTTAACATATAACATCAAACATCAACATTTAACATCACACTTCAAGGTCCTGTTCAGGTTTCATTTCAAGTTCTTCTAGTTACAGGCTTCTGATACTGCCAAGTCCAATTCTTCTTTGCAAGTGGGTTGGCTCCTGAAGACTCCAAGGGCTTGATGAACAGGATTCAACATGATGAAGGTTTCCAGGAGAACTCTCACCCATTACAAACATAAAAAGAAGCATAAAAGTAAACATACAAATCAAGGTCCGAGTCTGGTAGCCTTGTCTCCTCCAAACTACATGAGCTCTGCAGCCTTCTGCTGCTTTGAGTCTCCACCCCTTTCTGGGTCAACCCATTCTGAGCATGGGGGTTACATAAACATGCACTCTCCAAATCCTGTGCATTGCACAAGATTATAGAACTTCAATAGCATTGCAAATAGTTTCAATGGGGTAACTGTGTTGATCTGCAGAAAAGCTAGATTTGAGTCCAACAAGATTTTGGGGTATAACCTTCGAGAATCCTTGCTCCCTTTTGTCAGGTACAAGTAGGAATGGAGTTTCTTGACCCCTTGTGTACCAGTTAAAAAGTGGGAGGCATTGCGAAGAAAAAAATCAGGTTGCAAAGGTGTGCAAATATATAGAGCAGTGGTATTGTAGAAATTCAGCAGCAGTAGAACCTATTTTTTTTAAATTATTTCCAACCAAAGATTACTAATATATACATCAATAATCAAGCAGTTACACAACATAAATATATAACAATTTAACAATCCTTACGAAATATAGATTATTATCTAATATTAAAACTTTACATATTGTTATTAAAAACACAAATATTTACACCCCCCCCCAAAAAATCCTGTTTACTATATCCACTACTATTCGCTATCTATAACAATTTGTAAACCTTCCATAATACACCAGCAAGACAACTATCAGCAGACTAAGACAAGTTCAATGTCCCCTATATTACACTAGATGAGTAGTGTTCCCCCCCCCCCCCTGCAGTAGAACCTATTTGAATGGATTCCCTGCAGGGACTTGATTGAATTCAGTGGCTTGCCATTGATACTTCTAGCCTTGTATCTCTTGTGTTAGCTGGTATGATTCCACTTAACCTTCATCCCAGTTCCACTGTGAATAATCTGTGTACATAATACTGAGGGTGGCAGAAAAACAAACAAACCCACAGTCCAGAATGAGCCGCATCCTCCTTGAATAATTCTTTTAACATCTTCTTAATAATAGGTAATCCATTGCAGGTTATAATTATTGGAAGTGTCGCGCTGGTACCCACGGATGACCGTTGTGCTGCAATCTGAGTGTCTTCATCTGCTGCTGCTCCGCGCAAAGCTTCAGAAGGCGTTTGTTTTTCTTGCTTTTCCAGTCTGTGTTTTGACAAGGTGCTATAAGTGAGCTCATGATTATTATTTGTACGGCTCTGTTGTCAATAGACACGGTTCACGATGGAGCGACAAAAGCAGAAAATGACGGATCCCCACCCCCAAGACGTTTACAATCTACATTTCAACAGAAGGAGCGTGAGGAAGGCAGAAAGGACGGAATACGTACATGACTTTGTTTCACTCACTCTTCCGCACATGCAGAATAATGCACTTTCAATCCACTTTCACAATTGTTTGCAAGTGGATTTTGCTAGTCCGCACAGCTGCAAAGTGCATTGAAAGTGGATTGGAAGTGCATTATTCTGCACGTGCGGAAGGGGCCAAAGGGATGAAGCGCAAGGAGTGGAGCAAAAGATTTCCCAGAAGCAAAAGATTTCCCAGAAAGACAGAAGCGGTACCATTTAGGGGCAGTTTCTCCGTGAAGACATATGGAATAGCAACTGAGGTCATTTTAGAGCAAGAGTGTTCGAAACAATTCAGCACCGTTGAATGTGGTGAGGCTAGCAGTGGAGTGGTCTGGTATAGACCAGTGATGGCGAACCTTTTCAATACCGAGTGCCCAAACTGCAACCCAAAACCCACTTATTTATTGCAAAGTGCCAACACGGCAATTTATCCTGAGGTTTTAGTTTAGGGGAAACGGTTGGCTCCGAGGTGCAAGTTACTCAGGAGTAAGCTTGATGAAGCAACTGTGCAACACTTCGAATGGGTGAATCATGACCCTAGGAGGGTTTACTCAGAAGCAAGCCCCATTGCCAGCAACCAAGCTTACTCCCAGGAAAAGGATCGTGCCCAGGCCAGCCGAGATATGTGTGTGGGGGGTATGATTTTCCGCCTCCCCCCCACATGATGAACTCTGGGTGTGCGTGCCCACAGAGAGGGCTCTGAGTGCCACCTCTGGCACCCGTGCCATAGGTTCGCCACCACTGGTATAGACTGTGTTGTAACTGCAAGCAGAGTTGGAGGTGTGAATTCCTTGGGGGAGAGTGCAGTGGGAAATCAGGGCAGGGGTGTGTGTAAAGTGTTGTCAAGTCTCAGCTGACTTATAGCAACCCTAGCAAACAGCTTTCAATCTTCCTTGGTGGCCACTTTCCGAGTAGTGGCTTTGCTTAACTCCCAGCATCTGATAAGGTGGGCTATACCCAGAGGCGTACTGGGGGGAAATGGTACACACACACACACACACACACACACACACACACACCCCGCCCCTCTACCTTAGTCATCATCGTCGGTCCCAGGCAACCTGGTTGGGCCGAGCCTGGCGGGCTCGCAACAGGCTCCCAGCCTTTCTGCTTCTTCAGGATCACCTGGACCAGGAGCCTGCCGTGGGCCCGTCAGGCACCCCCCACGTGATCTAATGGGAGGGTGCCCAGGGTCAATTGACCCCCATGTCCCTTTGGCAGATACGCCGCTGGCTATACCACGCTGCCTTCTCTCTTAGGGCAGAAATACTAGATGGAAAAGGCAGCGGAAAGTTTAGGATAAGGACAGACCACCAGTATTCAATTCAAAGCAGCCGGCATCTTTCACATGTTAAGAACAGGAAAGGTGAATGGAGATAATCGTTTACTCAAGCAGGAACTCTTGAGGTGGGGGAATTAAGACCTTCTCAGGTTAGACAGTTGCCCTTAAATTCAGGAATTTCCTTCAATGTGAATAGCGTTTTATTCCCTCGTTGTGGGCCTTCAGGGTCAACTTAAGTCTCTTCTTATTTTTGAAAACCTTTTCATAGGGATAGATCCTTCATCTTAGTTTTAGTTCTAGCTTTAATGTCTTATCTTTTAGCACGTTACGGATTGTAAGCCATCTTGGGCCTGATTTTATGGAATGGCGGTATTCCGCTGACCTAATTAAATCTAAATTAAAGTGTGGACAGCGATAAAGTGTGAAATCAAATTAAAGTTGGGATTAGAATTCGAAGGCAAAGAGCACGGAGGCCCCTTTAATCTCTTCTTCCAGTTCTGTTGTTCATTTGCCCCAAATAAATGTTATGGAGGCGAATGCTTCAGATTGCAGGAGGAAAATAACTGAACAAATGATATAAATGAATAATGAAATAAGTGATAGAGATGTGAGGCTCCAAAATCAAAAGGCAAGGGAGCAAATGGCAGCTTTGCCTAGTAGTCTCGATGCAAGGGCGTACCGCCCAGGGGGACATATGGGGGTCAAATGTCCCCAGGCTGCGCCCATTTAGTCACGTGTGGGTGGGTGGGAAATCGCCCCCCTCCTTCTTTCCCCTGGGTCCATAATGTGAGGGTGACTTTGAAAAGACCTGGTGTAAAAAAATGTTGTTTGGTCATGGTGGCAGAGGGTGGCCAGGGTGGGGCAGAGAACTCAGATTTTGCACCGGGCTACATTTTTCCTAGATACGCCTCTGTCTCTATGGCATAATGCCACACTGAGGTCCCTTACCTCTCCAGTCTCCTTCTGCAAATCTCCAGGAATTTCCAGTCTGGAGTTGGCAACCCAGGGCTGTAATGGGGGAGGACTTCTAAACACATACGAAGGTCTCTGTGTTGTTGGTCTCTCTTGCCCTCTCCCTCTTTCCTACTCCCTTCCCTCTTTCTCTGTCATATTATCCACTAGTTTGAATTGTTCTCCCTTCTATTAGAATTTAATTTGACTTCCTTTCCTTTTGGCTTGGTTGTTTTAGCCCCATTCCGGTTTTATTAAGCTTTGAATGTTAATTTATATGATTTCATTGAAAAGGAATTTGTTGGAAGCCACCCTGAGCCCAGGCAGGCAGGCAGGCAGGCAGGCCGGGCATTGTAGGAATCAATCAATAAAATTAAATCAATAAAAATAAAAGCAAGGGTTCAAATCACACAGTGATGTTTCCAAGAGCCCTGTCCTTTGTTTGTTCTTACGGATTGGTTCGGCTTGTGTGTATTGCGTGTACTTGATTTCTCATGGCTTGTTGAGCTGCAACTACCCCGTGTTTCCCCGAATATAAGACAGTGTCTTATACTAATTTTTGCTCCCAAAGATGCGCTATGTCTTATTTTCAGGGGATGTCTTATATTTCTGTATTCTGTTCGTCAGGCATGCTTCGAAACAAAAACTTTGCTACGTCTTACTTTTGGGGGATGCCTTATATTTCGCACTTCAGCAAAACTTCTACTACGTCTTATTTTCCGGGGATGTCTTATATTCTGGGAAACAGGGTAAAAGTGTGAACTGGCTCCATCAGAAAGTGGATGTTATGCCTGTGGCACAATTTAAATGTGAAACAGGGCGTGCACGAGAAACTTACTTGTCCAGTATTCTGCATATCATTACTGTTACACAATACAGAACTGGCAAGCCCTGACACGATCATGTAGACCAGACGTTGTTTAGACCAATTCAGTGATCACTACTGCACAGAGGATTATCGGCTGCCCTCTCCGCTCCTTGGAAGAACTCTATAATTCCCGAAGCCTAAAGAAAGCCCAAAATATTCTGAGAGACCCGTCTCATCCAGCACACTCTCTTTTTGAACTGTTACCATCCGGCAGACGATACAGGTCTATCAAAACTAGGACAAAGAGGCTTAGAGACAGCTTCTACTCTAGAGCTGTGGCTATGCTAAACTCCGTGGCTTCGTGTTAATGTGTTTGGGGCTGTGTAGGGATGGGTGGAGGAAGGGGAAAGTGAGGATGGGGTATGAGTCTGGAATTGTGTGCATCGAGGAATGCTGCTGTAAATTTCGTTGTGCGTGCACAATGACAATAAAATGCTTATGCTTTAAACCAGGCACTGGTCATGCGGGATGCGGCACAAGTGTTTAGCAATCACGTTTTGGGCCTGATTAAACTATGACACCAGGGAAGGAAGAACAACATATCTGGTGCTTGTGTGGCATTGTATGTACCTGGCATCTTGTATATTACGGTCATGCAGAGTTGGCAGCACAGCCTTGTCAAGAGATCTTGACGGCGGTGCCTAGGGAAGGTGGAGTTTGGGGAGGATGTGACGTCACGTCTGAATGACACTCTTGGAATTTCCCCTAATATTTAAGGTGAAGGCCATAGAAACATGAAGAAATTCGCCGCACATCACTTTGATAGCCATTTCTATTCCAGCCATGTTTCCTCTTGTTCCTCAGTTTCTAAAAAGGGGGTGGGGTTTTTCCTGCTATGTTCAAGTAAATGACAACACTACTGGTATTCCCAACGTGCTTGGAATCTGTGACATAGGTGGATTTTTCACTGGTGTTCTGTTTGTGGATCATAGTGCCGCTTCAGAAAAAATAGTGAGATGCAGGTAGCACGCTATGGAAAAATATACCTTGGCTGATATGGTTTAGTTGGACTTGTGGAATTAGGAAATTCCTGCAGATCAAGGAGTGGAGCAGGGTTTGAGCACAGGAAGGACGGGGTATTATACTATAGAACAGTGATGGCGAACCTTTTCGAGACCGAGTGCCCAAACTGCAACCCAAAACCCACTTATTTATCGCAAAGTGCCAACACAGCAATTTAACCTGAATACTGAGGTTTTAGTTTAGACAAAACGGTTGGCTCCGAGGCGTGCGTTACTCAGGAGCAAGCTTGGTGGTAGTCGTTGGCTTTGCTTTGAAGCAACCATGCAACTCTTCAAATGGATGAATCACAACCCTAGGAGGGTTTACTCAGAAGCAAGCCCCATTGCCAGCAACCGAGCTTACTCCCAGGTAAAGGATCCCACTTTAGTTCTTTGCATGAAAATCAGTGGGGTTTAACAGCACTTAACAGGGTTACCTACACTGCTTCCCCAAAACTTGGTCTTAGGTTTAATGCTAATAATTGAGACCAGTGGCCCAGGCCAGTCTAGATGTGTGTGATGATGAACTCTGTTTGCGCGTGCCCACAGAGAGGGCTCTGAGTGCCACCTCTGGCACCCGTGCCATAGGTTCGCCACCACTGCTATAGAATCTACCCTCCAAAGCTACCGTTTTCCTCTGGGGAATTGATCTCTGAAGTCTGAAGAGCAGTTCCAGTTCTGGAAGATCTCCAGGCCCTACCTGGAAACAAAATTTGTGCAAGTTGCCCTGTGCACAGGTCCTTGCTTACATTGGTCTGGTACAAGTTCTGTTAGTTTTCTAAGAACATCTACTTGGGCTACTGGCATGCTACGTAAGCACGCATCGGTTGCTATGCAAAGTATCTGCCCAGTTCAAACAAGACGCCAGACGCATATGCTGGAAATGTTTTGGCCTTGGCTGGGTTTGTAGGTAGCTATGCTGGCTGGCAGCGAAACCCAAGAGCAAAGTCCACATGTCATGTTAACACTGTGCACATAGCAGTAAGGGCACGGAGAACACCAGGCAGGTAAATTTCTTGTGCCTACCCAGCTTTGCACTTAAAATGGGCTACACAGGAATAACATTCATTATCTCGAAGGAAATCAGTTCACAGGTTCAAGCTGCAGCCCCCCAGGTGACTTGAAATCAAGGAACCCACCCAAAACAGCACCGTGCACGTTTCTAGGTCTTTTAAAGCAGGACAGCTGTTTCAGGACAGCCATGCCCCTGGGCAATTTATTAAGCAGGTTAAGAAGACCCTGTTAGTGTGCACAGTCCCCTCCCAGTTCAAACATGGCATTGTACTCAGTGGTGGGATCCAAAAATTTTAATAACAAGTTCCGATGGTGGTGGGATTCAAACAGTGGCGCTGCCGCACACACGCACCTCCAGGCCCTATTGCGCAGGGAGGTTGCTTTAGTAACCCCTTCTCGGCACTCAGAAAAAATTAGTAACCACTTCTAGAGAAGTGGTGAGAACTGGTTGGATCCCACCTCTGATTGTACTCCTGCAAAATTAGCAAAGCAAGTGTTTTCCCTCGCCAGCCTGAAGTTTTAATGTCAGACCCACCCAAATTAAAACTTGACATCGGACAAGATGCGGGAGGGGGATCTCTTGGTGTTACAGTCCTGACAGTTTCGGGTAGGTATATATAGATGTGTTACTCTGCAATGAAAGAGCAAGATTTGAATCCAGGAACACCTTAACAGCCAAGATGTCCAGCGTATAAGCTTTTGGGAGTCACAGGTCCCTTTGTCAGGTATCTGATGAAGAGAGCTTTGAATGTATTTTCAAAGGCTTTCGTTTTGTGAGTTTCAGAGCTTTGGGGCTCCGGTCTGGTCGTTCTTGCTCCTAATGTTTTCCCTTCTTCTATGGCTGGCATCTTCAGAGGCACGTCACCATAAGATGCATTTCTCTCCGTGGCGCTGTGCGGAGCAATTGTGTGGTGGGGTATATGTGTTGTCTGCCTCACGGCTTTGACTTTCAAAAACCTACCTTGCAAAGCTGTTGCGATAGCAAGGGAGACCTACATACCCCTTTTAAAAGAAAGGGGCAGGCTAAAAATGGAATTGCTTGCACCCCAAAAATCGCGTTGCTCTCTGACGTGCTACTTGACCCCAACCCTTTAGCAAACTGTGCTCTGAAAATCTTGTTGATCCTAATGGCATGGGAAACTGCATCGTAATGCATTTTGCTCCTTGTTTCGAGGTACGATAGCTGAAAAGTGGCCAATCCTAATGGCGTGACAGAGGAACAGGCACGCATCACCCTTCTGTCACCACTTTGTGGGGGCAGACAAAAAGCTTTGGGGGGGGGGGTTCTAGAGAACACACGTGTATCTGCCTCACGTGTGAAAGAGATACTTGTCAGTGAGGCATTTTTCTCCCCCCCCCCCCCCCCGGGAAAAAAAGGGACAGCAAAGGCCTTGGAGGGCAGTGCCTGCGGAAAGTGGAGTTTTGGGGAGAATGTGATGTCACTTCTGAATGACACGCTCAGGATTTCTCCTAATCTCTATGGTCAAGGCCATAGAAACCCGACGAAATGCGCAGCGCGTCATTTTCCAGCCATCATCTTTTCTCTTGTCCCTCAGTTTACCTACTACGATGAGCAAGTCAATGCCAAGCCTACTGGTCGTCCCAGCCTGCTGGGGCTCTGTGATCTAGGTGGATATCGCACTGGTGCTCTAGCCAGGGGGAGGGCGGCGGGACTCCTCAACACGCGTGCCCCTGCGTCACGTGTGAAAGGGATACGTGTCAGGGAGGCATCTTGCTCCCCCAAGGGGGAAAAGGGGACCTTTGGAGGGAAGCCGAGGCTCCGAGGCGTGGAAGGGCGGGAGAAAGGGGCGGCGAAGAGGAGGAGCCCTGTCGTCCCTCCCTCCCTCCATGGCGTGTCGTCTGGGCAAGCAGGCCAGGCCCCTCCTCCATTATTAATCCCTCCATTTGCTGCCAGGCTGAGGGGAGAAGGGGAAACAAATCCCCACCGCCGCCACCGAGGACCAGGCGGCCGGGCGGCCTCTTCCCTCACGCGCCGGCCTCCTCGGCCCGCCTCGGCCCGCCGGCGACCCCTCCGAGCTCGGCCCGGCCCGGCGCGGCCGCCGCCTCCTGCATGTCTTTCCCGCCCTCCGCCCCGCCGCCGCCTCAGCCCCGCCGACGGACGCCCCCGGGGCTGGATGCGGGTGAGCGCCGGGCCGGGGGAGAGGCCTCGTTCGCGGGGACGCGGCGCTGCGCGAGCGCGGGGACGAGGGCGCCCGGCTAGGCCCGGCTGGGGCCTGGGCTCCTCCGCGCGCTGCTTCTGCCGGGGAGGCCTGCGGGGGTGGATGGATGGCGGGGTGCGGGGCGGAGGTTGTGCCGCGTGGTTAGTTTGCGTGGAAGTCGGCCAGGCTTTGCCCGGCCGGAGCGGGCTCGTGTCGGGGGGCAGTTGTGCAAATGCGCGTTCTGTGTCGGCGCGTGTGGTGTGGTGCGGGGGGGGGCGAGGTGTGGAAATGCACCCTTACAGTGGGGGGGGGGGGCAGTTGTGCCAGTGCTTGTGGCGTGACAGCGCGTGATGTCGGCGGGGGGGGTAAAGTTGTTGCAAATGCGTTCTGTAAGCCGGCGCGTGGTGCGGTGCAAGAGGGAAATGCACCTTACAGGCAGTTGTGCCAGTGCTTGTGGCGTGACAGCGCGTGATGTCGGCGGGGGGGGGGGCAGTTGTGCAAATACGGGTTGTGTGTCGGTGCGTGTGATGTTGGGGAATCTTTCCCTGGGTGGGGCTGGTTGTGTGGCTGGCTTTATTGTTGCAAGGGGGTTGTGGGCAGGCTATGTAAGGTTGTTTACTGCGTTCCGAGCCCGCTTTTGCCCCGCGGGGTAGCCCTGGGTTGTCTTTTGCAACACACAGCAGCAATCCTGTTGCACCTTGGAGGAGGAGCAGTTTGCTCCAGGGCAATGATAGGGAAAGGGGATGGGGAAGGTCCCTGCCACAGACCCTGGAGAACTCCTGCCTGCTTGCCTGCCTGCCTGCCTGCATGCATAGAGATGGACCAGTCCAGTAAGCTTCATGTGAGAATGTGCACGTTTCAAAGCAGGCATTGGCAGCAGTAAATCTGGAAGCCAGTCTGGTGTCCTGTTTACTTCCAGAGGGTCTAGGGCAGGCTCACAGGTGTCCCTTATCCTCTTAGACTGTGCCCTTGTGACTATCAAAACTTTACCACATATTCTCCTTACCGCCAAGTGTCAACGGAGGATTTTTCCCTCTTTCGTCGAAATTTAGAAGCGGCACAGAGCAGCCCTGCATAATTTTTCTTTGTCAGAAGACAATTGAAGATTGCATTAGAGGTTGCAAAATTCCTGGCAGAGGTTTTCAGAATCAAAAAAACCAGAGATTTCCAGCAGCCGTTCCCCCTGTTGTAATATTTCGCTCCCAAGTCTGTGTAACTTTACTCCTTCTGTTCTTTTAATCTGTGGATCTGTTTGCTATGGTTGAGCAGGTATTGTTTTCTGTTGTATGTGTGTTTCACAGGTCAATTGACTGCAACAATAAATCTAATAATCCGTAAGTTTCGGAGGGTAGCCCTGTTGGTGTGTGCTCAGATTTAAGCTGCCTGTTGCGATTACAATGAGATTTGGGAGCCCCAGAATCTGAGAAACTGGGGCTCATGCCCCCATTGTGATGGAGTTTAATGGGTGACTGGGGATTATCCCTTTCAGCCTAACTTGCTTCACAAAGTTGTTTTGAGAACAGAATCAGGAAGGGGGATTTGCTTTTTTAAAGAAAGCGGCAGGCAAAAAATGGAATAGCTTTGCCACAAACCTGTATGCTCCACTGGGAGCTTTTATAGGTTTTCATGTTTTGAACTGAGGGTGAAGGCCAGACGTTTGTGTTTTACATAAGCAGATATCCTGGTGGGAGAGTTTGTGCTCGCTCAGAAGGCAGTTGCTGCGTTGGAAGTATTTTAGTGAAAGCTGGCAAAACGTGCATGGAGAGGGAAGCTGTTGGGTTTTGAGGGTTGATTCGCACGTTATGCAGCAAGAAAGCTGCATGGGTCTATATACTTTCCACAGGGAGTCACAGCTGACTGCTGTGTTGTCCTCACAATCGGATCTCACACTTCTGGCTGTACTCATTTTTTATTTTTAAACTTAGATGTGCTCTTAAATCATAATTGTGAGGAGTTATAAGTGTGCAGAGAAGATTTTTGTGAAAGGCATGAATCCAGAGAGGGTAAGAGTTGTAGGGCAAGGAAGCTTGAGAGAGGAATGTGCTGTGATATGGTGGGGTCTTGGTGAACATGCCTTATGTGAAAAGTGTGGTGTGGGATCATTCTAGAAGGGGGTTGTGTGGTTTTGGAGAGAACCACTGGAATATTAATGGACATTTGTGGGCGTGAAGCTTAAACATTCACAAGGATTCTCTGTGTTGACGGGGAATACCAGTTCAGGCTTCCAAAAAGCAGGGTGCTGTCGAGCTTCGCTTCTTGAACTGGTGCATAATGGCTAGAAAGTTGGACTGGGATCCCAGAAATCTGATCTTGAATTTCTGCTCAGCAGTGAGGTAGGCTAAGTAACTTTAGGCCTGTTTCACTCTTTCACCCTGAACTACATCAGAGTGTTATTGGATAGATATATCAGAACGTTCTACACGTATACCACATATCTCTTTAAGCTCCTTAGATGAAGGCGAGGGTATATAAGTGAGAAATAAATAGAAGCTTCCATTATGTCATCCATTAGATGCATGGAGAAGGTTGATACTCCACTGAATTATGAGATGTTGTGGACTCTCTGGAGTAATGGGCATTCTGTTGTTGCAGTATGTGGAATTGTGTATCTGCTCATAGAGCAGTTGGAATGGTGTCCAGAGACTATATAGTGTGTAGAAAGTCTTCCTTAATCAGCAGTGGAGATAGACTTCATCTGAGTGCTATCTGAGGCTGTGTCCAAACCTAATTCAGATTAGCCTGTCCACTCCAACACATGCCAGCTGGGTGACCTTGGCCTAATCACAGTTCTTCTGAGCTCTCCCAGCCCCACCTACCTCACAGGGTGTTTGTTGTGAGGGGGGAAGGGCAAGGGGTTTGTAAGCCCTTTTGAGTCTCCTTGCAGGAGAGAAAGGGGGGGATATAAATCCAACTCTTCTTCTTAATCTACATCAAACTGTTGAGCCGCTATAGAACTGTGCTTGCCATGTTTTGTTCGTGTTTATGAACTTTTCCGCAGAATGGAGCTCTAAAGAAATAGGTTGGGTGTGGTTTCTGATATCCCCCCCCCCCCCCGCCCAGCTATCTTCCATTCTGCTCCCCAACATAAAATAATTGACAGATGGCACTTACCAGTATTTACTTTCCCCCCAAAAGTCAGGCAACCCTTGTGAAACATGCAGGAAGATGAAAGCCGGTTAGATAACAAATCAAAATGCCAGTTCAGTGGATAAGCATGTCTGTTCACAGCACTTCCCAAGGTGCGTGGGATCTGTCTGAGTGTTCTCATTTAAAACCCATCGTTTACATGCCAGTAGGTCGTGACATCCATTAATATTGGCATATTTCCTTCTGACGCTGGCTAGTTGTTCTCTTCTCTCCTAGGTCAGAATTTTCAAAGGAAGGAGCTTAGAAATAGGATTTTTCAGGTGTTCCGGGACATTGATTCAACTTGGTGCATGGTGGTGAAAAGTGCAGTCAAGTCTCAACTGACTTATGGCAATCCTGTAGGGTTTGCAAGGCAAGAGACACACAGATGTGGTTTGCTATTGCCTGCCACATCACAATCCTGGTATTCCTTGGAGGTGTCTTCTACAAATATTAGCAAGGACTAACCTTGTCTAAGGTTTTCATGGCCGGATTAAACTGGTTGTGGTGGGTTTTCCGAGCTGTGTGGCCATGGTCTGGTGGATCTTGTTCCTAACGTTTCGCCACAGATGCAAGCGAAATGTTAGGAACAAAATCCACCAGACCACGGCCATACAGCCCAGATAACCCACCACAACCAAGGACTGACCTTGTTTAGCTTACAATATCTGATCAGATCAGACTAGCCTGGGCCATACAGGAACTTAAGAGTCAGTCAAGGGACAAGTTTCTTTGTCCAAGCTGTTGTCTGGTGAATAGCAGGACCAGACGATGCTTTCTTCCAGTGTTTTCCATGCACCCCACTGCTGGTTTACAGCTACATTGATAAAATTGACATGTGGGAAATTCTAGATGCTTGCCCTCAAGAACGCAACAGCTTCTTACAAAATTACTATCCCTGGGTTTGAAGCACAAAATCAACCCAATTCAAAATCAACCCAAAATCAAGCACAAAATCAACCCAAAACAAGTCATCTCAGTTTAAATAAAGAGCGGGCTTATAAACCTAATCTGAGTTTTATTCCAGGTATCCTGGTAATACACTGTTCTGTAAAATTAATGCAATGTGTAGCAGATAGGGCTACTAAATAATTAGAACTTTGTGGCGGGGGTGGGGGGGGTGTTTGTTAATTTTGTCATGTTTTGAAGATAAACACTGGTGTTATCTGGTTGTCCATAATATATTGAAACTATGTAGAGGAAAACAGGGTGATGTGAGAAGTAGTTGGAAAGGGAATGTGTATTAACCCCTTGAGGATGAGATCTGGTTGTTTATGGCAGTCTGCTAAGCTCCGTATTTATCTGATGCTGTAAAGTTGTAAATAATAATGTTGTAAAGTTCAGTAGAAGGATTTCTTCCAACATGAGAAGGTTTGAGCCCCTCTGGATATCTTTGGGCTTTTAAATTGACCCTTTTTCTTTCAACCAGCATTGTGATGGCTAAACATTCTTTGGAAAGTTCATGTGAATGGGCCCCATTGAAGTATAGGATGGGCAAACTTTCGATGCCTTTTGTGCTGGTGGGCTGAATTCTTTTGTTTATCTGATTTTCTCCTAGAGCTAATTATTAGAAGAATTGGGCTGGCCTTGCTTTTAAAGTGAGATAAGGTGCAAACAGAAAAATGCTAAGCTAGCCTTGAGCGTAGAATTTAACATTCTTAGCTTGACTCCTGTTACACTTCCAAGTTTTGTAGGCTTGCTTTTTTTTCATGATCAAGATGGAATATCTTGCGCGCTGCTCAATGTAAGGAATGGATCGGGAGGGAACAGATCTGTAAATCTGTCTTGTTTAAGCGTGTTCCACAGACCAGTCATTCCAGTAGGCCTTTTGCTTAGCTGTTGAGAAATAGGACGTGTGACAGATTAACGGATGAATGATGCCGGGTTTTCTGATTTCAGCTGCTTTTCCAGCCAGTCTGCGGGATATGCAAACGAACAAAGCAAACCCTGTTGGTGGTGCATATCTCGAATATCAGGGGTGTGAAACATGCAGCCTGGGGGGCTGGATCTGGCAACTTGAGAGGGCTTACACGCCAGGTGAGGCAACCCCCCCCCTCCGGCTTGACGTAGACACCCCCTAGTGCCAATCTAGGCTGGGGCCCAACCCAACCAAGTCACATTTATTTCATATCCGACCCTCATAACAAATGAGTTTCAATACCCCTGATTGTTTATTCTTAGCAGTTATTACTGGTGATGAATATGAGGAAGGTATGTATTTTTTTTTAATGGTTTTAGGTTAGAAAATACGAATTTCCCTCCTCCTGCTCTTGCACTTGAGCTCCAAGAACAGGAAACTTAAATTTGATTGTTGCATTCTTAAAATAACCAATTAGTGACATTTTAAAAGTTCGCTTAAATTCAGCAAGGCTGTTGAACATTTCTGGTTGTGATAAATTAGTTAGTTTGAGCCATTTCAACTGTAGATTTTTTTTTCTCGAGGTGTTGGATAAACTTTGAGAGCGGCCCTTTTAGATTGGCAAGGAACATTTGCAGCACACAAACTGAACTGGACAATGTTAATGGTGTCCTTTGTGTCTTCAGTGTTGTCTGATCTTAAGCAAGTCAGCCGGTGACATAGTGAGAATATTCATGTGCAACAGGTGCTCTGGAGCAATCTATCCCTTTCCACTGAACTGGGATTACAGGCATTCAGACCGTGCACCAGCTGCAAACTGGCATCCTCCATGTCCAGTTATTTGACATGACTTAGAGGGTAGATAAAAGCATGCAAGCTAGTTTCTGGCTATCTTTGCACAAGCTTGGTTTCCTGAATGGGACTGGAATTGCTGACTCCTAGGCCCTTTCCGCACATGCAGAATAATGCACTTCCAATCCACTTTCAGTGTACTTTGCAGCTGGATTTTACTGTGCAGAATAGCAAAATCCACTTTCCAACAATTGTGAAAGTGAATTGAAAGTGCATTATTCTTCATGTGCGGAAGGGGCCCTAGAGCAGTTACCCCAGCTTTTCCCCATCTGGTTGTGTGAACAGGGTGGTTGCTGGTTATCTTTCCTTTGTCTCTAGTGCCGTGTCTCACTTATTGTCCTCCTGAGAAAAGAATGTGTGAATATATGCACTAAAAATTACTCCAGGAAACATACGGTTTCAAAGGACGTCACTTATGGGTGGCATCGGTTTCTGAGTGTATTGTTCCAAATCATATTGTATTCTAGAGCCAGTGGGAGTTTCTGTGACTTTAGCAGCCACGTAGCAAGTAGATCTGTGACTGCCAGAACAGTACGGCTTTTTCTTTCACATGACTTCTGTGATAAGAAAAGCCACACCTGCTGAACATTTTCCTGTCATACAGTTCATTGGCACAGCAGAAGCACTTTTGGTCTAGCATTGGCAGACTTAAACATTATATGCATGCACATGTGTTGTGTGTTCATACATGAGCTTTTAGGTATACACAACCTGATAAAACTTTTTTGCGCAGTGTTCACAATCCAATTTGCTTGTTAACTTAAAGACGAATTAATGGTTTTGACAGCATGCTTACAGATTTCAAGGCAAAGGGATTGAATGGAGTAATGAAACTGCTTGACTGTACACTAGTCGGTAACTTCCTGGATGGTGATAATTAAAGGGAAGGATAAAATTAAGAATAGGCAAGGTTCACAATGTTGTCTTAATGTTTCGAGACCTTTTAATCTTTCAGTTGGAGTGCTGACACCCTTATTTTGAAAGGTCACTCTGTCTGTCTTGTTTATTTCAGATGGCCGTAGATCTTAAATGCAAGCTTTCGTTCTCTGTAGAAGTGTAGAAGATCCAGTTTGGTGTAGTGGTTGTAGTGCGCTGAATGGGTGACCTTGGGCTAGTGACACAAACTCAGCTGGAGCTGTCTGACAGGGTCAGGGTAAAATTAAGAAAGCGCGTAAGTTAGTTTGGGTTGCCATTGGGGAGAAAGGCGAGGTATAAATGATGTAAATCAGGGTGCGACTAATTCCAGGCGCCTGGTCACCAAGACACCTAGAAATTTCATTGTAGTGCCTAGTATTTTCAACAACAATTTTATTATAGTGTCTCGATGATCCTGAGAAGTATGTTAATTTATTTCACACCGCAGTATGTTTTGTTGTATGACATAAAAATGCATCTCCATGAAGTTCTTGTTACTGATCAGGTATACGTTAACTTTATGATTCAGTGGTGGTAGATGAATTCATTTCTCAATCAGCTGCTTAAGAATATAGGTTCCAATAGACAATTAAATTGAGATTTTTAAAACAGTGCTCTCCCAAGTCTTAGAACAGAAGCAAAATTTGTAATAATTTTGCATTGCTAAGAAGCGTGCGCGTGTATGTAAAAGAGAGCCAGCGTGGAAAGCCAGTGTGGTATAGTGATTAAGAGCAGGTGGATTCTGATTTCGAGAACCGGGTTTGATTCCCCACTCCTCCATCTGAGTGGTGGAGGCTTATCTGGTGAACCAGTTGTGTTTCCACACTCCTATATTCCTGCTGGGTGACCTTGGGCTAGTCACAGTTCTCTCTGAACTCTCTCAGCCCCACATACCTCACAAGGTGTCTGTTGTGCAGAGAGGAAGGGAAAGGAACTTGTAAGACACCTTGAGTCTCCTTACAGGAGAGAAAGGTGGGGTATAAATCCAAACTCTTCTTCTTCTAAAGTGCTGTCAAGTCACAGTTGACTTACGATAGCTGCGTAGGACTCTCAAGGCAGGAAACTAACAGCGATACTTCCTCTGCATAGATACCCTGGACTTCCTTAGAAGTCTACTATCCAAATAACTGACCAAGTTTGCCCTTTGTCCTATTCAGAAGCTTATAGAAAATTAAAAGGTCAACTATTGGATAGAGAGTTCTCTACCCTAATCACCGTAGCCAAGAAAACGTGCTCCCCCCTGTATTTTTCTCTCCCATTTGAACAGGGCCACGTGGCACACTACCTGTATTGCTTAATAAACCCTGCTCGAAGGAGAGCCATAATGCTTGCCAGGTTTAATGTTATGCCTTCTGCCTTGTTACATGGCAGATTTAATAAGCAAGAAAAGGCTAAGATTTGTGCCCATGTAACGATGGCTCAGTTGAATCTCTGGCCCACCAATTACTTCACTGTCTCAGATTCAAGGAAATCAGATCCAAGTATGTGAATCTTACTCCTTTACATTTACCCCATCTCCCCGATTTAATTAGATTACACTACTTGTTGGACAATCCTGATCCTTCTCTCTGTATGATAGTGGCAGACTTTCTCCTGGAAATTACTAAACGCTAGTAGATTTCCTTTGATCTTACATTTATTTCCTGTATTGTATATGCTTTTTAATCTGTTTTTTATTATTGTTGTACTGTTGTCTATGCCAATAAAGGCTTGCTCAATAATTGACCAAGGCTTAGCTTGCCAGAATTGAGAAGATGGTCAAGGCAGCATCTTGATGGTCAAGGCAGCATTTTTAGATACTGACACACTTTTGCAGATTCTCCATCCAACATGAACAAAATGGAACCGGCGGGGGGGGGGGGGGGTCCTAACCCTAAGAGCACAGTCATGTTGTTTAGTGATTGTGTTCATAGCTTTCATAAGGAGATCTTTTGTGTTTCTTTTTAGAAACTGGTTTAATTTTACGCAAATATTCGACCTTGGGGCGCCTTCGCTCCAGGGACTGTTTTTCACCATCTCTTGGGAATTCGGGAGAGGGGACCCACAGGGGATAAAGGGAATGGCAAAAGCCAGGTTTGTCAGACAGATGCATTTCCACAAGTCCAACAAGCAGTAGGTGCTCCCTTTATTTCTTCCAGCTACTCTTCCCTTAGATAATTTGGTACTTGTTTGTTTTCTGTCCCTAACGTGTTCACCATGAGATGGAGAGCTTTTAATGGAGCAACCCTCACTGTGCAAGTGGAAATCTCATCTCCTACTAGAAATAGCTTAGTGCAAAATTAAGCTAATGTGCACGAAAGCAGCCTTCTGTTCCTAAAGCCCAAGTTTGAAGGCTACTTATGAGTACTGCTTATGGGGTGTGAGAAATGTTTATTGGCTGTCATAAGTAGTGCTCTCTGCGTACTATTTCCCACAGAAATGGAGGATGAAATTTTGTTGGAAGTGGGAGCAGGTGAACGGTTGTTCATGCCTGTCTGTAAGAAGATCTAGTGGGGTTACAGTTCTTTATTTCATGCAGTTATTTTTACCTCTTATATCAGTGGTGTCAAACTCATTTGTTGCGAGGGCTGGAGATGACATAAATGTGACTTGGTTGGCGTGGCCTCGGTCGTGGCTGCATTGGCTGGCCCCAGAATGGCACTGGCAGGGTGGCGGGGTGCTCGAACTGGTGAGCCTTCAGCGGGGTGGGGAGGCAACCCCCCCCCCCCGCTTCTGATCTGATTGGGAGCGAGGGAGACCAGCCTGATCAGCCCCATCAAGGGACCAGATCTAGCCCCTGGGGTTGCACGTTCAACACCCCCGCCTTATATTATCGTTGAGTAGAATATTTACTGCAACTTCAGTTTGCAGATGCTTCCAAAAGAGAGTTGAGGAGAGCCTTAAAAAAAGAAAAGAAAAGCATATGTGAAGTTTGGGATTAATGTCTGGGAAAATAGCCTCACTGCACATAGTTGCTGTTTCTAGTCATTTCACAATTTTCCTGGAAAAATGCTGATCTTTTGAAAGAACAGTGGTAAATACCAATTCTTGCCAGGAAAATGGAAACGTTAGAATCCAAAAACCTAAATCTACATATATAGGCCTCTGAATTAATGACTCTCACTGCTTTGACCAGTATAGAATGCTATGCAGTCTCTTTTATTGCATTGGCCAAACAATCTGTAATCTGTCCCTGCTTAATGGAAGTTTCTGAGGTGGGAGCTTTTTTCTACCCAGTATTATTCAGGGAATCTAATGGGCAATGTTATCATCACTAGTAAATACTACAACATACTGGGAACGTTTATGAGCATCAATAACTATTCTGCAAAGATATGAATAAATATACAGAGATGAAGATATAGTTGATTAGCATTATTAGTCTTTCAGCTTGGTGGCTCTGGGTGTGAGTCTTTTAAGGTAGTCGCCGTTTGAAAATGAATCTTTAAAAGTTGTGTAATGCATTGCAGGTTATGGTATTTATAACTTAACAAGATATGTTGTAAACTAGAATTCATTTTCTCATACTGGGCACAAAAAATGTTTCACCTCCTGGCAGTTAACTGTGTCACCCTAACAGTACAATCGTAGACAGACTTAAACCCTTTTAACCCTATAGTAATACTGTGTAGGATCACATTGCTGTTGTGAGGTGCTTTGAAATCCCCTAATTTTGAACGGGGAAGAGGTAACTCATTGAAAACAGTGGGACCTAAAAAACTTCATTAGCTCAATCATGCCCCAAGGTTTTATCTTTAAAAAAATGTCAATGAATATCCTGGAAACCTTTGCTTTTTTCATTGTTTCTTGACTGTCGAAATTCCCTCCAGGTGTCTGGAGTTCCTAAGAAGGGCAAAAAAATTGGAAAACGCTCAGAATCACTACCAACAAGAGTACCATCTTTCTTTCTCTTTTCCCTAAAGGTGTTTCTCAGCTGCCAGGTCTAAATAATGCTGGCCATCTGTTTTAAACAGGATAATTCTAGTCTTCCTACAGCTCTCTTCCAGCTTTATTTCTTTGAAATGGGAATTTCAGTTAAAATAAGCTGCAATATAAATATGGGCTTGCTAGAATAGTCTGAAAAGTCCAACAGTCTTCTGACTGTATTTACATGGGCTAGAGATAGAATGACTTTGATGATCCAAAACACTGAAAAAGAATTTGAAATACTCATACCAGGGCTATATGAATGTTCTTGAATCATGACGTGGGTAAGATCAGTATGAACAATTAGTGACACTATGAAGTGATTTTTGTGACTCCACAGTGGGCTCTAGACCAGAAAGGTTTAAGCTAGAATAAAAATGTGTTAGTTTTTAAGACCAAAAACAAAGAAGGCCATGACTCAACGTAGAACACAGACCAAGTGGCCAAAAGCGTTAAAACAAACCTCAAAATGGGTACAAATAATCCATAAATTACAATAATCCATAAATAGGTACAAATAATCCATAAATTGCAATAAAATCAAAACCAGTAGACCATGCACACCGTAAAATCAGTTTATCTTAAGCCCAATATGGCGATAAACTGATTGGTGTGGAGCGTGTATTCATCCAAGTGACATGTATTCAATTGGTCATGTGACTGCTACAGAGTGGCCTCTTTATTGCCCACATAGGGAAGATCTACAGCAGTGATGGCGAACCTTTTTGAGACCGAGTGCCCAAATTGCAACCCAAACCCTACTTATTTATCACAAAGTGCCAAGCCAGCAATTTAACCTGAATGCTGAGGTTTTAGTTTAGGAAAAAATGGTTGGCTCCCTCTTCCTCTGCCCCACCCATTTGAGCAGGGGCCAGCCTGCTCTAGCCTCTAGCAAGTCCCACATGCACCACTCTGTGTCTCTCTAGCATCTCTGCCTCCTCTGCCCCCCCCCCTCAGGCAGCAGCCACCTGGAGCACAGGCACCAGGCCCACCAGCCGAGTCCTCCCTGCTCACCGCAGTGCGCGCACATCGTGCTCAGTGGCCCAGGCCAGCCTATATGTTTGTGTGTGTGGGCGGGGGGGGTGGTGATTTTCCGCCCTTCACATGATGAACTCTGAGTTTGCGTGCCCACAGAGGAGAACTCGGAGTGCCACCTCTGGCACCCGTGCCATAGGTTCGCCATCACTGATCTACAGTTTCCAGTCAGGTGCCGAGATCAAGGGTACACACACTGCCTCTTGGCTCTGTTGGTATGCACAAAAAAGAGTGGGATAGTTAAGACATGGATAATAACCAATGGAGATGACTCCAGTGAGGTTCAGAGACACTAACTACATCTCTCTCCCAATCCCCTGCAAAGTTTCCCTTGGTTTGGTGGTTAAGATCGGGCACCTGTGTGTATGTGTTCTACACAATTTTGTTGTTTTAATCTATTTTATTTATTTATTATTTAAACTTTTATACCGCCCCATCCCGAGAATTTCTGGGCAGTGTACAACTTCGTCTAAAATACAAATGCAAATATGGACACAAACTGCCCCCAAAAACAGCAGTAAGATAATAAGAGGCGTCCAAGAAACCCTGATTTTAAATCCTCCCCAAGAGGGAGGGAGCGGCGAGTCCCATTAAATAGAGGGACCCAGATGTTAAGAGCTAAAAAGCCATAATAACCATAATATTTATGGTTATTAACTGCTGCTTAATTTTAATGGGTTAGGTTTTATGTTGTATTAATTTGCTGTTTGGAAAACAGCCATGTTGTGAGCCGCCTCGAGCCCTTCAGGGATGAGGCGGCCTATAAATTTAATAAATAAATAAATATGATAAAACAACAAATGCATTTCAGCTGCTGCATTATTCAGTGGTGCACTAAATATTATCAAGCTAAAGTTTCTGATAATCCAGTCAAAATGGGCAGGATAATATTTATATAATCATCTCCAGAGCAGAATTTCTCCAGCTGGTCTTCAATACTGTTTGATGGTTTTTCGTCTGGTTATGGCCTCACATCACATAGTGATAAGACTTCAATGAAGCTTTGTAAATTCAGAATACAAGATTTCTCCACATTTCCAACTCAATTATAAGACTACTGTATCTAATAAACATGAGGAAACGTTCTGATCTATGAGGTATTTGAGGATACATCTGTATATAGTGATTATCTGTCGTGTTCATCAGAAGCTCTTCTTTTGATTCATTGTACCACTGGGAAAAGCAGTCGCCAAAATTCCCTTTTCTGTTTTGTTATTTTGTCATATTCTTTTGACCAGTTGTATACGTGTCACCTAGTGAATGCACTGTATGAATCAATCTGTCTGCTATATTGGTACAGAGATTCCTGTATATTAAAGCAGTTTTTATGGTGTGTGCAATTTACCGGCTATTATTTATTGGAATTGATGTGTAATTAGAACTCATTTTTAGTTTCATTTGTTGGACACGTTCTGAGGTTTGTTTACTTAACCCTTTTAGTTTTTAATTTATCACAAAACTCCTATTCATTTGTGGATAGCTCTCTGAGGTTGTTCCATTGTGATGCGCCGGTGGTTTTGTGAAGTACAAGTACAAGACAGCAGCCTTTTAGCATTTTATTAATATGGTCTTCTTTTCATCAGGATACTTGTCATTTCTGGAACAATTGTCTGAAACATTTAACAGCATCCATAGTTCTTCCCTGGTGCCCCTAATACTAGCTAAAAAATTGCTGAGCTTTCCAAATAAAGGAAGAAATAACCCTGTAGCTAAATCATTAAAGTACAGATTCTAATGTCAGGAGAATATTGGGTTGCAGCTGGCCAGCTTTGTCAAATAGTCTTGCTCAGTTCCCTACCTAGTCTTGCTCAGTTCCCTACCTTGCTACAGGCATTGACCCCATGGCTGGTCAAGGGGGCTGGGACTCCTTTCCTTTTTCTTTTTACCAGCAGAAAAACTGGTTTGATGCCATTTGGAACCCTATTTGTTTGCTTAGCCTTTTTCCTTAATGGGGGCCCAATTATTTTACATAGCTCTTCCTTCCTCCATTTAAAATTTGCACAACACCACTTTGAGGTAATTTAGGCTGTGTGATTGGCCCGAGGTCACGTGATCCATGCTCCCACCTCAGAATGGACATTCGAACCCGAGTCTCACAGATTCTAATCCATCTCTCTGACCGCTGTTTTACACTGGCTGTCTGGAATATGTGAAATTAAGGTCAGTAACTGTTTCCAAATATGTAAATACTCTATGCTTATAATTTTCTTGCACTAATAAGCAGATGAGTTGAAGCGCTCACTGAAATCATTTTTAAAATCAGATTTTTTTGGTCTCATCTGAAGTGGAAAAAAGTAAATCCTCTAGGCCTCTCTTGATATGTAAATCACACGTTGATTCTGTAGGCACATCTTCTAACTGGATAAAAATGCAGAATGCTCAGTGAAAGTTCTGGATTAATATAATAAGAAATTGCTGTAGTACAGATTTTGCAGCTGGACGTCAAACTTGCTCAAAATCTTGTTTCATTTCCCCTTGAATGAGCTTAAACCTGGAAAACTGGCAGTAAGATAGTCTTATGACTATCATAAATTTGGGTTTCTAATTAGGAGCCCCCCAACGGAAGTCAGTTTCAGGTAGCCAATTTAAAGGTGACTCAGCCTTCCATCTTTCTGAGGTTGGGCAAATGAGTACCCAGCTTGTTGGGGGTAAAGTGTAGATGACTGCGGAAGGCAATGGCAAACCTCCCTGTAAACCAAGTCCACCTAGTAAACACGGTGTGGCATCAACCCATTGACATGGGGCATGCACCA
Source organism: Sphaerodactylus townsendi (assembly GCF_021028975.2). NCBI lineage: Eukaryota > Metazoa > Chordata > Lepidosauria > Squamata > Sphaerodactylidae > Sphaerodactylus > Sphaerodactylus townsendi. The sequence continues at coordinate 80,434,954 of NC_059434.1, forward strand.
AGGACTGCCTTTACCCTGATTAGATGAACATATTGAAGTGGCTGGTATTAGGGGGGTGGGGTTGTTTTGTTTTATGAATGCATGTGCATAATGCGCGAGGTCGGACTCTGCTGTATGTTAAAGACGTGCTCGAGTACATTTGAAGCGCAACCACAGCAGCATCTCTGCTGCATTTTGCTCAACAGAGTTGAGACGGTCAGCAGACTGGGAGAGTGAGGCGCACGAAAGACTCTGAAGCTAGTTAGAACTTGTTTATGTGCAGGCTTTCTGGATCAGATCCAAGTTCCCTACTGACTGTGTAGAGTGAATTTATGACTGGGTAGTGTGAATTACTACATGCTTGCGCTAGATCTTTAGTTGGTATCATACGATACTCGTCCGGGTCCGCCTATACAGTTTAATAACATTGGTCTTGTTTTTCTGCCTGTAGATTCTGTGAAACTTAAAAAAAATCTCTGTTGTGTTGCAGGTTTCCAGTGACTCAGCTGTGAGACAGTCATATTTGCTGTTTTGCCTTGAGATACGATAACTTGTTTGCCTAAAATACCATTTTCGTTGAGCAAGCCTGTTGGGTTTCTGAACTCCTTAAATTTTCTTTTAAAATTCCTTTAAAATCTCAGTAACAAAATGGAAGAGTGCTTGGTTCCTTCTGCTATATATTTTCGTGTATTTCATTTTTAAAAGAAAATACCACCCCTTCCTCCAAGAGGTTCAAGGTAACCTTCTTCTGTATTTTAACCCCACAAGCTATTGGCCTAAAATCACTCAGCGAGCTACATGGGCAAGTAGGGATTTGAACCAAGATCTTGCGAATCTAGGTCGAACACCCACATTAGCTAAGAAGAAGAAGAGTTTGGATTTATATCCCCCCTTTCTCTCCTGCAGGAGACTCAAAGGGGCTGACAATCTCCTTGCCCTTCCCCCCTCACAACAAACACCTTGTGAGGTGGGTGGGGCTGAGAGAGCTCTGAGAAGCTGTGACTAGCCCAAGGTCACCCAGCTGGCATGTGTGGGAGTAATCAGGCTAATCTGAATTCCCCAGATAAGCCTCCACAGCTCAGGCGGCAGAGCTGGGAATCAAACCCGGTTCCTCCAGATTAGATACATGAGCTCTTAATCTCCTACGCCACTGCTGCTCCCACCAGCCAATTGGCCATGCTGGCAGGGGCTGATGGGAATTATAGTCCATGAACATCTGGAGAGCCGCAGATTGCAGACCCCTGAGCTAAGCAAAGGCCAGTACTGCAACCATTGTACCATGCTGATTGTTTACTCTGAGTTTAATATCTCATGCTTGCTTGAACTGTGAGTGAATAGAAATCTCCTGCTTTACTGTTTCAGTTTAGGGTAAACAAATAAACATCTGACCAGTATAATGTGAGGCTTCAGCCACAGTCTGAATCCCAGTTGCTAGAGAAGGCAGGTATCCAATTGTTGCAACCCTATACTTCTTGTGCTTGTTTTGAGAGAACTGGCAACCCAGACTGTTTTGAAGCTTTTTATTCTGTTGTTATGTTAAAACGGTTGCCCAAGCCGTATTTCTTCAACATATTTTTACTGTGTTTCAGCACGATTGAAGCACGGAGCTGTTGGCAATTCAGGAGAGCCTCGTGTAGTTTTCCATGCAAGAGTTGAATTTACACCAGTATTTGGTATCTTTGGAAAGCGAACACGCCAGGTGATGCAACCCGTTGTTGACAGCACTGGCTGTCTTGATTTATAAACCGGCTGGCTGTCATACATACGCTTTCTTGCCTTATAGCTCTTGATTAAACTTGCAGATTTACCAGCGGCTTTGCAATTACTTTTGCTAGCTTTATGGTCCAGTCAGTAAAGATCAATCTACTCAAATCTTTCATTGAGTATGGTAGCAATAGGGTACGGGGTCAGGAGCTATTTCCAAAGAGAGAAACTGTGTTTGTCATTTCCCCGAGAACATATTTCAGCCATATGGCTGAGATCCAGAACACTATGTGCGCAGTATTGATGACTGCTTGGAGTAGACCAGAATATAGGCAGATGACAAGAAAGTGTTTTTGCCAGTTCTTCTCTTAGATGTTGATAGTTAAAAAAAACCCACCCAGTTTCCTTCATGAGTGTGTGTGTGTGTGTGTGTGTAACTGGACACGTTCTCAGTGAGACACACATTTAGAGAAATGGGGTTTTGCTGTCCTTTCTTGGATCTATTGTCATATTTTTGATGTGGTTGGATTTTTTAAAAATCAAATTACAGCTAATTCTAGGGACTCCAGAGTTAGTGCAGCATGCAGTTTCCACAGAGTTAGAATTTTCTGCATGTATGCCTTTCATTGAATTTGTCTTCAGTTTTGGAAAGCTTTAACAAAGCTTATGGAAGACACAGCAGGGGTAAAAAAAATAAGGTGATAGAATGCAGACTAATTCTCAGTAGGTTTAAACTTGTGTTCCCAATGTTTACTGCTTCCCTTTTGGCCAGCCCAGTTGTCATATTTTTGATCATACAAAATTTGGATCAGATTTCTGATGTTTTCTCCATATTTTATCAAGTTTGAGTACTTCTTAGCCCTAGCATACCTAGAGCTGAGAAGTACATGTTAATATTTTCTCATTCTTGATCCATCTGGGTTCCACAAAAATTGCCACTAGGGAATTCTGATACATTTATATTTTTTTTTTAAAAAAAAAAATTATTGTAGACTTTGAATGACTAGCGTTAAGTCCATGAGAGTACATGGTTTATAAAAAATGTTTGTGGGCTAGAAACTTACTTGGATTTATGAGAGTTTTTTAATGCTTATGTTTACTCAATCCATGGACCTTGATGTTTGTGTTACTTATGTGCCACAGGTTGGCTGACAGTGAGTTTTTCTCTGTCCACGTGGGACTGATTCCATTTGTGGGAGTGCATAGTCAATGTGGCTCAAGCAAATTGTTACTCAGCTACCATGATGTCATGGGTGACAAGATGCTAAATCTTTTCACCTTCCTGAGCACGTAAGCAATGGGTTGGCAGACCAGGCATTGTGTTGTTCTTTGGGCTGCATATTTAAAGGATCCTGCTAGAAAATTGGAATAGCTGGCCTGCGCACATAGCCTTTTGCTTTTTATTATGCCGTGTTGTGTAACTACCAAACCATCTCAAAAAGTCCTGCTGAGAAAACGTCTTCTACTGGATGAGGGAGGCATCTTGATGGGTGTTTCCCAACCGGATCTCAGGGAGGCAGGACTTAACCAAAGTTGTCACTTCCTGTGGTCCGAGTGGGCATCACCTTCCCTCTTCAGTATTCTTCCCTGCCTTCACAGGGAGAGCAGCACTCGTCTGAGCTCCTGCTTTAGAGTTCCTTATTCTTCCTTTTCTGTTGGTTTGTACCCCTTGTTTGTTTTGTCTGTCTTGTCTTGCCTGGGCGGCTGGGGAAACCAGGTTGTTTCTTCCCCACTCCTTGTAGCCAGGAGCGGGACAGCTTCGTTTCCCCTCCTCCCCCCCTCCTCCCCCCCTTCCTCCCCCCTCCCAGGCTCTTCTTCAAAGGCGGCTATGGCGCCATGATGGGGACCCCCCCTCCAGCCGCTTTTTTCTCCCAGAGAGGGAAATTTTTTCCCAGTCCTCGGCAGAGAAGGGACTAGGAGCAGCGCCACAAAGGCGGCGGCTCCCCGCGCACCGGGGCTTCCGAGTGCTGACCCGGCAGCCGTATGGAAGGCTGCAGGGAAAGCAGCGAAAGAGCCGGCTGCCAAAAGGCTCGGCAAAGAGCAAATTACCCGTGCGGCTGGAAGCGGCGGCTGGAAAAAAAAGGCGGCCGAAAGGAACCTCCCAAGCGCCAGCGAGCCCTGCGCCCGGCCCAGGCAGAAGCCTCCAAACAGCAGCGCAGCTGCGGGGGACCGGGAAACCACTCCTCCCCACACGCAGCTTGGAGCACAGGACTGAGGGAGAGACCTCCAGACCCCTGTTGCCTACTGAGACCCGGCGCCAGCCTTGACCCGGAGAGGGCCGCGGTGGCGCAGAAAGCGGAGAGGAACCCGCGGGAGGGACTTCACCGAGGCTTCTCCAGCCTCCCAGGGCAAGACAGCGTGGCCCGGCGGGGAGGAGGGGCAATCTTCTGGGTCCCTCTTACCAGGGGGATGGCAACAAGCCTCTGCCCAGGAGTTGGTGGATCTTTTTAGGAAATCCATGAGAGAAGAAATTAGATCCCTACCACAAGGGGAATTTTACCACAGGCCCGGGGCAGATCACCGCATCCACCTCCCCTTCCCCCCCCAGATCCTCCCGTTCCAGCTTTTACCCATAATAGGGACCCCTTGAGTGCTTCCCCTGGGAGAGGAGGAAATTAGCGAAGGGGAATGTGCAGAAATGTCTGATCTGATCATTTTTTTCTGACCCAGAGCAGGAAAACCCTGGAAGCAGGAGGTAGTGTAGACAAGCCCCCAGATTTTTTTTAAGACAGAGGACATCTCCTGTTATGATCTCAAAGGCAATCACCGCCTTGGAACTGAAGGATTCAGATGATGCTGTCGACCCATCCCGTCATCTGCTCCCTCAAACCCATCAAAGGGATGCCCCAAAGGGAACCAAAGATTTTCCCCAAGGGGAACTTCCTCCAAGGAGCTTCCTTCCTATCCCAAGAATACTTCAAAAGGCAGCTAGGAAAAGGAATGGGCTAACTTCCACACCTGCAAACAAAAGGGGTTCCCCATCCAGCTTCAAAAAAAAGCTCCTATGCCCTCCCCAGACTACATCCAAAGTCTGTTGACTTCACCAGCTAGTGGGCCAGCCCCTATAGCAGCACTTCAATCCCAGGGAGGCCTGGAGCGATCTCCCCAGGACGGCAGCCTTGGCAACATAAAGAGACCCCTTGGACAAGCTGCGGACGTGGTCTCCAAAAGACTCCATGAGGTTCTGGCCATGGCGCTTTAAAAAATCCCTAGCATGCCGTCGGCCACCATGGCCAGAGCCCGGGTATAGTCTACTGGCTCGAAAACTCCTAGACATTGATCCCCTCCCCACTCCCAACAAAGGGGGGTAAGAGGGAGTAGAAGGCGGCATTCTGTTAAGCGGTTTTCATTCCTGGCAGACTCTAACTTCGATGCATTCATTTACGGTCAGTGGCAGCGCCATAGCCATGGCATCAGTCCTAGGCGCATGCTCGCTTTATGGCCGGTCCTGGCAAGCTGACCAACTTACTCTAAACAACTGGTGGCGGATTTTCTACTTTCAAAGGTGGAATTCTCTTGGACAACTGGCAGAATTGGAAAGGATCCTGAGTGGAGACCAAAGACAAGAAGAAGAGCCATGCCAAAATTCTACCACAAGGGGCAGAATCCAGCAGCTTCCAAACCCTCTACCTTCCGCATCTCCACAAAGAGCCCTTGCCAGGACACCCAGGGATGAGTAGGCGATGGCAAAGCTACACTCAACAGGGGTTTTAGCAAAAAAAGAGACCAACCAGGGACGAAATTTCAATCATTCCTTTCGGTCACTCCAATCCAGATCTGGAAAAAAACCCAGGAAACGGAGGCTTGTAAGAACTCCAGCAACAACAAGCAAATCCTGACTACAACACCCCTGTCGTGACATACTGCAAGGAATTCGAGGAACAGTGGATGGGAGACTTACGTGGATGCTTTGGACCAGGAGGTCATTCATTCGGGCTTACTCCATAGAAGTTCAAACAAATCCCACTTCCCGCCGGTTTTCGGCTCCTTTCCTGTCAACCGATTTCCAATCCTAGTCAAAGCAGAAGCCCGAACACAGAAGAGCCATCCAACACCTTCTAGCCATCAGAGCTATAGAACTTACTTACCTTACCTGCAGAGAGAAGCTCTGGAGTGTTCTCTCACCCCTTCTTTACCGTTCCCAAAAGAAGCGAGGAGATTGGAGGAGCACCATTCTTTAAACCTCGCGGTTCATCAATCCCAGCTACATCAAGCTCCAACACTTCAGGATGGAAGCCTTCAGCTCCAGCCATTAGAACGCACCCTGCCTAAGACCAGGGGACTACTCCCCTGACCTCCCTGGATCTAACCGGGGCTTACTTACACATCCCCATAAAACACTCTCACCCGCCAGTTCCCTGCGGCGCTTTGCAGTGGGGTAGAGCGACGAGTTATCAATTCAGGGCTTTGCACGTTCGGACTCTCCACCGCCCGAGAGCTTTCTCCAAAGTCCCTCCTGGCCCCATCGCTATACTTCTTAGCCAACAAGCCATCCCACGTCCCACCCCATATCTGGGCCGACATCCCTGATCAGATCTACCTCCCAGCCAGCTAAGCGGTAAAGGGATGTCGCCCAAACCCCAAAGAGCAGTTCTCCGTCCAACACGGAGTTTTTTGATCAATGTGCCCCAAAAGCAACACGATCCCATCCCAAAGGATGGAACACCTGGGAGAGCACTCATACGACCGTCCCTGAGACTCTCTTTTCATCCCGAAGCAGAAAAAGTCGACCAGAAAGATCGGAAATCCGTGAACCTGATCATATCAGCCAAGAGAATCCCTCTCTCTACCTCCCACATCTGGCCAGTGTTCCTAGGCACCATGGTATCCAGTGTTGACATGCTTCAGTTGGGGCCAGATTCCGCATACGCCCCACCTCAAACCCTTTCTTCGACGCTTTCCGAGGTACCAGAGAAATAATAACCAAGGAAGATGCGATTACCTGAGCTCTACCCAACCACCTGAGAAGCCAATCTTTCAGAGTGGTGGACCGTGCATAACCTTTCCAAGGGAAAGATCTACCTTCCCCAAAAGCATGTGGAGATCTTCACGGCGCTTAAACCTTCTGGTTGGGGAGCCACACTCAGCGACCAATTCTCATCCAAGGACTGATGGTCCACAGCAACAAGCCAAACTCCCCATCATCAACCTTCTGGAGACCAAAGCCATATTCCTGGCCCTTCAAAACTTCCTCCCAATCATAAGGGGGCTCTCACATACTGGTCCGCTGAAGACGGTAGCTAGTCGGCCAAAGCATATCTGAACAATCAAAGGAGGATCCAGATCCCTCCCTCCCTCCATCAGAGGCTGATGAGCATCCTCTGCTGGTCAGGAGAACAAAATCTTACTCTCTCACTGCACCAGCTGGAACTACATCCAGGGGAATCTCAACATCTCAGCCCGGACTGGCTGGAGCCGCCAGACTATCCAGGAGGCCGAGATGGCAGCTCCAATCCCCTCCATTTTTCCAGATGATCACGCACCACTTTGGCCAACCACAGCTGGATTGCCCACCTGTTGTTTTGCTTGCGTCGGGCTTGAGCAACCGTCCAGATTCCGAGCCCGCTTCATGTCCAGAATTTTTCACCATCCAGGAGGAGGCCGCGGAGGGTGGATGCTCTATCAACACCCTGGCCCAGATCACTGCTGTATGCCTTTCCCCAACACCCACGATCCTCCCCAAGGTTCTTGAGGAAGAATCATATCGGGAAAAAAAGCCCTGTGGTGATCCCTAGTGGCACCTTTTTTGGCCACGTCGTCCGTGGCTTTCGTCCATTCTCGACCTATCTGTCGACACAGCGCTGACACTTCCAACTCCACGAGACATGCTGAGTCCAGGGCCCCATCTGTCAATCCCAAACCGCAGTGGTTCAAACTAACTTTCGCATCTGGCTATTGAGCGAGGAGACTCTTCTTAAAAGGGAAGGGCTGCACTCGGATCAGGTGACCACCCACACCCTCTTAGCTTCCGCATTCGAAATTCCACCAACCAAAATCTACAACTCTTGCGGTGGAAGGAAGGCTTCCACTGGATGGTGTAAAAAAGGAAAGCCGTCAATCCGAACTACCTAGCAAAGCTCAAATCTACTCCTGTTTCCCTACAAGAAGGTTTGAACAGGGGACTTAGCAGCGCTCACCCTTAGAAGACAGATCAGCGGCTCTGACCACCGTCCTGCCAACTTTAGTCCCACGGGCTGCCTCTTTCACACCATCCGGGACATCATCCGGTTCCTGGAAGGGAGTAACCCAACTCCAACCACCCACAGTGCACCGGTTTCCCACCTGGCGCCTGCACCTGAGTGTTGTCAGCCCTCACAAAATCCCGTTTGAGCGGTCCAAAGCGATCCATCTCAAAGTGGCTGCGCATTAGGCGCTTTTCTCATGGCCATCACCTCAGCCAGGCGGGTTTCCGAAATACCGCATGCTTACTATCGGTGGACAAGAGATAGATAATGTCTGTTCCACAGGGGATAGGGTCAAGATACCTAAAACGGCGGACCCCCACCTTTGTCCCGAAGGTCCAACTCCTCCTTTCGCGTCTCCCAGAGACTATGCGTTGGTACCCAACTTTTGCCCTGATCCCTCTCATCCAAAGGGAAGAGACTTTGGCATAACCTCGGGACGTCGCGGTTAAGATCCGCTTAAAGGCGTTCCCTAATAAGAAGCCGAACCCATCCGCCAAGTCCAACCAAATGTTCATTAACATCTCTACTCCGAACCTGGGCCACCCGATGTCAAAAGCAGCTATTAGCCTTGGCACAATTAAAAGCCTGTATCATAGAGCGCATATAAAGCCTCAACCAGCCAGTTCCTCTGCGGGGATGGTGGCCCATTCCACCGCATGGTACGCAGCAACTAACGCCCATGGCCTTTAGCAAAGTCAGACCCATCCAGTAGCATCAGACATTTTGCAGAAGCACGGCCACTTGGTCCCTCGATTTCCTCGCTTCGTTAGACTACTACAAAATTCATCTCCATGGCAGCTTCAGAAGCTGTTTTGGCAGAGAGTGTTGGAACACATTATTAGGAGACTGATCCTGACCCACCGATTTGGGACGCACTGCTCTGGGAGGAGTCCCATCAAGATGCCCTCCCTCATCCAGTTAGAAAGGCGACCCATTGGTTACTCACCGTGAAAGGGGTCTTCTGCTGGATTAAAGGAGGAGCATCTTAGCCTCAGAGATCATCATTAGCCTCAAATTTTCTCCGCACTCTCCTATCACAATAGTTCCACTGCAAAGGGATTACGGCTACAGGCAGCATCGCTTAACACTCCAAGTTCCCTAATAGTTCAGTGTTGGGTTTCTTCTAGTTCATCATAGTTATAACCCTGTTGTCTATCTTATCGTTGTTACTTCTGTTGTGGTTCAATGTTCATGTTATTTCCGAGGGAAGCCTTCTCACTGCTTGGACAGGTGTCTACTGAAGAGGGAAGGTGATGCCCACTCGGACCACAGGAAGTGACAACTTTGGTTAAGTCCTGCCTCCCTGAGATCCGGTTGGGAAACACCCATCAAGATGCCTCCCTTAATCCAGCAGAAGACCCCTTCACGGTGAGTAACCAATGGGTCGTTCTTGTTCGGCTGGGTGTTGAGTCAGGTCTGGTGGTTAGGAGGCTAGTGAACTCGAACACCTCGTGATCACAGCAACTTCTGACTCTCGCTGGGAAACAGTATATTACTGTTGCAATGTTGTAAATTGTTTAGAAGATTCTCAAGAAATTGCCTTTTTGCTTTTTGTTCTTAAATTGCTTGAAATAGTTGGTGGGAAGTTGAGGTTTTATAACTATTTGTATAGTTTCAAGTATGTTTGTCAGCTGCCCTGAGCCTGGCTTTTTGGCCAGAACGGGCGGGCTATTAAATGAAATAAATAAATCATCATCATCATCATCATCATCATCATCATCATCATCATCATCATCCAAGGGAGAGAACTTATTAGCATGGAGGGTGGAAGGAAAAATGTCTTTGCTTCCTCAGTTGTTCAGATTGTGGGCTCAGTGGGAAAGGGGTCAAGATGATTCCTGTCCCTGCTTGTTCATCCCCTTGCTCTAGTGCAGTGGTTCTCAACTTAGGGGTCGGGACCCCTTTGGGGGTCGAACGACCCTTTCACAGGGGTCGCCTAAAACACTCTGCATCAGTGTTCTCCATCTGTAAAATGGATAAATGTTAGGGTTGGGGGTCACCACCACATGAGGAGCTGTATTAAAGGGTCGCGGCATTAGAAAGGTTGAGAACCACTGCTCTAGTGTTTGCATGGAGCTTATGTATCTAGAGCCCGTTATGTTTGCCTTCCTTTGTGGTTCAAAAAAGAGTTTCCTTGTTCAGAGTTCTACTTAAATGGGCAGAGTTGAGTCAAATGACAATAGCAGCCAAGGCAGGCTTCCAGAACCCCAGTCTAAACGGGCCAAAATATTAAGCCCATTTTGGAACAGACTAGCACAACACCCTGTTTTTCTTTCCTTACCACCAGAAACCACATCTTTTATACCTTTGAGTTAACGTGCCTTGCTTGTACTGTAGCATTCATATTCAGCTGACGTTTATGCTGTTTAGTTGCCTCAAAATAACTTTGCCATTGATTTCTGGAACTGGGTTTCTACTGGTGTCTATTTTTTACTCTGTCTCAGCTAGGCCTGTTAGGCAAATGCACCATAGTACCCAAACCTTTATGTATATGGTACTTCTTCATTGGGGGAAATAGCCATATAGATGCATCTTAAGTGGGAAAGATGGCTCTTGAACAGGTTTCGATCTAAATGTTCTTCTCAAGGCACAGTCTTGAGAACCGGCATGGTTAGTGATTAAGAGTGTGTGCTCTAACCTGGAGAACTGGGTTGGATTCCTCCACTCCTACACATGAGCAATGGACACATGAGCAATGGACCAAGTTTGTTTCCCCACTCCTACACATGAAGCCTTCTGGGCGACCTTGGACCAGTCACAATTCTTTCAGAACTCTCAGCCTTACCTACCTCACAAGATGTCTCTTGTGGGGAGAGGAAGGGAAGGAGTTTTGTAAGCTGATTTGAGACTCCTTACGGTTGGGAAAAGCGGGGTATAAACCCAAACTCTTATTCTTTGGGTTCTTTAGTGTATCCCTGGGCAACCAACCAGTGGTTTATTAAACAGGCTGATGCGTTTATTCCAAACTGATTTGTCTCTTTGATATTCTACCCCTTTTAGGTTTGTATATATACACAAAAACCATTTTATTTATTGTTAGATTTCAATAAAATAAAATATGTTGCCCTAAAATAAAACAAAGCGAAGGATGGAACAACCAGAAGTTATAAAGCAAGACTTATATAACCATATTAACTAAAGATAACAAAGAGTGGGAGGGAAAGGACGGGAGGCCATAGCTGTCTGCCCTGGGGTTTTTGGTTTTGTGAAGAAGGAAATGGAAACTTTTGTTTTGACTCATTTACGGTGGAAGTTCTTTGTAAGGGTTGATTCCCCAGTTGCAACCATAACAGTATTTTACTGCCACACAACATATGCCTCAGCTGTGAGATGCTGCATGTTGCAGGAATAACTTAAATGTCTTCTTTTGCTTATTTATATTCCTGATGGCTTAATGAAATGGTAAAATTTAATCATTAAACACCATGTGATTCACCTTGAATCTCTGTGGGAACAGTGGGATTATAAATACACCAGACAAATAAATCTTACAATTCCATAATATGCTGTCAGGGGAAAAAAACAATTTAAATCAACCACTTCAAAATGAGTAAAAAGGTCACACTTTTAAAAAACTTTGCACATTTAAATGATTCTAATTAAAGAATGGGTCAGGAATGAAGTTGACTTTGGTGGTTAATCACGCCTTACAACTTAGTAGGACCTCATCTCTAATAGATAAAAGGTTTGCTTTGTTTTGGTTTATGAGAAACGGATGGAAATAAGTACAGACATACATCCCATGAAACCATGTGAAGAAGAAGAGAAGAAGAGTTTGGATTTATACCCCACCTTTCTCTCCTGTAAGGAGACTCAAGGTGGCTTACAAGCTCTTTTCCCTTCCTCTCTCCAAAAAAACACCTTTGAGTTGACTAGTTGAGTAGTAGAGCACCTCTTTGAATGCAAGTCATTGACTCCGCCCCTGGCATCTTCAGTTAAAGAACTGAGTAGCAGATTTGTAAGAGCTTTGATCTGAGACTCTGGAGAGCCAATCAGAGACAACAGCACTAAACTAGGTATGCCTCCGATCTGGCTCCAAATAGGGCAGCTTTGTACATGTTCAAGTAGGAAGTCTGTGAAATTGTCTGTGTATTTCTATTGCTAAATTCACATACCACTTTCCCATAAGAAAAATATGGAAAGTAGTGTACCATCTATTCTTGTTTTTGACTTTCCATGCTGATCCTAGAAACACAGATGAGTCATATATGTATGAAACTTGAGTTGTGGGATTTGGCTCATCTCATATCTTAGAATAATTTCATAGAAGGGATGGGGATTTCCGCAAGCATGAATTATTTTTCCCTTCTTGGGGTTGCAACATTTCTTAAACTGTCCTTGTGGAAAGTTTCCATTCCGTTCTCCAGTTAAGAACTCAGTTTGCCCATAAATGCTTTCAGAAGGACCGTAGCTATTTTGGGATAGCTGGTGCCTCTGATCCTGGACACAATAATGCTTCCGATAAATGCATACTGGAATGTAATTCCCGTACTCGACAATACATGGAATGTGATTGTTTGGGTAACTGGCCTTCAGAGTTGATCTTGGAAGTTGCTGGCCTTGACAGTTGTTTTGTCTACATAAAAGACATGTGTGTCGTGACCACGTTTTAACCAATCTCGTTACAATGTTTATAGATCCCCAAAGCCTTTGCGTGACTATATTGTAAGCATTGTATATTTTGAAATAGGGCTACTAGCTTCGGTCGTTCAAAGGGAGCAACTTAACTTTCTTTTTTAAAGTTCACTTCTTAGGGGCTTTCCGCACTACAGAAGGGAGCTAAGGTCGACTCGGTTCCCTTTAATGGGGGGCGATTCCAGGCTGTCCGCACAGCAACTTACTTGGCCCCCTGGAACTGAGCTAAGTGGGCAGGTTCATCTTGGTGCCTGTTTCGCTCCTCGATCGTGATTGGAGCTTGTGTTACCATGGGAAATGGGAGCGTTCTTTTTTTTTTACAGTTTACAGTTACATGCCTGCCACGATACTCCTATCCCCAGTTCCTGCTGCGTGCCACAAAAGCAGCCTGATTGGTTGAACGGATGCAGTGTCATTCTCGATGCCTCCGTGACTTCTAAGCCGAAGCGGTATCAACCTTGTTCCAGCAGAAGGTGCAGTTCATAACTCGCGACAGGGATGTTACGCCAGTTCTGAGGGAACTAGCCAGAGACAAAAAACAACGTTGAGAGCCTCGAAGTTGCAGTCGCGAGGAGATAATCTCACATTGAGGGTGAACCTAGATAGAAACCAGTACAACTCTGTCAGTGCGGAAAGCCCCAAGGTCTGAAAGAACACCAGTCCGCTGAAATAGCATCAATCGCTAATGGTAATACAGTCAATAGCCTATACTGCTCTGTTGCTCCGAAGCTGGCGTAAACATCTCTGTTGACTTCTTTTTCATAGCAGTTTGTTGCACTGAAATGAACTGGACATTTTTCCATTAAAATATTGTGTGTCTGTGTATTTATGCTGGTGAAAAGTGCTTGTCAGGTATCCGCTAACTCAGTGTTTCCCAACCTTTTCGAGGTCAGGGTACCCTTGACCTCACTCTTCATATCTCACAGTACCCCTGCCACCACCCTCCACCTTCCCCTCCCATTGCCCCTGCTTGCCACACACCCCACCTTCCCCTCCCAGGGTGAAGGAAAGCACTGGGGGTGGGGGTGGCTGCTGACCTTGTGGCAGGCCCTGCCCCATGGGCCAGCTCCATGTCCTTGCTGGCGCCGGTGGGAGACACCACAAAAATGGGGGGGGGGGGGGCGGGGCGGTAGTGTTGCCGCGGTACCCCTGGGACATGCTCACAGCACCCCAGGGTACCAGGGAACCCTGGCTGAGAATGGCTGAGCTAACTTATGGCCACCCCAAAGTATTTTCAAGGCCAGAGTCAGTTTGCCATTGCCTGCCCCTTGGTGGTCCCCCATCCTAAATACTAACCAGGGTCAACCCTGCTTGGCTTCCCAGATCTGACAGGATCAGGCTAACCTGGCCTATCCAGGTGAAGACATGCGTGCCATCCCCTTTCTACTCTTTTTGGCCGTGAAAATTGAGGCACAACTTGGAAGATCTGATTTCAGATCTCTGCTCTGCAGCAACAGTTGTGTCTCTGCTGAAGCCATCTCACATAGTTGATTGTATTTAAATGTTTTAGGGCCTTTATTTAATTTATGACCCTGTGTGCGCGTGTAAAAATTGGCCTTATATTTCTTCATGGTTTGTCCAGAACTCTTGATTATGAGAAAGATCTCTGGAAAAATATTTCAAATAGAAGCTTTCCTGGAAGAACATATTTCTCAGTGAGGAGGCAAGGGGGCAGTATCAAATAAATAGCTATGGAACTGTAGCACGCTTAGGTATTGTAGTGGACTACTTTTTGTCCCATGTATTGTCGAAGGCTTTCATGGCCGGAATCACTGGATTGTTGTGGGGTTTCCGGGCTGAATGGCGGTGTTCCAGTAGCAGTTTCACCTGCATCTGTGGCTGGCATCTTCAGAGGATTTCTGAAGATGCCAGCCACAGTTGCAGGCAAAACTGCTACTGGAACATCGCCATACAGCCCAGAAAACCCACAACAATCCATTTTTTGTCCACACAGTAAAATTTCATGAGAGCCTTTTAGGAGACACAGGCTTGGAGACTCATTCTGTGAATGAGTTCTGTGCACGCTAGAGCAGCTCTGCTACGGTGCATGCTCTCTCCCGTGCACGAGCACCTCCATTTGGACAAGATTAATGGTGTTCAGTGAGCCCTCGTGCCAACAGAAGTGCCAGAGGCGGAGCACTTTTTTTTAATTGTGCACAGAACTTGTTTATGGGATCCCAGCCATGGTTCTTACATGTAATAACACTACCAAGGAACAGCAGGGTCAGTGTGCAGAGGAATTGAACAGCAAACCACCTTGGTTAGTCTCTTGCGTTGAAAACCCTACTGGGTTACCGTAAGTTAACTGTGACCAGATGGCACTTTACACAAACACAGCCTTATTACCTAAACTGTGGAATGGGAAAGCAGACAGCTCCCTAAAATCAGTCTTGGTCAATTAGGTTGTTCAATCTCCTTTGTATTTATCCTGTTTCCCCAAAAATAAGACATCCCCTGAAAATAAGACGTAGTAGAGGTTTTGTTGAAGTGCTAAACATAAAGCATCCCCCGAAAGTAAGACGTAGCAAAGTTTTTGTTTGGAAACATGCCTGTCGAACAGAACACCAGAGCATGCAGCTGTGGAGCGGAAAAATAAGACATCCCCTGAAAATAAGACAGAACGCATTTTGGGGAGCAAAAATTAATATAAGACACTGTCTTATTTTCGGGGAAACACGGTAGCATGAGTCCATCATGGGATGATCTGCGTTTGTCTGCATGTCTATATATGACTCTTAATCTTTTTTAAATGAGATTGACGAACAAAATGTAGCAGTGCCTCCAGGGCAGTGGTTTCGTTTGCTTGTTCAGTCTGGTTCTTACTCTGCTTGCTTGCTTGAAGTCCGCCTTATGAATTACCGTGGCAATTCCACAGAAAGAGAAAGGTCAAGCGTGTCATTTTTTTAATAGCAAGAGAGATGGGAGTGGTCGCTCTTAAGCCCCTCCCGTGTCCCGTGCCTGTTTCCTGATGGTCGTTCTCACCTCAAAATGTTTTTCACCCAGCCATCGTTGGCTTTGGTTTGCTGAGCTTAGCTAAAGAGAGAACACTGGGGAAGAAAAAGTACCAGGAGCCTGGGAATCTGAGTTTTCCGCAAACCCCCCCCCCCCCCCCCGGCTCCATTTTCCCTAGATACGGGGGAGGGGAGGGAGAGAGAGATCGAGCTGTCTGCCGATCTCATGGAGGAGCGCTAGGTTAGCGAGGTGCCCAGGTCTACTGCTTGAAACCTGGCGAGGCATCCAGGTCTACCGCCCAAAGCCAGCGATGGCACCCAGGTCTACTGCCTGAAGCCAGCAAGCGCAGCCCGGGCACGGAGGGAGCCTCCGGGCACTGCGCTGCCGGAGAGGCCGGGGACAAGGACCCGGCTGGTGCCTGGCGCCCCCCCCCCCACGTGATTAGATGGCGTGCGCCCAGGGACATGTGACACCACATGTCCCCGTGGGTGGTACACCCCTACCAGGAGGTATAAGTGTGTGTGTGTGTGGGGGGGGGTTGTTTGATGCTCTTTCCTTCAACTCTTTTTGCCATTTCAAAATCAACCCTCCCAAGTTAAGATCTGCCCTTTCTGCTTTTTGTATCACCTGTCTGTTGACCCATCTTGAGATGGATGATGTAGTTGACAAGGTTAAATGCTGAGTCTAATGAGCCCATCTGAAAAGTATAACGTTCAGTGGGCCACTTTGTTATGAGAAATCTGTGTTGTACTAACCACGTGGGTTATCTTTCAGACTAACAGGGATGCCAAAGGAAAAATATGATCCTCCAGATCCTCGCAGAATTTACACCATCATGTCAGCAGAGGAGATAGCCAATGGGAAGAAGTCCCATTGGGCAGAATTGGAAATCTCGGGTGAGTGGACAGATTAAAGACATTTGCCTGCCTGCCTGCCTCAGCAGGTTGTGAGTGGTTTGACATGCACTCGGCAAGTCTTGTAGTCAAGATGTCGGATGCTGATTTGTTTGCTGTCATAAGATTTAAAAGTTGTTTGCAGTGTTAGAATTTGTGTTATACTCATGAAATACCTGAAAGGTTTACCTGCTGATATTAAGGGGAGGGGGCTTTTGTAAAGAACTAGAGGTGCAAGATGAAGAGTTGGGAAATTTGGAAGGTGATTTCCCTTTTCACCTCTCCCCAGCTGCCTTTTTTTTCCTGACTTGTAATGGGAGCCCTGTTACGCAGAGTATTAAGCTGCAGTATTGTAGTCCAAGCTCTGCCCACAACCTGAGTTCAATCCCTGTTCTGTTCCCCAAGCAATCTAATATCAGGTGCCTTGTACACGGCCAGAACAGAATGTAAGACCTACAGACAAATGAGTAACAGTTCAAAAACGATTTAATAGAATTGGAAGTTTAGAACTCTGACTCCTCCCATGAAATCTAACTCATAAAGAATACTTGCGATGCCGGAAACAATTGGAGGGAGATCGCTTGAAGAGCTTGCAGGCACCAGTTCTTTCTTGCTTGCTTCCAAGAAAGTCTGCTCTGCTTCTTGCTTCTTCTCAGTTCTCCAGGGTGCCCTCTCCCTGTCATTCCTGCAATCTGTTGAGTTATCCAGGATGCAATCTCTCACTCTGTTTTTCCTGCAATCCTGTTGAAACTTTCTTGCCCTGAGTTCCGTGGATCTCTAACATCTCATGTGTAACATCTTAGATGGCTGGGATATTGCTGTCTCCAGCCTTCCACATGCCTGAAACTAAAACAAACTGAAAAAAGGGACTGCTAGCTAATAAGAGATACTGTTGCCTTGCCTCTAGAGGGCTTCTTAAAGGGACAGGGTATAACTAAGGTTCCCTCCCACAGAATACTGTGCAAAAACTATTAAGCCCATTCTATCTAAGGGTACAACTGAGGCTTAAATAAAGAAAATGGCGAGGGTGTCTCTAGGGCAGGGGTGTCAAACTCATGGCCCTCCAGATGTTCATGAACTACAATTCCCATCAGTCCCTCCCAACATGAGCATTGGCTATCCTGGCAAGGGCTGATGGGAATTGTAGTTCATGAACATCTGGAGGGCCACGAGTTTGACACCTGTGCTCTAGGGGCACGACAATCCCGATGGAAGTCAATTTCAGGTAGCCTGCGCAGGGTTGAGTCGGCCTTCCAGGATCAGTAAAATGAGTATCCAGCTTGCTAGGAGTGAAGCATAGATGATTGGGGAAGGCAATGTCAAACAGCCTCATAAACATAGTCACGATGTGTATTTTGTGTATTTGTAGAACAGGCTATTCAGGACTATACAGTGGTCCAGGGCAGTCTTACCTTGTTTGAATCCAATCTGTTCTGGACCAATTATATTGTTCTCTGAGATCCACTTCAGCAACTTGTCAAGCAGATGTTTTGCATAGGTCTCCCCCACAATCGAGAGAAGACTTATTGGATGATAATTTGCTGGAAGTTGTGTTGTCCCCTTTCTTAAAAATTGGAACTATAATTGTCCCTGTCCATGCAGGAGGTAGAATTCCAGTATTTGGGTGCTGTGTGGTTTCCGGGCTGGATGGCCGTGTTCTAGCAGCATTCTCTCCTGACATTTTGCCTGCATCTGTGGCTGGCATCTTCATAGGATCCTCTGAATATGCCAGCCACAGATGCAGGCGAAACGTCAGGAGAGAATGCTCACTAGGATTCTGAAATTCTGTTGGAAACAACTACAACTACTAAAGTGATCGGCAGATGAAAGCCTACGACAATATAATTCCAGTATTATCAGCAAAAGTAAATAGATGTGCCAAAACAGGAGCCTACCAGTCTGCAAATGTTTTTAATAGCTCTGGAAGGAGAGAATCAGGACCGGGTGATTTGTTAAGTTGGTCAGTAAGCCCCCCCCCCCCCCACTTCTGCTATGGAGACCGGGGGGGGGGTCTCTCAATTGATGTCACCCTGTGGATCAGTAATGACTCGGGGCTTGCACAGCTGACTACCTTTACCAGTAATGGGAAGATGAAGGACTTTAGGGAAAAAATGGGAAAACGTTCTTCTGAAGAATGCCCGGTGAAATAACCGTGATGCTTAAACTGTGTCTTTGCACCCTTCATTTTAGGTAGGGTGCGGAGCTTAAGCACGTCACTTTGGTCACTAACGCACTTGACTGCTCTACACCTCAACGACAACTATCTGACTCGCATTCCGCCTGATATTGCCAAGCTTCATAATCTGGTTTACCTGGATCTTTCATCCAACAAACTCAGAAGTTTACCAGCAGAACTAGGAAACATGGTATCTCTCAGGTGAGGAATATTGTTGTCTTTTCCCAGCACAATAAGTTTTTACAACGTGGTTTGCAGCTGAGCCAGAATTAAATTCGCTATTACTTTTTGCTTAATTTGGTTCTAGACATAGGACAGTGCCTTTACTTGAATCTTCAGAGCGTTTTCCCAACAAGTTCTTTTGGCTTCTTTTTGTGCGACTTTGGGCGGGATTCTGCGTTGCCGTACCCGTGTTCTGACGTTGTCATGTTGTGTGTTGCCTTGCCCTCGTCAGCAGCAGCCAATGACGTGGAGCGGAGGCAGGGAAATGGACAGCGTGATGATGTCAGGACATGGGTAAGTTTGTCTACACGTTACAGAGGGGGAGTGCTTGATTGGAAGCTGCCGTGTCTTGGTAGGGGCCCCGTCGCGTCCTAACGTGTAGCTCCACTCTGCAAGGGCTTTTGTGATCAAATTGATCTCCTTGACAGAGCATGTTCACAAACTCTGCTGTTTGTAGAAGCTCCTCTTTATGAGCTGTCCTGGAAAAATGACTAAATGGCCTTGGAGCAGAAGCTGTATTATTATTATTTTTTTATCAGGTGTTGTCTTCTAAAAAAAATCTGCAAAGCAAAACCTCCCATGTTCGAGGCAGTAAACCTCTGAGTCCCAGTGCCAGGAGGCAACATGAGGAAGGCCTCGACCTCTGTGCCCTGTTGAAACTCTAGAGCAGGGGTCCCCAAACTACGGCCTGGGGGCCAAACGTGGCCCCCTGAAGGCATTTATCCGGCCCGCCAGGCATGGCGGAGATGGCTCCATTCATATGCAGTGGGGGCTTGAGGGAGAGGAGGAATCGGCCCCAACGGCTGTTGATTGCAATTACATGATGGCACCCCCAAATCTCCATGAATTTTCTGACCCAGAGTTGGAAACCTTACATGCGGCAATGCCTGCTCCGCCCTTCCCTCTCAGCTACTCCATGTGTTACTCTCAGGCTTTCTGTTCCGCCTCACTCCCATTGGCATCAGCCAGGCTGGCCGGAGTAGCACAAGCACCTTTGGCTGCTAGGGAGAAGGGAAAAGAACCCAGGAAGATACCTGATTCTGGGTTAGATGGAATGCTTCATTGGGAAAGTTCTGCTTTTTTTTTTTTTTTTTACAGGGGAAGGTATTCCACAGCCTCCCCAACAATATTTGGAGCCCACCCTGTACTTGACATACTTTGGTCACTGTTCTAAAAATAGACCATGACAGAAAGGCTGAAAGGTGAAATCAAACATTTTACAATCATTTGTGCATAGGAATTTGTTCATAGTTTTTTTTAGTCTGGCCCTCCAACAGTCTGAGGGACAGTGAACTGGCCCCCTGTTTAAAAAGTTTGGGGACCCCTGCTCTAGAGGAACTGGTTTTGTGAGACAGGATAGATCTCTGGTCTGATGTAGCAGGGCTCTTATGTTCTTACAACCATTCCTTGCATCTCCTATCCTGCTATTCTCCCTGAGCTCCTTTTTGAGCATAACTGAAATTTAGGCCCTTTCCGCACGGGCCAAAAACAGCACCCTAGGGATGGCAAAAACACCATCCCTAGGGAGCTGTTTGCATGGGGGGCGAAGCCGCTGTTTCCCAACCTTGCTCCCCGGGCGAGGTTTTCCGGAAGCAGCGGCTGGAAGGCGCCATGTCCCCTGCACCATCCCTGCAAGCTTATCTCGTCTCCTGGCTTCCAGCTCATCACAGAGGCCAGGGGACATGCCCCCCTGGCCTGCGACTCCAGAGCCGTCGCTCCAGCCTGTGGGGGCGTGTCCTCTGGCTTACTCTCGCGATGGCTTGGAGGCCAGGAGAACTCAAGGCAAGCCTGCTGCCGAAAGTATAGCAATCTGTCGCGAAGGCTCTGCGCCCGCCGCCTGCCTCGCCCTCACCCTGGGACCGTCCATCGCGAGAGCGGTCGGGGGAGAGAGATGCGTTGGCGTCATTTACGCCGATGCACCCCCACACCGTTGCGGTGCAGAAAGGACTTTAGAGACAATTGTAAACAGCCAATAGCTGCTATATAGTTGAATAAGGAATTTCCAGATGTTTGATGTACTTTTTGGATGCAATGAAACAAGGCAGTAAAAGATCCCTGATCAGATTTCCAGTGGTTGCTGTGGTGTCTAAAAAATTGTATGGAACTTGAGAGTTTATTTACTTTTGCACTGAGCTTATATAGGAGCTGGCCTGTGTGTTAATGTGGGTCTAGATGAGATAATGGAGACAGCAGGGGCACATTTACATTTGTCCCCCAGTATTACAGCTCTCATCCAGTCCCTTCACACTGGCACCAAGCTGCTGTCAAGTTTTTAAAATTGCATTCACAAGTTTGTCGCCATCATGTCTGACATGGCCGCTATTACTTGATTTACTTGGATCACTGAACTGTTAACTGCTGGAAAGAACAGTTCTCTTTATCACATTGCAGATGAAAGGGAGGTTGGTCAAGAGTTCCTTTGCGTTGCCAAAATAAACAAAGAGTCTTGTGACACCTTGAGGATTTAATAACGCTTTTAATCGAGCATAAACGCTGATGGGCTACACTGGAATAAAATATTGTCAGTCCTTCAGGTGCCACCAGATTCCTTGCCTTGCTTTTACTGCAACAGACTAACATAGCGAAGCCTCTGGAACTGTCATTGAGAGGGTGTTGGGAGGCGCTGAGGCTAAATAAATCAGTGTGAGAACCTGGAATTATCCTCCCTTGCTCCTTCGCTAGTCCATTTGAGATTGGGTGTGGAGACTGTGTACGGTCAAGGTGGGAGGGATTGAAGGCAAGCTGTTTTTAACCAACAGTGGACAGACCTTGAGAACCCTAATCGGGTGGAAAATTAAGGCCGCTGCCCCTCTTCCTCCTCAGAGAAATATTAAAAATAAAGTTGGTAACTTTCAAGGTGACTGAATCCACATAAATATATATTCCATTTAAACTAATACCAGTGATGTGTTCTGCTTTTAGGGAATTGCTTTTAAACAACAATTTGTTACGAGTTTTGCCTTACGAACTTGGTCGGCTCTTTCAGCTGCAAACACTAGGTTTGAAAGGTAAGATATTGATATTTGTATATTTATATATTTACAGACAGCAACACAGTTTCCATGACCTGCCAGCTTCTCCTTCTTATAATTTTTAACCAAATGAATGGAACGATGTGCTATAGGAGAGTACTATCGATGGCTTTCTTAGCCCTCTGCTTTTATTTGATAATAAGCTGTATATTATTTGGTAATAAGCTGTATAGAAGTCCCAAATTGCCTATTTCTTTCTTTTTTTGTTTCCTTTTATTTTCATTTTGTCCTTGAATAAAGACACTCAGCTGGATTCTGCCCAAATCTTTAGGGTTTGCTATTGCTATTAACTCCTCATTCAATTCCCCCCACCACTGGAGAAAGCATCTCTTTCCTACAAGGTAGTTTCAGGTATTGATCTGCAGCAGTAGACCAACAAGATTTCCAGGGTGTAAGCTTTTGAGAAAGGAACTTTGACTCTCAAAAGCTTATACCATGACAATTTTGTTCACTTTTGAGAAGGTACAAGGAGCCCCCTGGTGCTGAGTGGTAAGTTGCAGTACTGCAGTCAAAGCTCTGCCCACGACCTGAGTTCAATCCCGACAGAAGTCAGTTCCTGGTAGCCAGCTCAAGGTGGACTTAGCCTTCCATCCTACCAAGGTGGGTAAAATGAGTACCCAGCTTGCTGGAGATGAAGCATAGACTGGCGGGGCGGGGGGGAAGCATAGACAGCCAGGGAAGACAGTGGCAAGCCAGAGCCAAGACTACTTCATAAACATAGGCCCCTTCAGCACATGCACAATAATGCGTTTTCAAACCACTTTCACAACTGTTTGCAAGTGGATTTTGCCATTCCGCACAGCTTCAAAGAGCTCTGAAAGCAGTGTGGAAGTGCATTATTCTGCATGTGCGGAATGAGCCCAAGTCTACCAAGTAAGCATCATGCTGTGATGTCACCCCATGGCTCAGTAGTGACCTTCTGCTTGCATAAGGGACTGCCTTTACCTTTCTAAGATGGTACAGTTCCTACAAGAAACTCCTTTAAAAAAGAACAGCGACTTAAGTTCTCTCTCAGTTGCCAGAAGGTGCGCCTGAGCCCTGTTCTTTCTATTGTTCAGGACTTGAAAGTGGAGAGCACAGCACATTTCGTGTTAAAGCATGTCCTCTTCTCCTCACCACCCTGTACTAATAGCATTCTTTAACGGTAAAAATAATTATTCTCCCTCCATTGTCTTGCGGTGAGACACATTTCTTGCCAGTGAGGTTTATATTAACTTAACTTCTGTGAGTTTTGGTGGCTTATTATGGGGTTTGTTTCTAGCCTTAAAGCTCAGGGAAATTGTCTGCCCTGCCAGGCAATGTGGAGCTTGGACCGGAGCAAGTACCTGAACCAGGAAAAGAAAGGCAGTCTGTGCCAAAATGAACATGTCAAGCTGCTTTGTACCAAGTTTCTGCTGCCTCAGAGACTGGGACACACAGTAATGGGCTCAAGGTGAAGGAAAAGAGATTCCTCCTCAACATCAGGAAAAACTTCCTGACAGTCAGGGCTGTTTGACAGTGGAATGCACTACCTCAGAGTGTGGTGGAGTCTCCTTCTTTGGAGGTTTTTAAACAGGCTGGCCATCGGTCAGGACTGCTCTGATTATGTGTTCCTGCATTGCAGGGGGTTGGACTTGATGGCCCTTGGGGTCTCTTCCAACTCTATGATTCTATGATTCTGAATTGGAACATAGTTCCATCACAGTTCCATTCTGTGATTCTAAATTGGAACACAGTTCCATCACATAGTTCCAGCATGAAACTTTTTCTGACATTCACCAATTGTTCTTAGACTTTCGCTCAGCAGGGCTTCTGATTGGAGATTTGATGGTGTAGACTTTTTTAAGGTTCATGGCTTAAAAACTAAGCTTTGTGTATTTTATAGCAATACTTTAATTTTAACAATACGTTAATTTTTAACAAATGATAACCATGTGTTAATTTTGAAATGTGTCTTGTTAAACAGAGCTATTTCTTGGCATGTTGGAAATGTTACTATTAGAATTATGCATATCTTCACTCCCTGACATTTTGTGGTTGGCTCCACCTCCCTTTCTGATTGTGCCCATCACCGTGCATCAATTCCAATGGTGCCAGCAGGCTCAAAAAGGTTGGGGACTATTGGTCTAGCCCAGGGGTAGGGAACCTGCGGCTCTCCAGATGTTCAGGAACTACAATTCCCATCAGCCTCTGTCAGCATGGCCAATTGGCCATGCACATGCTGGTAAGAAGCTTGATGATGTAGTTGAATCGGAATTCTTTATCTGAGTTCTAGGCTAATAACCAGCATTATTTTCTCTGTATGGCAGCTGCTGTTCAACGTCCTGCGTAAAGAACTCTTCTAGTCAGGCAACTTAAAGCAGCAGTGTATTGAATCTCAGACCATCAAAATTCAAAGCTTATACACTGACTACCCTAGAGAGCCAGCGTGGTGTAGTGGTTAAGAGCAGGTGAATTCTAATCTGGAGAACCAGGTTTGATTCCCCACTCCTCCATCTGAATGGCGGAGGCTTATCTGGTGAACCAGATGTGTTTCTACACTCTTACATTCCTGCTGGGTGACCTTGGACCAGTCACAGTTCTTCGGAACTCTCAGCCCCACCTACCTCACTAGGTGTCTGTTGTGGGAGAGGAAGGGAAAGGAGCTTATAATCAACCTTAAGTCTCCTTACAGGAGAGAAAGGTGGGATATAAACCCAAACTCCTCCTCTACCACCTTCGTCTTCTTTGCACAGCAGCCCGAGGGGATCCACCAGCTCTGGGGCAAGTTAAGCTAAAGAAAGAAGACACATGGCTGTATATCAAGCGACACTCTTACTTGACCCTGTGTCTTCAGTGGCCTGTATTAAGGATGTACCACGAGGAATAGTTTATTCAAGTTAAAAGTGGAATAGTGGGTCAGGAGGGGAATGGTGGCTGAAAGCCAGAGCAGAAAGGCGTTTGGATGAAGGTATCAAGTCTTACTTCTTTCCCTTACTGGGGCTGAGGCCTTCCTGATCATAACACACATTGTAATATTCAATTTTGTATAGAAACGTGGAACATATATTCATAAGTTCACTGGTTAGTCATAGCAGTGAGACAAGTGGCTTTTGCCTTGTTCCCTAAGGGTGGAAAAATCATTGACCTCGTTACCTTGTGTTAGATCTCTGAATGTTTTAATATAAAAAGAGACTCCAACCCCTGGTTTTCCATAATTGAAGAAAAAATGGCCTCTATTGGACTGTCAGTGGATTCACTTTGCCCTTTGTCCTATTCAGAAGCTTATAGGAAATTAAAAGGTCAACTATTGGATAGAGAGTTCTCTACCCCGAATCTGCATGACCAAAGGAAAGCGTGCTCCCCCCCTGTATTTTTCTCTCCCATTTGAACGGGGCCACTTGGCACACTACCTGTATTGCTTAATAAACCCTGTTCAAAGGAGAGCCATAATGCTCACCAGGTTTCATGTTATGCCTTCTGCCTTGTTACATGGCAGATTTAATAAGCAAGCAAAGGCTAAA
Organism: Sphaerodactylus townsendi; assembly: GCF_021028975.2. Taxonomy (NCBI): domain Eukaryota; kingdom Metazoa; phylum Chordata; class Lepidosauria; order Squamata; family Sphaerodactylidae; genus Sphaerodactylus; species Sphaerodactylus townsendi. The sequence goes on from NC_059434.1 coordinate 80,460,214, forward strand.
AGATTTGTGCCCATGTAACGATGGCTCAGTTGAATCTCTGGCCCACCAATTACTACACTGTCTCAGATTCAAGGAAATCAGATCCAAGTATATGAATCTTACTCCTTTACATTTACCCCATCTCCCCGATTTAATTAGATTACACTACTTGTTGGACAACCCTGATCCTTCTCTCTGTACGATAGTGGCAGACTTTCTCCTGGAAATTACTAAACGCCAGTAGATTTCCTTCGACCTGTATTGTATATGCTTTTTAATCTGTTTTAATCTGTTTTTTATTACTGTTGTACTCTTGTCTATGCCAATAAAGGCTTGCTTCTAAATATATATATAAAAAGAGGGGAGAGATGCAGTTCACCAATTTAAAGGGGAGAGCATTCTGCTATAGTTTGTGAAGCTTTACTTAGAACCATGATGCTGAAGTCAGTGCTTTTCATTAAAGTGTTGCTTTGTTTTATTTCAGGCAATCCTTTATCACAAGATATTCTCAGCCTGTACCAGGACCCAGATGGGACACGGAAATTATTGAACTACATGCTTGACAATCTAGCAGGTATTGGTGTTATTCTGACTGGTGTGATGAAAGGGAATGATGGACGTTTTATGTCTTTCTGAGATCCCTTATACATAACATCTGTAAAGAAACCCCTCTGTAGCATTCTGAGTGGACACATGGTTATGCTGCGTCCCTGCCTTTGTGTTTTCTGCCTGTTTTCATTGCCACCAAATGCTCCCCCCGCCCCCCGTTGAATTCTTAGTTGAGCCCAAAGAATCGAATGACCTGGTTATATTTGGTTGAATGACAGAAGAGTCAGTATGTGGGGTGGCTCTGAGTCAAAAGGGCATCCTTTACTCTGAATGAAACAGCTGTTTTTACTTGAGCATAAATGGAGCTTATTTAGAAGTATAACTGCATAATAGTTTCAGATACGTACATAAGCATAATGGTTTCAGATAGGTGCAGTTCTTCTCCTTTAAAGTTCCTTAAATAGACCTGGGCCTGCAAGACGTGGCTGTTCCCCCAGGCCTTTTCCATCTAGCCAACTGGACCAAATAGCAGTTAGATCATCTCCTTTCAGCCTGCCGGGAGGAGGAGGAGGAGGTGGTGGTGGTGATTATAATTATGATGATAACGACTTATTATCTATTAGCTTGTCATCAGTTTTTGTCATCTATTGTCATCTATTGACGATCTGCACTAAAACGTCGTTTTAATGATTTAATGTTTTTAATGTACTGTTTTATAGTTTAATATTTGGTTTGTTTTTATGGTAATTATTTTAGTGATTGTATAACTGTTTTTATATTGTGACCTGCCCTGAGGCCTTCAGGGACAGGGCGGTGTACAAATCCACTAAATAAGTAAAACCTTATTTCCTCATTTTCCTTTGAAGCTAATAACTTTCACAAGAACACAGATTCCTCTCACATGCCAACCATAATCGTTCCACTCACTCAGATGTTTGCCTAGGTCACAAGTTCTCTCTAAAACCAGTCAACCCCACCCCCTAAGTGTAGCTACCATCCAGTCATGACACTTCAGTCACCCATCCAGCCCCCTCTTTCTTGCTCATAGAGGCCTGCAATTTAAGCGACAGTGATGTACACGTAAACCCCCATGTTAAAACACCCACAAAATATTTTAATTTTTAAGAGGCAGATGACTGCATTTAGTTAAGTTTAGTAGCTGAGTTGTGTTTGTAAGTTTTGCTTTTATGTTTTAATATATTTTTGTCTATTTTTTATCTATGTTTGCAAGCCACCTTGAGCTCTGGTTAAGAGGAAAAGGCCACTAATAACAGTTTTAAATAAATATATAAATACAAATGTTCCCATAGTGAAACACCACAGGTGATTTTGGTGGTTTTTCCGGGCTGTGTGGCCGTGGTCTTGTAGATCTTGTTCCTAACGTTTCGCCTGTATCTGTGGCTGGCATCTTCAGAGGTGTATCACAGAGAAAAGTCTGTTAAACTTTGTAACAGACTTTTCTCTGTGATACACCTCTGACAAATACCAACCACGAATTTCAAGCCAGCGTTAAGAGCTAATCTGAGAACCCACGGCTACACAACGCCAAGCACAATAACCAGTTGAATCTGGCCGTGAGAGCCGTTGTCGACACCACAAGTGATGCTTACATTACAGGGATCCTTGGAAGAGATGCAGTTTGTTTGGGCTCTCAGTGTTTGCTGATGTAGAAAAAGTAGAGTGCACTTGGGTACCAATGGCCCTTTCCACACGGGCCAAATATGGCGCCCTGGGAGTCGTTCGCACAGGGGGTGCAGCTGCTTTGCAGCCGCGCTGCCCTCGCTCCCCCCTCACGGCGCGAAGCCGCCGTTTTCCGACCTCGCTTCCCCAGCGAGGTTTTCGGAAAACGGCGGCTTCGAGCACGGTAATCTTGCCATCTTGGCAGCTGACCCGAAGGCACCATAGCCCTTCCTACCACATGTCTGTGGCCGTCCAGCGCGTCGCCGAGGCCTGGGGACATGCCCCCTGCCCTGCGACGCTGAAGCACTTCGGCGCGGGGCGGAGAGGTATCCCCAGGCTTCGGCAACGATATGAAACGACCACAGACCGACAAGTCGGCGAAGGCGGCGACTGCACTCCAGCGGCGCCCGTCTTCCGGCTGTTTCTGGAGACCGTTAGATGCGAGCGGTCCCAGGGGGGGATTGAGTGCGGCGTCATATCACGCCCGACCCAACCCGCAATTGTGAAAGACCGATGCCGAAGCTTGGCCATTGAGAGGAGGAGCTAAGTAGTCCCTTGAGGCATCCCAGCCGTTTCAGGTTGAGCCTTCTGTCTATATAGGTCAGTGATGGCGAACCTTTTCGAGACCGAGTGCCCAAATTGCAACCCAAAACTCACTTATTTATCGCAAAGTGCCAACATTTAACCTGAATACTGAGGTTTTAGTCTAGAAAAAAACGGTTGGCTCTGAGGCATGCGTTACTTGGGAGTAAGCTTGGTGGTAGTCGGTGGCTTTGCTTTGAAGCAACAGTGCAACTCTTCCAACGGGTGAATCACAACCCCAGCCTAGGTGGGGGGGACTCTGTTTTCGCGTGCCCACAGAGAGGGCTCTGAGTGCCACCTCTGGCACCCGTGCCATAGGTTCGCCACCACTGATATAGGTCATCCTGAAAGGTCATCCTCAAAAGTACTCCAGTTAAGCATTCTCTGCTATCCCCTCCACCTCATCCTTTCAGTTCGGTTATTTTTTCAGTTTCTGTAGCTCGGTGTGGAATCAGACCACTGCGGCATTCAGTTCGGAGATGCTTAGGTGGGTTCTTGCCGCCATTTCATGTTTGTTGTCTTCTCGTGTTTCAGTTCATCCAGAGCAGCTGCCTCCAAGGCCGTGGATTACATTAAAAGAACGAGACCAAATTCTGCCCTCAGGTAAAACACGCAGCCTTCTTGCCATTAAGGCTGTACGTCAAGTTGGATACGTAACGCGACTTCTTTGCTTACAGAAAGCTCTTCTTGGCTTTTACTTTAAACTGAAATCAGGTTCCTGGTTCCCCCTGGGAGTTGCGGGGAGGAGCTCGCTGAGTGCCAGGGGACCAGTTGCCTTCTTAGCTGATGGAGCAGTTGGGAGGGGAAAATAAGGGAGGGGGAACTACATACGTTCTGTAAAGAAGGAATCGGATAAATGGGCAAGAAATGAGACTGGAAATGGGAGACGTTTCAGAATTTGGAACGTCGTGTGCTTCAAGTCTTGGTCAGCCTTTCTAATGTACAGCAACATCTGCTCTTATCAACTCGCGAAAAATAGCACTGCTGATTTATTTTATTTATGCCGGTGTAGCTGAGCAGCTGCCTGTGACAGAAATACCCTGTTTTCCTGAAAATAAGACATCCCCTGAGAATAAGACATAGTAGAGGTTTTGCTGAAGTGCTAAATATAAAACATCCCCTGAATGTAAGACGTAGCAAAGTTTTTGTTTGGAAGCTTGCCCGTCGAACAGAACACCAGAGCATGCAGCTGTGGAGCGGAAAAATAAAACATCCCGTGAAAATAAGACATAGCACATCTTTGGGAGCAAAAATTTATATAAGACACTGTCTTATTTTCGGGGAAACACGGTAGGAAGAAACACTTATCCCTATGCATGTATTTTCCTCTTGCTGGATACTGAATAAGCAATGGTGGAGTTATAAGTCTTCTAGCTTGTGGCACAGAACCACAACTGGACACTTCTTGGGCCAGAGACCTCCAGCAAGTTGTTCTTGGCACAGTAAAGAGCTCTCTGAGGGGTATAACAGGAGAGGGGGTCCTGCAGGTACGCTGGTCCCAGATCGTCAAGGGCTTACATGAGGTGTTCAATAAACAAAGCAATCAAATTGGATAACACAATTTCAGAACATTGAAATTCCAGGTATTATAATGCACCCAAGGAATATTGGAAGTTATCTGCAATTTTTCTCAGACGAATGAAACCAAATTGTTTCTTTTCCAAAGTAGTTAAGCAGGTAATGAAACAGAACCTAACTGCAGCTCCTTGTACAAGCAAATGGGTATCCTGGTTATGTAGAAGAAATGACTTAAGTGAATTTGTGTTACTGGATTCTTCTGAAAGGTTTTTTAAAACAAAATAACAGTCAAGTTAATAATGTGTTATTTAAACTCTGAAGATGGGAAACTCCTCTTCATCTCTTACGAAGATCAGAAGTAAAATGTTATTAACCAGTTAAATCTTTATGTTTAGATAACTTCTTCTGTCACCTCCTTTTTCCTTCTCCCCCCCTTTCCCCTATCCCTCACCTCTATGCATCTTTCTTCTTTTTTGCTTCCCTCTCTTATCCTTTCATGTTACTTTCTCATATTCTATCTCTAATCCTTTCCTCTTCTATAATCAATGGAAATACAAGTCCCCTCTTGCCTTTCTAAACCCTTACTCTTGTTTCCTCTTTCTTTCTTACTCTTACCTTCTCTGCTTTCTACTCTCTATGTTTCATCATTATCTGCTCCTTTTTCTGTTGTGTTTTGTTCCCAAATGACAAGTCATGCTAAACGGATGTAATAATTTCTATATATTTTAAACCTAATAAAAATTATTCACCAAAAAAATAATAATTTGTTATTTATAGTTTACACCAGTGATTCCTAACCTTAAAAAAAACACCTCACATAGCCCTTGGCAACCCATTTCCCTAAAATTGTGCCCCCATATTTTCAAACCCGTTACATAATTTTTTTCGTGTACCCCAAACGCTCTGGCACATACCCCTGGTGGCACGTTGGGAACCGCTGGTTTCTCTGAGAGAGCTGCTTTGCGCCAGCATTTTGGAAAAGGTGGGCAGGGATGCTGCAATTGAAACGTGTACAGTATTTTGCCTTTTTCAACCACTAGATGTTTGCTCTCATTTTTCCTTCCAGCTTCGTTTACCGTCATGTGTTACAACGTGTTGTGTGATAAATATGCCACCCGACAGCTCTATGGCTACTGCCCATCCTGGGCGTTAAACTGGGAGTACAGGAAAAAGGGAATCATGGAAGAAATTGTTAACTGGGATGCAGATATCATTAGCCTTCAGGTAACGGTGTCAAAACGTCACACTCTCAATTTCTCTTGAAGAATAGTAGGAATAATCCTTTGTGTCTGTCAGTTACAGCTTTATCTCCACCCCTTCCTCCAAAGGATCTTGGGATGGCATATATGGTAGTTTCATCTACCATTTTGCTCTCACAACAACCCTATGAGGTAGATTAGTGTAAATTTCGTTGTGCGTGCACAATGACAATCAAATGCTTATGCTTATGCTTATTAGGCTGAAAGAGAGACTTCCCGAAATCACTTGTTGAGGTTCCTAGCTGTATAGTGTCTCTGAGATCCTAGCCCTGTGGTGGCGAACCTTTGGCACTCCAGATGTTATGGACTACAATTCCCATCAGCCCCTGCCAGCATGACCAATTGGCCATGCTGGCAGGGGCTGATAAAGAACCAACATCCTGCTGGAATATAAAATTTCCTATATCTAACCTATTTGCGTTCACGCAGAATATGACACTATACCTCGCTGCACGCACTTCCAAGGAAGTGCCAGAACAACCTGCTCAAGCATACGTACACCCCCCACCCCCCTTACCTTAGCCGGCAGCAGCCCAACCAGGCTGCTTATTTGACCAGGCGAGGTGGGACCGAGGGGAGGGGTGTGGGAGGCATGCCGGCACTGGCGTGTGTCCAAGGACATGTGACGCCACATATCCCAGTGAGCGCTCCGCCTCTGCACCCTTCTGTTTTTAAGTGTGGCAAGATGTGAAATTAGTGGAAGATGTACTTGAGCTCCTGTGGTATGAATGCAAAAGAGAGTTGTTCTCTCATCCTGGAAGCAGTTTTAAAACATTTTGGTTAGGGCTTATATCGGCCCCTTTTTAAAACTGTTTCATCGTCCAGGAGCCATGACTATGTCATCCTTTCCGTGAGGCCATATTTGAGAAGGCCGAGGCCAAACAGGAGAAGGCCCAGAAACAGACTGAGATGAAAGGCAGTCTTGCTTTCTCAGCACAGTTTCCTCCAATGCCATGCTGTGTTTATTTCTAGGAAGTAGAAACCGAGCAATACTTCACCCTCTTTCTGCCAGCATTAAAAGAGCGTGGATATGATGGATTTTTTTCTCCAAAGTCACGTGCCAAAATCATGTCCGAGCAGGAACGGAAGCATGTGGACGGTTGTGCAATATTCTTCAAAACAGAAAAGTAAGGGAATTTTTCTGATACTTCATAAATCAGCATCTGTTTTTGAACTGATATGGAGATTATATGTGTATCTATACTCTTTTTCCACCGAAAGATCTAAGTAGAATTGTAACTTTACCCTCCACATGCTGGATCACCTTTGTTTTAGAATGCCCCGCCTGGGTCCTCGTGCGGTCCAGCATGTGGAGGGTAAAGTTACACTTAGATCTTTTGGTGGAAAAAGAGTATATCTATCCATCTTATCTATCTATCTATCTATCTATCTATCTATCTATCTATCTATCTATCTATCTATCTATCTATCTATCTATCTATCTATCTATCTATCTATCTATCTATCTATCTTCCATCTATCTATCTTCCATCTATCTATCTTCCATCCATCCATCCATCCATCCATCCATCCATCCATCCATCCATCCATCCATCCATCCATCCATCCATCCATCCATCCATCCATCCATCCATCCATCCATCCATCCATCCATCCATCCATCTGTAAATGCTGCCAAGTCACATCTTACTTATGGCAAGGCCTGGTGGGATTTTCAAGGCAGGAGATGTTCAGAGGTAGTTTGCCAGTGCCTCCACCTCACAACCCTGGACTTCCTCCCATCCAAATACTTACCAGGGTCAGCCCTGCTTAGCTTCCAAGATCTAACAAGCATAGGCTAGCAGGGGTCTGCAACCTGCGGCTCTCCAGATGTTAATGGACTACAAATCCCATCAGCCCTTGCCAGCATGGCTAATTGGCCATGTTGGCAGGGGCTGATGGGAATTGTAGTCCATGCACATCTGGAGAGCCGCAGGTTGCAGACCCCTGCTAGCCTGAACTATCCAGGTGTGTGTGTCTGGGTCTGTGTCTGTGTGTGGAGAGAGAGAGAGAGACACACACACACATATATATATATATATATATACACACGCACACCCTATATACACACATACACACAATATATATATTGTATATATACACACTCTCTCTATATATATATACACACACACTCACTATACACACACATTGTGTAAATATACAGTATGTGTATATACAAAATTTGTGAAAAACACCCAGTATTAGCAGAGAAGCGGTATTTTTAGATTACTGGCATTTTACTTCCCCTTCTCTAAATAGCAATTGTTTTAAACTTTTATGCACCAGCAATTAAAAGAAGGGCCACACCAGCTGGAGTAAAGAGGCGAACAGGAAGAACAGTGGTGTAGTGGGGAAGCAATTTTATTCCAGTATAATAATTATTTGCTAAAAAGCACACCCAAACAATAATAAATAAATAAAAATCTCTGATTGGCACAGGCCTTTTATTGCTCCTTAGGAATATTTTTTTAAACACAAATAAATAACCGGTCGAAATATCAGCCAAAAGCTAGTGACGAAGTTCCTGGCCCCAAGCAAGGGACCCCATGTGTTACACACAAGTTAACACTTAACGGGTTGTTTCTTTGTTGGAAGGCTTAAACCGAGTCAGTGGTGATTCAACCACTGTGGGGTTTGATCAGGCTCTTAGGCTTCCCACAAAACTTGTGTTGTGACTTCCTCCATGAGAAAGTGTTCGGTTGGACGGGGGACCATTTGTTAAAGGGAAAGGGGGGGTGTCTTGGGGGGCTGCTGACCCTGGTTCCTGTGTTCCAGGTTCACATTGGTGCAGAAGCACACAGTTGAGTTCAACCAAGTAGCGATGGCCAACTCAGAAGGATCGGAAGCTATGCTGAACAGAGTGATGACGAAGGACAACATTGGAGTGGCTGTCGTGTTAGAGGTGCACAAAGAACTGTTTGGAGTTGGTAAGTGCCCGCCAAAATCTGTGGAAACTGATAGGGAAAACTCTGCAGGGATCCAACCAGTATATTCATCGTTCTGATGTCATAATGTGACACGGAGCTGGTGTCATCCATGGCGACACTAGGCCTCTCCTTAGTAAACTCTGGCCCCACTCATGAGGCCGGGCATACGCTGGATTTGGTCTTCGGGTCGGGGGTGAATTTGGTCGTATCCTCTGTTAACAGAGTGCCATGGTCCGACCATTATGCCCTGAAGGTCCGGGTGGACTCGCCTCAACACCCCTGTCTAGGCGACGGGCTAATTTATGCCCGCCCGCGGAGACTTATGGATCCACTTGGTTTCCTGAATGCTCTGCGGGACCCTGAACCCGCCGGCACACTCGATGAGCAGGTGGAGGACTGGAATTCCCGGCTCTCCGATGCCATCGAGATTGTTGCCCCCCGGCGTCCTCTACGCCCCCGTTCTTGGCGCTCTCCATGGTATACAGAGGAGCTGCGCCATATGAAACGGGTGCTTAGACGTCTAGAGCGAGTGTGGAGGAAATCTCGTGACGAGGCTGCGCGAACATCTTATAGGACGTTTATGAAAGCCTATGAGGTGGTGACGAAGGAGGCGAAGAGGGTTTTCTTCTCCTCTTCTCTCGCATCCGCTAGCTCCCGCCCAGCACAATTATTTCGTATAATTCGGTCCTTAACCTCCCTGTCGGAGAGGTCCACAAATTCTCCATTGAATATTAGCTGTGAGGCTTTTATGAGCTTTGCCCGGATAAGGTTAGAGTAGCTCCGCCAGGACCTTCCCTCCGTTGACGACAATTGGTGAACTGGAGACTCCCTTGCTGTCTTCAGGCCCTTGTTTGGCCTAGTTTTCCCTGCTCTCCGAAGCCGCTGTTGACAGGACCTTAGCTGCTGTTAGATCTACTACCTGTCCTCTGGATCCGTGCCCGCAGGGCGGAGCTATGACCCCACCTGTTGAGTATCATCAATGGCTCCCTTGAGCAAGGAGTCTTCCCGGATGGGTTGAAGGAGGCAGTGGTCCACCCACTCTTAAAAAGACCATTGTTAGATCTGAGTGACCTGGCCAATTACGCCCCGTTTGAATCTTTTCGTTTCTGGGAAGGTAATTGAGAGAGTGGTGCTGGAGCAGCTTCAAGGCTTTCTGGATGGCGCATCGACTTTGACCCCTTCCAGTCCGGCTTCGTGCTGGGCATGGGGCGGAGACTGTTCGTCGCCCGTCACAGATACACTCCGTATTCAGCTTGACCGAGGCGGATCGGCGCTGCTGGTATTGTTAGATCTTACCGCAGCGTTTGACGTGGTCGATCATGACCTTTTGACCCACCGCCTGGCCGCCTCCGGGGTGCGGGGCACCGTCCTTCAGTGGATTGCCTCGTTTCTCCGGGGTCGAAGTCAGCAAGTGAGGTGTGGGGATCAGGCCTCCAGGAAGTGCCCACTTGACTGCGGTGTACCCCAGGGGGCCTTACTATCCCTGCTGCTATTTAATATCTATATGCGACCCCTTGCTCAACTGGTACGGAGTTTTGGGCTGACTTGTCACCAGTACGCTGATGACACTCAGCTCATTCTGTTGATGGAGGAAGCGGTCGCCGCCCCTGCGGCTCTCCAGCGTGTTTGGAGGCGGTTGCTGGTTGGTTGCGGCAGAGCAGGTTAAAACTGAACCCATCGAAGACGGAGATCCTTTGGCTTGGCCGCGGGGGGGAGGACAGGATTTTCCAGCCGCCGGTGTGGGAGGGGGTCACATTGGCGCCGACCCCCTCCGTGCGCAACCTGGGGGTCCACCTGGATTCCTCTCTTTCAGTGGAGACCCAGGTGGCCCATATAACCCGGGTTGTTTTGTTTCATCTCCACCAGGCCCGACGGTTGGCTCCTTTCCTCTCCCAGGTGGACCTAGCCACTGTGATCCATGCAACGGTCACCTCCAGGTTAGACTATTGTAACTTGCTCTATGCGGGCCTTCCCTTGCGTTTGATTCGGAGACTAAAACTGGTTCAGCATGCAGCAGCGCGGTTGCTCACAGGCAGCGCCAGTTATGATCATATTCAGCCTGTGCTACGCCAGCTGCAGTGGCTCCCAGTAGAGTTCCGAATCATTTTCAAGGTGCTGGTGCTGACCTTCAAGGCCTTACGCGGCCTGGGACCCTCGTATCTTCGAGACCGCATCACCCCATATGTCCCTGCACGGCCTCTCCGTTCTGTGGAGGCCAATTTATTAGTGGTCCCTGGCCCCTCAATGATGCGGCTGGCCTCCACACGGGCCAGGGCTTTTACGGCTTTGGCCCGGCCTGGTGGAACACTCTCCCTCCGGCTGTCAGGGCCCTGCGGGACCTCAATGAGTTCCGCAGGGCCTGTAAGACGGAGCTGTTCCGCCGGGCCTTGGGAGGGACCAGCCGCTGAATAAACCCCAGTTGGGCCCTTTACATCTGGGCCTGTCATCTTGGGACCTGTCCTCCTCCTCCGGGGAGAATTTTTTAAAAAATGGGGTTAGTCGGACGCCTCTATTATTATTGTTCTTATTGTTGTTACCGCTGTTTTAATGGTTTTAGTTATTTATTTGTATTAATATTGTATTCATACTGTACACCGCCCAGAGCCCTTCGGGGATGGGGCGGTATAAAAGTTTAAACAATAAATAAATAAATAAATAAATTATTCAGGGAGAATGTTTTTCCCCTGTTTCAGTCTTACCTCTTCTACATCATCTTCTGTATATTTGATGTTCTTAATTTATTCATTTATTCATTGTATGCCTCCTTCCCACCCAAATAAAGCACTTGTATGCTGCCTTTCCACGTTTCTAACAACCCGAGGTAGCAAACAATAAAGTGCTATCAAGTCACAGCTGACTTATGGAAACCTCTTTCAAGGCAGGTCCGAAGCAGAGATGGTTCCCCAGCAATATGCGCACGATAAACTGATCGCTTTGCTGGTTTACCCTGAATAAAATGATTCACCCCAAAAACAGCATTTAAAAGGTATATATAAAATATTTAACAGTACAGTAAAAACTTATAGTCATACAAACACAATGCGAACAGGGAGAGTGATGTAAGATTTTACTGGCGGTATATAGAAGAAGAAGAAGAGTTTGGATTTATATCCCCCCCTTTCTCTCCAGGAGACTCAAAGGGGCTTACAATCTCCTTGCCCTTCCCCCCTCACAACAAACACCCTGTGAGGTGGGTGGGGCTGAGAGAGCTCTGAGAAGCTGTGACTAGCCCAAGGTCACCCAGCTGGCGTGTGTGGGAGTGCACAGGCTAATCTGAATTCCCCAGATAAGCCTCCACAGCTCAGGCGGCAGAGCGGGGAATCAAACCCGGTTCCTCCAGATTAGATACACGAGCTCTTAACCTCCTACGCCACTGCTGCTCCTGATGAAACAAAAGGCTTCACCCAGTGGTGGAAGATCGTGACAGGAAAATTGACGTGTCTTCCTGGGGAAGGGGGTTTCAGAGTTGCAACCGAGAAGGCGCTTGTCACCTATGTAGCCTCAGATGTCCAGGGCTCCCATAAGCAAAGTTTCCAAAAATGACTGGAGTGGAGGGTAGCTTCATATGGGACCAAGCAAGGTATATGTTCCCCTAGCCATATAGGGCTTTAATAGTCAATGCTAGCACCTTGAATTGAGCCTGGAAGCAAATCAGAAGCAAGGAAATCTGGAACAAGCTTGGAGAGAGATGATCCTTGCGACCCACTCCAGTCAGTATTCCGGTTGCCGCATTTTGTTCCAGCTGTAGCTTCCAGACAGTCTTCAAGGGCAGCCCTACATAGAGCACTTTGCTGTAATCTAATCTAGATGTTATCAGGGCATGCATCACCCTAATAATGTTATCTACTATGGAAGAATGCATACCATCACTAACATTGCAAGCTGTTTAAGGTAATATCGTGATGGCATCTTTATGGAATAGCATCTCTGTGAGGGTTTTCCAACTTCCCTTAATTTCAGCTTCAAACAACCACCACTAGATCTGTTCCAGACGTAGGGGTTTGACTCCTTGCTTATGAAGGGGGTGGTGCAAACAAACCACAATGCCACGCAGCCCCAAACAGACCACGGGGGCTGGCAGTGCCTGTCCAGGAAAGGTAAATTTGTATTTGTTTTTCTGATGTGTCTGTCTGGTGGGGAACTGAGTTAACTTGGGGATTTTAACAGTTGCACCTTGCCTTCTAGGTATGAAGCCGCTTCACACAGTAGACAACCAGCTGTTTATTATAGCAAATGCCCATATGCATTGGGACCCTGAATTTTCAGATGTAAAACTTGTCCAGACCATGATGTTTGTCTCCGAATTGAAAAGTATCCTCGAGAAAGCCTCCGGCAGGCCTGGAAGCCCGACAGCAGATTTGAGCTCCATCCCTCTGGTGCTGTGTGCAGATCTGAACTCGCTGCCTGATTCAGGTATTTGGAAATGATTGCTTTGACTTTAAATTCAATGCACTGTTTTTATTAGTTAGAAATAACTACGTTTGGCTGTTCTTTCCACCAAGGTTTTAGATTGTGGGAAATGTTCTCTTTATGTGGTTTGCATCATAAAGGAGAGTTCAAGGTATTGTTTGACCTTTTAAGAAGTTTAATGATTTTAGGGTGTTGTGGGTTTTCCGGGTTGTATGGTCGCGTTCCTGGATCTCCGGGTTGTATGGCCTGCCTCTGTGGCTGGCATCTTCAGAGGATCTGCAGGCGAAACGTCAGGAGAAAATGCTACTGGAACAAGGCCATACAACTTGGAAAACCCACAACACTCCAGTGATTCTGGCCGTGAAAGCCTTAGACAATATATTTAATGATTTTGATAGTGTAAATTTGTTTGGCTTGAATAGCCATGAAGACTTTGATCTAGTCAAGACTCGGAAGCTAAGCAGGGTCAACCCAAGTTAGCACTAGGAGACTAGCAAGGGTCGCCAGGGCTGCTACACAGAGGAAGACAACCAAAACCCACCACTGCATGTCTCTTGCCTTGAAAACCTCAAGCGGGATTGCTATGCATTGGTTATATCTTGGCAGCATGTAATTATTACATTAAACTAGCATGCCCGGCCACGCATTGCTGTGGCTGAGTCTGGAGAAGTGGAAAAGGAAGAAAAGGGGAAGCGAACGGTTCGAACATGTGTCATTGCACAATGATTGCAAGGGAGGGGAGGGGCAAGGGGCCCCTCGCTCCCCTCCCTCTCTCCCGTTCCCTTGCATGGCAACCCTGCAGGTCCCTCCCTAACGTTCCTCTTCCTCTGCTAGGGTGGGTGGGCCATGTCCCGGTGGGCTGGTCCTGTCCCTTTCACTCCCTTCCCTTGCAGGCGAATTATCTAGCGTAAAACACGCTGGGAGGCATGAGGTACGTTGTGTTCAAATTTCAGAGCATTTGGTCAAGCAAACCCCTGGACCCTCCTTCACCTTCCCCTTCCTCCGCTAGGGTGGGTGGGCTATGTGCAGATAGCCCGCCCCATCCTTTTCACTCCATAAGGCAGTGGTTTTCAAGGAAGGCATGGTTGGTTCCCTTTGTATCAGAGGCCAGCAGATGGCGCTGTTGCGGAACAGAACTGTGGTTCCAACTGTCACAGGTGTGGCAGATTCACAATAACGGCCACAGTTGTGACATGTACACAACAGGAGGTGTGGAAACAGTATGGAAACCTGGCCCCACGTGAACGCGACGTTGTGTGAAAATTTCAAAGCAATCGGTCCAGTAGTTTGGGAGATTATCTGTCAGCAGAAAAACGAACTGATAGATTTTTATATATAGAGAGAAGATTTGTCAGGAAAGTGGTCAGAAAGGTAAGCGCATGTTAAGCCCCACCACATTTAAGCCCCCCCCCCACACACACACACCTGAAGCCCCCTCCCGCCCACAGCTTCTTTAGATAATGGAGCAGCTTTTAATGTATTTGTGGCAACTCTGTTTCTCTGAAAGGGGCATTTCTTTCTGGGTTGACTACAGTTTCTTGTTGATAGTAAAATGGACTACTTTGGCACAAGTTTTGGACAGAGTTGAATGCCACCCTGTTCAGAAAAGGGCTGTAGAAGTGCAGAGAGAATCACAGAAATGCAGTGTTGGTCTTGAGAATAGGATTATATTACTCGAGAGCCGTTAAAAAAGCTAACAAAGCACTTGGAGAAATCAAGATAAAATTATTTCTGCAGATTTTCTCTTCTGAGGGAGCGCAGCTTGTGATGTATATTGAGGAATGGGTAACTTTAATATCCAGGCTAGTCAATGAAGAAGTGTCTTGGGTCAAAATCAATTCAGAATCTAAATATTACAATGTCTTCAGGTATCATTCACAAGTTTTGCTAATGTGCTAGCAAACTTGCCTATGCCACATGATGAACATAAGAACATAAGAAAGAGCCTGCTGGATCAGACCAGAGTCCATCTAGTCCAGCACTCTGCTACTCGCAGTGGCCCACCAGGTGCCTTTGGGAGCTCACATGCAGGAGGTGAAAGCAATGGCCTGCTGCTTCTTCTGCTCCCAAGCACCTGGTCTGCTAAGACATTTGCAACCTCAGATGACTTACACTGCTTTTTAGGTAGATTTAGATGAAAATCCTATCATGTGTACTTGTGAGGGAGGGGCAAGTACTTAAAATTGCATTTATTGGCATGTGTGAAATTGGTCTTGGGTCCAGATTGTGTGTGTCATTTGGGAAGCAGATTCAAAGCTGAGATACATTTAGATTATGTCCTCTAGAGATGGGTTTGATGATAATTCAGAATGCTTCGTAGCTGGAATTAGAGATTTAGTCTCAAGTTCACCTTCTGTCTGACTTCTCTCCATTAACCTTAAATGTAACTATTGAACATCTATGTTCATCTGTTCTTCATTGTCTAGCTGTTGCTGGCAAAGGCTGGGGTTTCCTGTTTAAATTAAGTCTTCCTGCAAAAAAAAATAGTGGAAAATTTAGCAGAGGCAAAGGTTTCACGAACAGCTAGAAGCAGACATTCCCTGTGTTTTTAATATATATGTATTCTTGATGTTTAAAAAGGGAAGAATTGTACATAATTTGGCATTTTGATAATGCACTTTTTTTGGTCATCTGCTGTTAGCAGTGGCGTAGGAGGTTAGGAGCTTGTGTATCTAATCTGGAGGAACCAGGTTTGATTCCCAACTCTGCCGCCTGAGCTGTGGAGGCTTATCTGGGGAATTCAGATTAGCCTGTACACTCCCACACATGCCAGCTGGGTGACCTTGGGCTAGTCACAGCTTCTCGGAGCTCCCTCCCCATAAGGGTGTTTGTTGTGAGGGGGGAAGGGCAAGGAGATTGTCAGCCCCTTTGAGTCTCCTGCAGGAGAGAAAGGGGGGATATAAATCCAAACTCTTCTTTTTCTTCTTAAAGACTGTCTTTTTGTGAAAAAGGACACAGTACAATAGTTTCAGGAGGGTAGCTTGTGTTGATTGGCAGTAGAAGAACAAAATCTGAGTTGTGTAGCACCATCAAGACGAACAAGATTTCCGGGGTATAAACTTTCAAGAGTCGAGTCTCCCTTCATCAGCATTGCAGCCTTACAGCTAAACCCTTGGCGTGTGTTGGATCGCAGCCTTACAGTTTGGTTCTAAGCATGCCCAGATGTTCTGATGACCTATGGGGAGAGAGTCAAGTCTCATATTCCTGAGGCCTTGGGATTGCCTGAAAGAGCAAACTGGACTCTAGCGATGTGCTCTAAACAGAGGGGGAAAGTGTGGTGGTGGTGTGGGGGGGAGTAAAGACACAGTGTCAGCATGTTCTCTCTTCAGCACTGGGATAATATACCGAAGCGCTGCTTCGGTATATTTCTGCATGTAGCCAAGAGATTGGTAAATTACATTGTGTATCCACCCATTAAGCAAATAATCATAGGGGGTGTAAGCTCAGCCAACGGTTCTTAAAAACCTCTAGGGATGGGTCCAGCCATAATAACTATTTGGTAAATGTTTACATAACCTGTGATAAAGAAACAAATGGTTGTTGAAGGCTTTCACAGCCGGATTCAGCTGGTTGTTGGGCACAGTGTGGAACAGACTTCTCTCTGTGATACACCTCTGGAGATGCCAGCCACAGATGCAGGTGAAACATTAGGAACAAGATCTACCAGACCACGGCCACACAGCCCAGAAAACCCACCACAACCAAACAAATAGTTGTTGTTAACTGCAGTATTGGAGTTGTTAATCTGTGGACCTAAGTTCTGAGAAAACTTGAGTTTCCCTTCACCTAAATGTGCGCACCATCCAGACTGGCTCATACTAAACAAACGGAACTTCCTTTGCAAATGCAAATGCCTTGACAGTCCAGGTGCTCGGGAGCAACAGCCGCAGAAGGCCATTGCTTTCACATCCTGCATGTGAGCTCCCAAAGGCACCTGGTGGGCCACTGCGAGTAGCAGAGAGCTGAACTAGATGGACTCTGGTCTGATCCAGCTGGCTTGTTCTTATGTTCTTATGTTCCTTGTAAAGAATCCGCATTGGTCTGTCCTGCTCAGTATTTTCTACTTTTGTGTAGTTCTGCATGATCCCAGGACAAGGTGTTTCCTGTTCCCTGAGGTTCTTTACCCAGGAATGCTGGAGATTAAACTTGGGACCGCCTTCTCCATACACTGTAGTGATGATTGGCTTTCTATTCTTGAAAACAACAGGTGTTGTGGAATATTTAAGCAATGGGATAGTAGCTGACAACCACAAGGACTTCAAAGAGTTGCGATACAACGAATGTCTCATGAACTTCAGCGGCAATGGGAAGAATGTGGCTCCGGAAGGGAGGATCACGCACGGTTTCCAGCTCAAGAGCGCCTATGAAAACAACTTGATGCCTTATACAAATTACACCTTTGATTTCAAAGTAAGTATTGATTGGGTGGAGGCCGTCCCAGTCTACCGCTTTAACTGAAGAGCCAGCGTGGTGCAGTGGGGTTAAGAGCGGTGGACTCTAAGTTGGAGAACCAGGTTTGTTTCTCCACTCCTCCACATGAAGCCTGCTGGGTGACCTTGGGCTAGTCACAGTTCTTTGGAACTTTCTCAGCGCCACCTATCTCACAAGGTGTGTGTCATGGGAGAGGAAGGGAAGGAGTTTGTAAGCATCCTTGAGTTGCCTGACAGGAGTGAAAGGTTGGAGGTAAATCAAAACTCCTCTTTTTCTGAAATAAAGTTTTGGACACAATACACGTCTAATAAACAATGTCCTAGGATTACAGAACTGGGAAACAGTGCAAACAAACAAAATAAAATCTGTCTAAGACATAAACAAACCATAAACACTTCCCCTTTTATAAGTAACTACAAGGGTAGGTGGGACCACGGGACTTTCTGCTTCCTGCTGTGTTTTCACAAGAGGAACAAATGCAGTTTATCTATTTAAAAGTGTACAAAATAGATGCATCATGCTCTTCAAATTCTTGAAAAGGTTGTCACACCGAAAAGGTCAAAGACTTGGAGGGGGGTTAACTCAAGGTAAGACTAGGGCAGGGGCCTGCAACCTGTGGCTCTCCAGAGGTTCATGGACTACAATTCCCATCACCCCCTGCCAGCATGGCCAATTGGCTTAAGATACAAGAGGTTAGGTTTTGATTGGACATAAGGAGAAACTTCATAAGGGTTAGAGCAGTTTGAAAACCAGTTACTTTGGGGGAATGCAGTTTTCCCTCGGGGGGGGGGATTTTTGGCCATGCTGGCAGGGGCTGATGGGATTTGTAGTCCATGAACATCTGGAGAGACGCAGGTTGCAGACCCCTGGACTAGTCACAGTTCTTCGGAACTCTCTCAGCCCCACCTACCTCTTAAGGTGTTTATTGTGGGGAGCCACCTTGAATCTCCTTACAGGAGAGAAAGGTGGGATATAAATCCAAAGCTCCTCTTTCTTCTTCTTAAGACCCCTTCAGGTTGCAGGATTGTCTAACTGCGATGCTTGGTGTGCTAATTTGCTGGCTTGTTTTTATCTGAAACCAGTTCCTGTCTTTCCTTCCTCCAGGGTGTGATTGACTACATTTTTTATTCCAATAACCACATGAACGTGCTGGGTGTCCTGGGGCCGCTGGACCCTCAGTGGCTCGTGGAGAACAACATCAGCGGGTGCCCCCACCCTCACATCCCTTCCGACCACTTCTCACTGTTGACACAGCTCGAGCTCCACCCGCCCTTCCTGCCTCCGATCAACGGCATCCACTTGCCTACCAGGAGGTAGTGCAGTCCTGCCCCGCCCCCCGCCGGAGGGCCGGAACCTGTTCACTTGTTTTATGGACCTGTACAGTTGTAAATCAAAGTATGTAGGAGTGAAGTATGGCAAACATTTTAAAAAGCTGCTGCTTCAAGCTCCTTTCATTATGTGTTTTGATGATACGACTTTTGCACATTTTTGGGTGCACATTGGTACCATTTGGCACTAGGGCTGGAACCAAAGTTGTTGTTTGTTCCCTTTCCGGGTTTTTTTTTTGTTTTTAAGAGATCTCTCTGTCTATATATCTATATATTTTAAACTGGCAGGCTTTTATTTGTTTCATAGGGAAGCTGCCTTTATAAATGGACAAATCAGCCGGGAAGATTTGCAGATACATATACATCCGCAGCGAATGCTTTTTTTACTCCCCCCTCAGACTCCAGCGAAAACGAGTCGTCCCTCCTTCTCCCAAACGTCCCTTTTTATTTTGCTTTTTTCAAAAAAAAAGCCCCCAGAGATAGTTTAGTACCATTGACGTATGGGTCTTTCTGGGAAAGATTTATAGTAAGAAATGCCGTCATTGGAGCACTTGATAACTTGCAAAAATCATATGGCCTGCTATCCCCTCACCTCCAAAATGTCAGCTAAATTTGAGAATCCGAAAGTGACGTTAGACCTAAACAGTGCTTTGCCCTAGGGAAGGGAGAAATGTGCATCTTTCCTGCGGGCTTCATACAAGGCAAATCTACCAGTGCCTGCTCTTGTGTAGAAGCTCCATTCCGTTTGCATCTTGTACAGACCCCATCAAAATAAGTGGCACAAAGCAGAAGGAGTTTTTGCACCTGTGAAACTATCATGTCATGTTCCATGTATGTTGCTGACTCGCTTGGTTCGTTGTAGAAGTTGCAATAACTGACAATTGATGGGGGGGAAGCTTCGGCTTAACTAACTTCTGGATTGCAACCATACCTTCTCCCCACACCTAGGGAACATGGTGGTAGAATATCACTTGTAAAAACTTTGGGGGGAAAATTGCATTATTTTTGTTTTAAGGAATCGGACTGCTTTTTGAGAGGCCTAGCTGGGGGGAAAAAAAGAGAAAACTGATGGATCACTGAAGGGAAAGAATCTGCCTAGTACCGTGGTGGCGAACCTTTGGCACTCCAGATGTTATGGACTACAATTCCCATCAGCCCCTGCCAGCATGGCCTATTGGCAGGGGCTGATGGGAATTGTAGTCAATAACATCTGGAGTGCCAAAGGTTCACCACCACTGGCCTAGTAGGACAGGAGAGAGACGTTTTGGCTGCGGACCATGGCAAGAGGGTGCCGGAATGCACTGAAAACCAGTGGCCAGAATTATTTGTGGGTTATAGTTCACAATCTGCAGGTTCCTTTTTTGCTTCTAAATCCCAGTGCCCCCCCCTTTCCTCTCCACACTTTTTGGAATTGTTCAGCGTGGAGGGGAAGAGACAGGCGCTGGAAACCTTTTGGCTTCTGGCTCCTCCTTGCCTGAGAAGCTGCTTTTCTAGGTGCGTTTGCCCCCCCTTTCTACGACCACATGCAAATGAGTAAGCAGTAGCCACGATCCTTCCTCAGATGTCTTTTTCCTGACCCTAGTCGCCAAATAAACCATCTCATGCTTTTAACAATCATTTTATTTCTGTTTTCTATCCAGGTTGATTTTTTTTCTTTTCTTCTCAAAAAACCTGCTGGTTCATTCCCAACTGTTAATTTCTCTTTAAGATGTGTTGGAAATCTTCTTCTTTTTTCATGCTCCAGGTAGTCATTTCGAAAGCAATTGTGCCTCAGGAGAGAGAGCAGAAAAATCATAATGCCGTCTTTTTCGTTTGTTTGTCTTTTGGGACTGGGGGAGGCTGTGACTGCAAACTGCCGAAGGGGGCTGATTAGCAACCTCTTGTTTATTTCAGTGGGACGGGGGGGGGGGGGTTTCCTGGACAGCCCACTCAGATGGACAGAGGATGCTGAGGTTGGAGCCCCTTTGTGGAGAAAACCCCTTACTCTGCACTTCAGACTGCAAAAGAAAAGGCACAGTCCCCCAAAGTTGTGTCTGTTTAAGTTTTTCCTGTATTCTGCTTCTTTGCTGCTATATTAAGAGACCTTGAGCTTATATTTTAAACTTTTCATGCACTTTACTGTTTCTAGTCTCAAAAAAATGTGATATTTTTAAATAAACGAGAGAATTTTTTTCCATTATGTGAATGAAATTTTTTTAAAGAAGCCTATATTTGTCTCATTCGTAACACTTAAAAAAGGAGAAGCGAAAAACGATTTCGGTGGATTTTGAAATAACTTCAGCACCAGTTGTCTGTGGTGTAAAACGTATTTCGTGAAGCCATTCTTTTACTTTTCCCCACTTGCTAGCTGTGTGTAAAATGACCAAGGAAATTGAATCAGGCGGTAGTAACAAATACTCCCTCTTTATGAGGGGTGGGGGATGCCCTGTGACGGTTTCTTCAGTGGAGGTCACAATTCCCTTTCAAAAGTGCCTGCAGCTGGAAAGGGGCTCGTCTTCCTCTGCTGGAACTTGTTGTATTCGTGTGGAAATTCATCGTGGAACTATAGCATACAAAGACAGCAAGACTGCCGCTTAATGTCAGCAGCTCCGTGTCAGGTTTCCCCTTTCATTTCTCCATCACTGAGTGGAGCTCGTCTTAGATGCCTTTGTGAGGCGCTCTCTTTCCCCATCCCCTCACTATGGGGTGCCTCTGGCAGCGGTAAGGAAACACCCAACGCAACGGCATCAAGACCCGAGACAAAATTTATTCCAGAGGAAGGAGTAGAAGGAGAACTTAACCACGGGCCTGCCATTTTTAGCAGCAGTCCTGTCTTTAATAAACACATAGTTCCACCTTCGGTGTAAATAGCTTGTAAAGCACTGTCAAATTTTCACCTTTTAAAGATGACTTTTTTTCTTCCCATTTTGGTGCAGGTATCTCTTTTTTATATACCTCAGAAGTATTACATACGTGGCCATGTGTGTATGTATATAAATATAAATTGACAAAGCAATTACAATATAGTACTGGAAAGTAGAATAGCATGAAAAACTTAATTTTGCGGACTTTAATCTTTTTGTTTGTTTGTATGGGCACAATCCACAGGGGCAGTTTCCTGTGCAAGTTTCATTGAAATGAGCAGGATTTAGCAGCCCCTGTTCTTTTAATCGGGCTTGCACAGGAAAAAAAATCCCATGGATTAAGTTCAGTCATCTACTGTATCTTCACTCGGAGGCATTTATTTTTCTTTCCTGCTCTGGAGGTATGCACTAACAACTTCCTCCTCTTCAAATGTGCATGTTAATTAGCAGTTGTGAGCAATATTTCCTACCATACTTCACTCCCAAATATTTTTGAGATGTTTGTATAAAATGGAGTTTTAAAAAAAAAAATGCGCCTGTGATTGTATATGAACTGCAGAGGAGCCGGTTTATTAAATAAATTTTAAAAAACCCTACAATCTTTTGTAACATTGTTGGGAGGGGGGGAAGTGAAATAAAAAGATTGGGAAACATTGTGAACAGTTTATGTTTTGGTTCTTTCTAGTTGCAGTTAACTTAGGCCTTCTGGTGTGGGAATGTTGTTGAGACGGTTCGTGTCGGCTTCCAGGACCACTTGTACATTAATCAATGTAACTTCGTTTGTTCTGTGATTGGTGTTTGGAATATGCTGCCACAGGAGGTGGTGATGGCCACTAACCTGGATAGCTTTAAAAGGGGCTTGGACAGATTTATGGAGGAGAAGTCGATCTATGGCTACCAATCTTGATCCTCCTTGATCTGAGACTTTAAATGTCTTAACAGGCCCAGGAGCAACAGCTGCAGAAGGCCCTTGCTTTCACATCCTGCATGTGAGCTCCCAATGGCACCTGGTGGGCCACTGCGAGTAGCAGACAGCTGGACTAGATGGACTCTGGTCTGATCCAGCTGGCTTGTTCTTATGTTCTCTTCTAATTGGTTATTACGTTGGTCCCAATGCAGAGAAGCCAGAAGGAGAGGCTGAGGCCCCTTCCGCACGTGCAGAATAATGCACTTTCAATCCACTTTCAGTGCACTTTGCAGCTGAGTTTTACTGTGCAGTATAGCAAAATACACTTGCAAACAACTGTGAATTCCACTCCCGAGTACACACCTTGGATTGCACGTGAGTGAAGGACTTCATTAAGTCTGGGTTTTATATGATGTGGCTGGTATACCCACGAGGCATATCTACCTATGCCAGTGATGGCGAACCTTTTCAAGACCGAGTACCCAAACTGCAACCCAAAACCCACTTATTTATTGCTAAGTGCCAACACGGGAATTTAACCTGAATACTGAGGTTTCAGTTTAGAAAAAACGGTTGGCTCCGAGGCGTACGTTACTCGGGAGCTTGGTGGTAGTTGGTGGCTTTGCTTTGAAGCAACCATGCAACTCTTCCGATGGGTGAATCACAACCCTAGGAGGGCTTACTCAGAAGCAAGCCCCATTGCCAGCAACTGAGCTTACTCCCAGGTAAAGGATTTCGCATGAAAATCAGTGGGTTTAACAGCGCTTAACAGGGTTACCTACACTGCTTCCCCAAAAGTAGGTCTTAGGTTTAATGCTAATAATTGAGCCCAGCAGCCCAGGCCAGCCTAGATGTGTGCGTGGGGGGGTTATTTCCCCCCCACATGATGAACTCTGTGCGTGCCCACAGAGAGGGCTCTGAGTGCCACCTCTGGCACCCGTGCCATAGGTTCGCCATCACTGACCTACGCTTTCTTTTAGATGTATGATTTCCCCCCACCTTACCTTTAAATAGCTGTGTTCGGGCGTGTGCGTGAAGTGTTCTCAAGTCGCCGATTGAGACCACATCAATAGGGTTTTCAAGGCACAACAGGTCAACCTTTCCTATCTTCTCTGATGAAATAAGCCTTACCTGGGCCGTCCAAGTCTTGAATTAGGTTGATTGGCCTTTTAGTAATCATAAATGCTTTTTTTTTAGATGCTAGGATTAAAAATTGATTCACAAATATCGCACTTTTCCTAACACGGGGGAGAGCTGTACATCGCTGCTGAGATCTTGTGTGACTGCAGCAACCTAAAAACGGGTCTCCGGTGTTTGTGATTTAAATCCATGTGGAACCACAACTTCCTACAAATGGTGTTTTCTACGTGACTGAGGGTCAGGTTTCTGGGTATGTTGCCCACGGTGTTCACTAGGAAGAGGCCATTTTGCCATTGCTAGGATGAAACACACTGGCATGTTGGCATGCTCACACTGTGACTTCTGGAAATAGCAATCAATTGTGTCACTATATATACAGTCCATTTTTTCCTAGGCTGGGCTGGCCTCTGATTTTTTAGTATTGGTTTGACTGTATATATTTGCTGATCTGTTTAAAATAGCAATCAATTGCAGCAAAAAATAGGCTTGTGAATACAATCAGAGGGATAGTTGTAATGACAAGACACACAGCATTAATTTTTTTAAAAGCATTATCTTTGGGGGGAGGGAAGGGAGCAAATCAACAGGTTTCCAAGACTGTTGCCATCCAAACAATACTTATTTGACAAAATATATTTCTTGTCCCAACGTGCTTCCAGTCCCACCACTGCCGGGTAATCAGCCTATATGTGTTTAAATTTACAGTCCTTTGAGAAGCCGTGATGAACCAATGAACTGATTCAGTATAAGGCAGTTTTGTGTGTGTGCGTGTGTGTGAGAAACTCAAATGCTTATACCCTGGTTGGAAGTATTGTTGATCTTTTAAGGTGCTACTGGATCTTCGACTGCAGGCCAACCTGGCTACTGTTCTGAAACATATTCTTAAGACTTGACAGTAAACATGTACATATTTTCCTTCCCATAATAATGCATTATAAACAGCCAGCAACAGTGGGAGTAGTTTATAATTTGAAGACAAGGCTCAAGCAAATGAAAGAATGAGTCAGTGCTTAGGACACGTTTGATACCAGTAGGGCAGACCTGGGCATTATACGGCCCGCGGGCTACATCCGGCCCACTGGATGACCCTGACTGGCCCCCCTGCCTTGCTGAGGAGCGAGGCGTCTTTGAAAGCCCCGCAGAAGCCGGTTGCCTTGGCTGCCGGCTTCTGCGGGGCTTTCAAAAGCACCTCGCCCCCCTGCCTTTTGGCCCGGCCCTCCACAATATTTTCTGTTTCTTATGCGGCCCCATGGAAAAAATAATTGCCCACCCCTGCAGTAGGGCATACCAGTAGTAACTAGAATGTTGGACTCAGACAGATTACAGTCTCCACTCGGCTAGAAACTTCATTGGGTGTTCAGAAACTTGCTGCTGTCAACATAACCTACTACACAGGATAGCTGTGAGGATAGTTTGCTAATTACAATTATGAGCACTGAAAGTTTGCTGCTTTAAGATTGACAGATTTGCTCTCTTTATCTTGACTAAACACCAAATGACCACGTTATTGGGAATGACGTCCTTGGAGATCTTTTAGAAAACCGCCCAGCAAGGGGTTAATGTGTAGGTATCCATCAGCTGATGTAGCTAGAAATTTTAACGTGTTTTAAGGCAAATTTATATTCCGTGCATTTCTTTTCTAGCATCCAGATCGGTTGCTGTTGTCATCTCTTTTCAAGAAAAGCAAAGACATTCCAGGCTGTGGCGCAGGGTAAATATAAATAAAAGAAGCAATAAAGTAAAAGGGGGTGATGGAGAGGTTTGAATTGGTTCCTTCTGGCTTCATTTGCGGCTTCCTGTTCTGGTTGCTTACTACGACTGTCTGTAATTTAGAAAAAAAGGGAAATTTATGTAGCAGCATGACGCAAGCAGAGAAAAAAAATCCCTATGAAGAACTTCAGAGGGGTAAAATAGCACATCTATAAATGGCCTACAATAGAAGTGACTGGAAAGGAAAAATTCACCCTAACAGACAACTTACAGTGAATCAATTGCATATGATTGGATTGTTTTGTTACTGAAGTAAAACATGTATTACCTTGATAATCTTTTGAACCGATCTGAGATGGAATTTATGAGGTGGATCAGTATTATTGGCTTGCTGTTACAGTGATGGGCTTATAGCTCTCTCATAAATTCACAGCGGAGCTACAATTGAGCTGATGGCATTGCAGTTTCTGTTAGGTACACGAAAAATTGTGTACAGGAAAAACTTAATGGTTTCTTTTGTGGCTGAAAAGCAGGCCCTAGAAGGGAGTGCTTTTTAACAGGAGAGGAGTGAGAGGGATCAAGCCCCATAATCAGAGGTGGGATCCAGCAGGTTCTCAGCAGTTCCCGAGAGTGGGTTACTAATTATTTGTGTGTGCCGAGAGGGGGTTACTAATTGGGCCCGCTTTTCCATTTCCACGGCTTCGCCTTCCCGAGAGGCATACTGCCTTTGAACGTGAAGGTTCCATATAGCAATTGCGACTAATAATGTAACTCCCTGAACTGGGTTAATCCCTTCCAGGTACTGCAATTCATGGATTCTCAACCTTTCGTACCTTTTATCTCACCAGTCTCTATCAAAGAACCTGTGTGTTTCACCATTGCTGTGTTCAGATTTGTGAGTTGGGGCATTTTCTATGTGATGATGATTTAGAAATGACCGGGTGCAAAAAAATGTTTGGGGTCGTGGTGGGGTGGCTGCCCATGGGGGGGGCATCCAACGCAGGTTTTGCCCAGGGCTCAGGTTTGCCTAGGTACGCCTCTGCCCCCTTTGCTGAGCGGGGGCTGGCGAGGGAACCTGTTACTAAAATTTTTAAATCCCACCACTGCCCATAATACTAGATCATTTCCTGCTGTAACTTCCCTCCAGATACTTTTTACCTGTGGCGTTTCAGATGTCAGTCAAACATACATCTGGATGTTACAGAAGTGGTAGAAACAGCTTGGGAGCTCAGCAGAAGAAAATGGCCGGGACCAGAGAAATCCTGGTGTCATTAACTGGAAGACGAGTCTTTCAAAAGACCAAAAGAGATGGCCCTGTTTTCTAGAATAGCTTTACAAGCTTCTGATGGTTCTGGTAAAAGTTTCCTATGCCTTCAAGAGGTGGCATTTATAGCAATTTTAAACCTTCTTGGAGCAATACAAGGCTAGTGCCCAATCTCCACATTTCTTTTCTCTTGAAGTCTAGTGACTTGTCCCCTGGGCAGCTGGATAAATTCCACACCTCCTTGGTAGAATAGAAGTTCCTGTGATATGTGTGTATAATTGTATACGCGTTCACATTGTGATAATTAAGAAGCCCCAATATAGTGGCTACATGTGTTTGTTTGTTTTTGCTGCAGGTAGGATTTGTATTTTAATCTAGGGCCTACAAATTGCTGGATTAGAACCAGGATTTTTTGTGCTAAGGATTATGTGAGACACACCTTCTAAAGTACCCGTGGTAGTAAGCGACTAATGAAATAGATTACCTCTGGGTCAAGATCTTCATTAACTCCTGGATCCAAGCAACATTAGGATTCACACAGATCTTCCGGCCGGTTCTCGCGATTAATCTGAAACATAAAGAGATAATCACTTGACTTCAGCCTCTAGCTTTTCCACGGTGTTTTAACAAAACATTGGACTTCCCAGTAGTCCAAAGAGAAGCCCTGTGGCCTTGACTTACATGATTTCTTTCCTTCGGCAATATACACTCTGGGGAAACACTTGAACAGACTTAAAAGCTGCAGGGTGAAAGACTGCCGAGGTTTGCTTGGCACATCTACATCTTCTCATGTGAACAACGAGGCTTTCTATAGGAAGACCTGCAGATAAAGACAGATTAAAAAACGTATTTTCTATTACTGTTATCTCCAATGAATATAAGAACATAAGAACTAGCCTGCTGGATCAGACCAGAGTCCATCTAGTCCAGCACTCTGCTACTCGCACTGGCCCACCAGGTGCCTTTGGGAGCTCACAGGCAGGATGTGAAAGCAATGGCCTTAAGAACATAAGAGAGAGCCTGCTAGATCAGACCAGAGTCCATCTAGTCCAGCACTCTGCTACTCGCAGTGGCCCACCAGGTGCCTTTAGGAGCTCACATGCAGGAGGTGAAAGCAATGGCCTTCTGCTGCTGCTGCTCTGGAGCACCTGGACTGTTAAGGCATTTGCAATCTGAGATCAAGGAGGATCAAGATTGGTAGCCATAAATCGACTTCTCCATAAATCTGTCCAAGCTCCTTTGAAAGCTATCCAGGTTAGTGGCCATCACCACCTCCTGTGGCAGCATATTCCAAACACCAATCACACGTTGCGTGAAGAAGTGTTTCCTTTTATTAGTCCTAATTCTTCCCCCCAGCATTTTCAATGAATGCCCCCTGGTTCTAGTATTGTGAGAATGGCTGTGACGGAGAACGCGTTCTGGCAACGCACAGCCACCAGTGCTGGTTTTCGTTGACTTCATGGGGGCAGAGATGCTTCAGAAAAACCCCCAAAAATATTTGAATGCTTCTATGGTTTCCAGCTCTGGGTTGGGAAATTTCTAGAGGTTTGGGGATAGAGCCTCAGGGGTTATAGTGCCATAGAGTCCATCCTCCAAAGCAGCCAATTTCTCTAAGAGAGCTGATCTCTAGGGTCTAGTAATCAGTTGTAAATCTGGGATATCTCCAGGCCCCACCTGGAGGTTGACAACCTTGGTGCTCCCTGGGGACACATTCTGAGTAAGCTCCCTATATTGTAGGATGATGATGGCCTTTAAGTCAGCCAATATCTTGCAATGGGCCCCTACTTTCTCTGGCAACCATTTTGTGGTCTGTCGTGCCTTTCTCTGGCAGCCATTTTGTGGTGGTGGCCACTTCGTATCCTCTTCAAAATTGCCAGTGTCCACAGACCCCCTCCCCCCAAATGGAACGCTACTCCATCTCTGTGTATACTTATTTCATTTAGCTTGGATCCTCATATTGCCTCTGTGAAGCAGCTTAGGCTGAAATATAGTAAGTGATCCTCAGTCATTCAGTGAGTTTCACTGTGCTGAACATGGGTGTCATCCAGTGGTGGGATCCAAAAATTTTAGTAACAGGTTTCCATGGTGGTGGGATTCAAACTGTGGCGTAGCGCCAATGGGGCTGGGCGGAGCACGACGGGGGCGTGGCCGGGCATTCCGGGGACGGGGCATTCCTGGCCGGGGCTGTGGCAACCCACTGCACCGGTCCTTAAGCAGGAAACGAATGCACGCAGGCGCAGGCTGCCACGCACGCCGGTGCACCTCCTGCTAGACTGCTTCAAGTTCTGCGCGCTACTGCTGAGAGGAGGAGCGTAGCTAAGGCAAAAATCACGTGGCAAAATCACCAATTAGTAACCCCCTCTCGGCACACACAAATAATTAGTAACCTACTCTCGGGAGCCTGTGAGAACCTGCTGGATCCCACCTCTGGTGTCATCTTCAGTCCTGACGACACCTTGTTGATGTAAGTTCGAGTGAAGTAAGTATGGTCTCTGCACCCTTTGGCCACAAGGAGGAGATGTTCACCAAGATCTCTAAGCTACATATGAGGCAAAGCTGTCTATATTATCACTGTTTGAAATTTGGAATAGTCCATGTAGAAAAAAATGAGTTCATTATTCAATTTCAACCTCAGCAAATTTTCAAGAGTTTCCTTTCTCTGCTTAAAGAAGGTAGAATAAAAGGTAGCCCGTAGTTTGTCCCTAAAGTGGCTACCAACAGCTGAAGATGGAGAAACGGGCGGCACGTTAATTCCTGTTCCTGCTTGGGCAGACTTGGGTTTGTTATTTTATTTATATTGCAACTGAAAATGTGTTGGCTGTTTTGTAAGCTACATTGAATCACAAGGGAAAGTGGTGTGCAAAGTTAAATAACTTAAATAATTAAATAACTGTGATGAAAGTTAGAAACAGCCAGAGATCCCACCACTGACTGTGTGTCTTGTCCGGTATTTATGTAGAACATTTACATGCCCCGCCCCTCCAGAGACCCTTTTGAGGAAGCTCCCAAAGTAAAAAAACCACACAATGGAAACAATTAAAAACTATGCGTTGAAATAAACCATTAAAAAATTTAAGATATGCAGCTGCCTAAAATAATACCCATAAAACAGTCCTCAGACTAGAAGCCAAACATAAAAACAGTTCAAAAAGATGGAACCTGTCTGTCTGTCTGTCTGTCTGTTATGAGATTTATAAGCCGCCTCACCCCCGAAGGGCTCGAGGCGGCTCACAACATGGCTGCATTTTAAACAACAATCAGCAAAACATTTCAAATACAAGAATGGAGCTTAATTCATTAAAAACTTAAAACTTTAAAACTTAAATAACAGTTACAGTTACGTACCAGTTAAAACAACAAAGCGCCCAATCTAAAGGTCAGCGGAGGGAGGGGATAGGTAGGACCCAAGATGGAAACCAGGGCCCGGCCAGATGGAAAGCGGCAGCTTCAGTGGGGGGTGATAAAACCGCGGCCAGCCCCCCCAAAGGCCCGGTGTCGGAATAGCTCAGTCTTACAGGCCCTGTGGAACTCACCAAGGTCCCGCAGGGCCCGGACAGCTGGGTTTAAAAGCCTGGGTAAACAAAAATAAATTTTAAAAATGTTTTGGCACGGTCCGTAAAGATAGTAAAGCAGGTTTCACCCCTGAAAAATCCTGCCGTTAGTTGCCACCTGGTTCATATCCAGAAGCCATAGTATGGATCGCAAGACCTGGGAGAAATAGTGCATGCACTGGATCTCTGCCGGTGAGCTCAGCAAAAGGTTTGGGCTTTCATCTAGCTACATGGAGGAGTTTCTTGAGGGGTGGTAGAAACACACAGAAAAACACACAAACACACAGAAAAGCTCTCTGTACATGTTTAGTGATACCAATTTTATCATTACATCACGGATTCTCGGGTGGAGCTCTAGCATCAGGAATAGATTTTTGATACTAAACCACGCTTCAGATTAAGGCCTGAGTTAATAAAGTTGAAATAAGCCCCAAGCTACTTACCCTGGAGCTGAAGGACATTGCTTGTAAGCAGCCCTATGGTCAGTGCCACCATTAGACCTTTCATGATGGATCCGGATGAGTCTGGGTCAAAAGAAATTCCCATCTTTATACCCTCTCAAAAAAGGGAACTTGCCAATGCTATGGTGGATGGTAGAAAACCCCGAGACAGGAGAAAAATCTGAAACTTGCATTTGTTAAAAACTTCCCTGCATATTTCTTCTTCCTCAGACTGAATAAAGAATGGGTCAGGTTACATAGACAAACCAGAACTTATGCAAATCTGAAGCAGAAGTAAATCTGCTGCACCATCTACTGGACACAGGTGAATGGGAAATTCTCTTGCACAGGCCCTGGTGAAATGAACACAGATGAAGCTGTTTTATTCTGAACTAGCGGGGCCCGGCCACGCGTTGCTGTGGCTTATTGTGGTGAAATGGGAAAGGAACAGTAGCAGCAAATCAGTTGCAGAGGCCAGCAGTACGTGCTCATGCAAATACGCAGCCTGATACTGTGCGATGTCATTGATGTGTGTGCCCGCATTCCTGGGGGGGGGGATAAAAAGGCACCCCTCCCACTCATCTCACTTCCACTCGAGTTACTGCCTATGTACTGTTTTCACTGCTCATATGTGGCCATCTGAGTGAACATTCTAAGCAGCACGAACATTCTAAGGGTGACAGTTACACACAGGCAGCTGCATGTCCTTCACCATGGAGCGCCAGGAAAAAAAGGTCGTTTTACCTGGGCCAGGTGTAGAAATTTCAGTGATATATGGAATATCTACCGAAACACTTCTCACCGCCTGAAGCTGGACTATAGTGGCTGGGAATTTTCAGAGGAATTGGCCCAGCAGTTACTGAGTTATACTATCATGAACAAAAACACTGTTAGCTTTTTATATATATAGATTAGCAGAGCACAACAAGAACCGCTGTATCTAGGCTGCTTACCCACATATACAAGATAACAGTGTAAGTGTTTTAATAAAGAAAGATAAACTGCACATAGTGATTAAAAATGCAGAACGCAATAGCATCCCAAACAATAAATGGCTGAGGGAATGGAATGTCAAGACGACGAACCCTCCACCAATGGGGGAGCAGGACTCACAAAGTGAGTCCAGCCCCCCAATTGGTAGCCGATATTTCATCCCTGCCCCAGAGCAAGGGCGACCCCAGTACAGCCCGTTGCAGGGGGAGATTCTTCCTCTTCAACCCTTTGCTGGGCCCATTGCTGCTCCCCCACAATGGGCTTTGCTACTAGTATATACACATTTAGACAAAGCACAATAGCAGTTATATCTCTATGTCATCAACATGTTGTCAACCAGTAATGTTCTACACCTCAAAGTCCACTTTTCATAAATCCTGAGATGGGGTGGATATATGTCCCAAACAATTCACAAGCAGATCCAGCATATAATATTTGTTTTGCTGGTGTTACCACACTCCTTGTAAGTAGAAGACGACTGAAGAATCCAATCTTCCAATTTAACACAGGTCAGTAGAGAAATTAATCTCCTGGGTAGTTGGCAACCACACAGACCAACCACGTCAAAGATCTGTAGAGAAATTAATATCCCAAGTAGTTGGCAACCACATGAAGCAATCACAGGAAAAACGCCATTCGCGATAAGTCAGTGTGTTCATAATCTTCCGTTCAACTGGTAAAACTAGACTCGCGTACAGGGGTTTAATACAGATTTAACTGAAATATTCCCCTATCAGGCTTAGATGCACATAATTATTCTGAATTAGACCATTGGGCCACCGAAGTTGGTATTGACTATTCAGACTGATACTGGCTCTTCATGTCACCTTAAACAGAATGGCAAATCTATACAGTCACCTGCCAGGTGATCCTTACTGGAACCTGGGACCTGTGGACCAAGCAGATGGTCTGGTGATCAGCATTCCCTAGCTTTTGCGAGGTTGTGTATCAGGGTTATGTCTATCCCCCTTTCTCCCATTTGGAGGGAAATTTTATACCCCAGAGGTGATAAGGAAAACTTTGCACTGTGGCTTTCAGCCTGCCCCTTAAAGTAAGTGATATCAGAACCAGCGAGTGAGTTAAAATGTGTTCAATTTATTATCATCATTATTATTATTTTATTTATTTTTATTTATTAATGTATTGTCGAAGGCACTGCAGACTATTTCAGCCAGAAAAATCAGCAATAGCAGAACACATAATAAACCAACCTGGACACAAAATATTATTTGAAAACACAGAAATTCTGGACCACTCTGACAACCACTAAGTCAGACTACACAGAGAAGCCATTGAAATCCACAAGCACATGGACAATTTCAACAGGAAGGAAGAAACCATGAAAATGAACAGAATTTGGCTGCCAGTGTTGAAAAACTCTAGAATCAAGACAGTGACTAACCAGGTCCACACAAACACAGGACAACTATAGACAATGGCAATCAAAGGAAACAAAGACCAGGATACTTCTATTCAGATGCATTCACCTATTGACCTTGCTATCTTCATTGTCACTCACATACTACAGACTTCTTTGTGACTCACATGCCAGGCTACTCTATTCAGATGGCCTCACCTTTTGACCTCACAGTATATATACTCCACTTGCTTTCCATTCCTACTATCAGATCCTCTGAAGATGCCAGCCACAGATGCAGGCGAAACGTCAGGAGAGAATGCTGCTAGAACACGGCCATACAGCCCGGAAACGAGACAGCACCCTATTATTTATTAGTTTTATATACCACCCTCTCCCCAGACAATGGACAATACTTGTTTCTTTATACTCTAGTTTCCTCTCCAATAGAGACCCAAGGAGACTTCAAGCCTTTCCTCCTTCATTTTTCTGCACAGCAGCCCTTTTGAGGTTGTTTAGGCTGGAAGAGTAAGACTGGCCCTGAGCCAGCCATCAAGATCTCATAGTAGGATTCGAACCCAGCTTTCACAGATCCAAGTCTGATGCTGTAACTACTACACCACTCTACCTTTCAAAAATCTCCTGAGTTGAGGTAGCTGCATTTTGCAGATACAGTAGCTGGATGAACCTTAATGTGTACTTTTTCACGGCTTGAGCAATCTTACAAGTTCCTTTGTGCATTTCCCATGTTCTACTAGGTCACACCAAGCCATTCAGAGAGCACAGATCATATTTTTTCCCACACCTAACCTGTTTGCTTTGCCAGGAGGGTAATTCCTGTTTTCTGAGCGTACAACTTTGATTAACAGCTTACCGGAGTTTGTCACATTCCGGTAAGATAATCTACTTGTAACCAATCTTTCCTCTTTTTTTGTATATCTGTTTACTTCCAGTTTCATGTTTGTTTATTGCAGCAACTCTATTGAAACTAAGAAAGGTTGAGGTCTCTTGACACATGCTAGTGTGGTCGGGTGGTCTCTTTTCCCTCCCCTGTTTGGAACAGAGAGCCAGTGTGCCTGTGAAAGAGTGTGGTATTGTGGTTAGGGTATCGGCCAGAGAGGTGGAATCCAGCAGGTTCTCACCAGTTCTCGAGAGTGGGTTACTAATTATTTGTGTGTGCCGAGAGGGGGTTACTAATTGGGTCTGCTTTTCCGTTAGAAATTCCATTAGGTCCAAAAATCATAAACTCCTGTTGTTTTCTATGTGACTGGTTAGCGAAGGTAGAAAACGGGATCATTCTCCCTGTTGGGCTGTTTTAAAAACATGTTTTAGAAATATGGTCAAGTTCCTTGTTTAAGGAAAGTATCCTTCTTTTGATTTCTAGAAACAAAATTAAGTATTTGAAAGTATTAAGTATTTGACAGGCAGTCAATTAGAGGAGAAGTAGTTGGACGAAAACTTGCTATTGACTTGCTATTGAACCAGCTGGATGAAAACTTGCTATTGACTTGTTGGCAGTAGACGATAGGACTTCCTGTTCCTCCCTCTATCACTCTGGGAGCCTACAACATCTATACCACCCCCTCTTCTGGAGGGGTCTTTTTATCTATTGATAGTTTGAATACTGGGCGCCATATAACATATGACTTATATGGACCGCTGTAATTTTATGTAATTTATATATTTATTGATTTTAAATGTGATTGTTATTGCTGAATTGTTTATGATGTTTGTTGTCCACCGCCCAGAGCCCTTAGGGGATGGGGCGGTCTACAAATACAATAATAAATAAATAAATAAATAAATAAATAAATAAATAAATAAATAAATAAATAAATAAATAAAAATGAGTGTGAATTATGGACAGAAAGATACCAGCTGGAAATTAGGAACTTTTTTTTAACAGTAAGAGTTTTTTACAGTAACAGAGAAATTATTAATGCCCCGCCCCCGGAATGCCCGGCCACGCCCCTGCCGTGCCGCGCCCAGCCCCAGTGGCGCTATGCCACTGTTTGAATCCCACCACCATGGGAACCTGTTACTAAAATTTTTGGATCCCACCACTGGTATCGGCTATGAGTGGGGAGATCTTAGTTCACATCCTCATTCTGCCCCTATGAATCAGGTACTTTCTCTAAGCCTACTTTGCAGCATTATCACCAGGATAAAAGGAGAAAGGTCCTTGAATGGGGTCCTGCACACCTTGGGGGAAAGTCAGGATAATGATCTAACGCACAGATCCCCAACATGGTGCTCACATTTGTCATGGTGGCCACCAACACCTTTCTTGATGTTTTTAGAAAGAACGTGGAACTAAGTGAGATTTTCACCCCACAAAGCTGCTGATTGGCTGGTGGAAATTTGATTAACTCTACAGGTTTTTTAAAAGAATATTGCTTTGGCAGCAGCAGCTGCCACCACAGGACAAGGATCTTCACTGTGTAACCGTAACAAGTAAACTGTGGCAATGGTTTTTGGCTGGCTCCACCTCCTTTGTCAGCCATTTTGTGGCTGTGTCTACCGTGCTGGGCCAGAATGCCAAAGGTGTTTGCAGGCTGAAAAAAAGCTGGGGAGATAAACGAGTTAGACCGGGAGTTTTCACTGTCAAAGACCTTTAAAGTTCCTTAAGAGTGACAAGCATCTTTGTCGACCTCACCTTGTTCTTGGAATCTACAGTCAGCTTGACCTGAGGTTCTCAGAGAAGCTTCCATGTTTCTGATTCGACAAGAGGCTGCTCGGTCAGCCAGTCTTTTGAGCACATGAGCTCCCAAAGGCACCTGGGGGGCCACTGCGAGTAGCAGAGTGCTGGACTAGATGGACTCTGATCTGATCCAGCAGGCTAGTTCTTATGTTCTTATGATACTCACCACCATCTGATCAGTTCAGCGCACACAATTCTCAGTCTTGTTTCAGATATCCAGTTTTATGAGCTTACGAGCATAGCATATTTTTTACTCGTGTGGTGTGAAACGTAGGGTTATCAGGTCACCCCTGGCCACTAGCGGGGATCCAGATTGGGAATTCTGTGGAGATTTAGGGCTGGAGCCTCAGGAGGATAGGGACTTCAGTGAAGCACAATGCCATAGAGTCCACCCTCCAAAACTCCATTTTCTCCAGGAGAACTGATCCCCAGATCCCCACTGGAGCAGGGACGGAGCGAGAGGGAACTGTGCCTGGGGCATGCGTGCCCCCTGTGCCCCCCTCGTCCACCCCGGAATGCCCCTGTCATATCCCCGTACCGGCGCACATCAGGTTCATCGCGCACCCCCCTGTCCCCTTGGCAATACGCCACTGCACCGGAGACTGGCATCGCTAAATCGTAGCTCAATTTCTGCATCTGCCTTGCTCTTATTAGATCTCGGCTTTTCACAGCACCATCCATCTTCGACTCATTGAGCCCATTCCAAACAGTTTGAAGGCTTTGCAGCAATCAGAGCTCCCTCTGAGCCTATTATGGGAAATACTCAATTTGCTCAGAAACGTGCACGCAGTGTATATTTCCTGACTCTGAGGGGGGAAAAAGGGAGCAGCCCCCACAACCATAGAAGCACTGAATGGCTTCTATAATCTTTCATTCTGAGCAGTAAATGGTAGAGATATTAGTGTGCTAACAGAAAGATCCTCTAAAAACTGCAGAACAATTCCTAAAAGTCTCTGCAGCTTCTTGATGCTGTTGCATGCCTATAAGCTGGAGAGTTGGATTGCCAACTCTGGGTTTGGGTTTTTTAATTCCCCCCCTCTCCCCAAAACGACAAATGATAAGAAGAAGAGTAGAAGAAGAGTTTGGATTTATATCCCCCCTTTCTCTCCTGTAGGAGACTGAAAGGGGCTGACAATCTCCTTGCCCTTCCCCCCTCACAACAAACACCCTGTGAGGTGGGTGGGGCTGAGAGAGCTCCGAGAAGCTGTGACTAGCCCAAGGTCGCCCAGCTGGCGTGTGTGGGAGTGCACAGGCTAATCTGAATTCCGCAGATAAGCCTCCACAGCTCAGGCGGCAGAGCTGGGAATCAAACCCGGTTCCTCCAGATTAGATACACAAGCTCTTAACCTCCTACGCCACTGCTGCTACTGCTACGCCACAAATAAGAGGAAAAGATTTAGAGAAAGAAAGAAAAAAAGAAAGAAAAGAAAAGAAAAGAAAGAAAACTTAATAATAATCATTATGCTGAAGGAAAACTTCCACTTAGATTTTTATAGATAAATTCATGTAAACAAGCACATAAATTTTAGCATCCTGATACCAACACATGAATTTTACAAGGTTTCCTAGGATGTAATTTAGAGGTGAAAGACAGTTTTGGATACATATAGAGAGAAGGGATGGGACATCAAAGATTATATACCAGTCTTGTAGTGGATGTCCAGGAGTCAGAGACCTAATGAGCAGCACTAGGTTCCGGATGATCAGCCCTGATGGAACAATATTATCAAGCAGCATGGTGGTACGTGATAATATTGAACACCTAACTGGGGTCCAAGGCAGTGGCGTAACTCCAACGGGACAGGGGGGCACAACGCCCCGGATACACGCCAGTGAGGGGGCATGGTGAGAGCGTGGTGGGAGCATTCCGGGGTGGGGCAGGGGCACATGCGTACCCCAGGCACAGTTCCCCCTCGCATGCCTTTATAAAGAAAAAGCATATCTTGGGGCAAAGGGAATCATTTGAACAAATGCTTTTTCATGCTGTTCCAGGTGAGGCAGTGATCTTGAGTGTTAGACTATTAATCTGATGGTCGACCAGTTATCTTGATCGGTTTTACCAGGGGTTGAACAATAAACAGGTAACGACCCTTAATGGGGGTTACCACATAGATGGTCACAAGAAGGATAAGTCAGAGGAAGAACCTTGAATAGGTTAAGAGATGTAGACAAAAGAGAACTGGTTTGTCCAGGTGTGCTCTTGTTCAGATTCAAATGTTGTTTCCTGACTACGTGCAAGGCATGAGGTCGAGGGAGGAGGTCATTGGGTAGAAAATGTTGACAGAGAGAATTTTTTCTCTCTTTCTCACAATACTAGAACCAGGGGGCATTCATGGAAAATGCTGGGGGGAAGAATTAAGACTAATAAAAGGAAACACTTCTTCACGCAACGTGCGATTGGTGTTTGGAATATGCTGCCACAGGAGGTGGTGATGGCCACTAACCTGGATCGCTTTAAAAGGGGCTTGGACAGATTTATGGAGGAGAAGTCGATCTCTGGCTACCAATCTTGATCTGAGATTGCAAATGCCTTAACAGACCAGGTGATCGGGAGCAACAGCCGCAGAAGGCCATTGCTTTCACATCCTGCACGTGAGCTCCCAAAGGCACCTGGTGGGCCACTGCGAGTAGCAGAGAGCTGGACTAGATGGACTCTGTTCTGATCCAGCTGGCTTGTTCTTATGATCTTATGTTCTTATGTTCTCATTTAGGCAGTGTTGCCCGAAAGGTCAGACACAGTCCCAAGATGGAGTCCTGAATTCAAACAGGCTGCTTCGTTCAGGGCACAGTTCTGCCAGGTCAGACTCCAGACAGAGAGAGTATTTTTCCCCCTCCGTGCCACCACAGGTCAAGTTGGTGACATATGGATGCCTGGGAGCAGAGGAGGAGAAGGAAGGCAGACGGTGCTTTGATTTTCTATTCTCTGATAAGTGTGAACGTGCTTTAATTTTCGATTCTCTGATATGTGCAAAGGCGAGAAAGAAATGCGACTCCACTTGTTTGTCATGCCCTTGCCAGGCTATAGAACTTCTCCCTTTTGAGTTCTGCAATAAAGTAGAAAGAAGGAAGGGTAGAACTTGGTTTCCTGCCAGGAGCTGGACAGGAATCATGAACAAAGTCATTGTTCTGTTTTCACCTTTTATAGCTGGGTGGGCAAAGCGCCAAGACTTGAAGAACGGTAGAACAGGCACAATAGAACAAAAAACCCTTTGAAAACACTGCCTGACCTGAAATGAAAGGGAAAGCATCCCATTCTGCAGCATATACAATAATTAGAATTCATTTCTAGCCATGCTCTGACTTGCGCAAATGAGGGTTATGGGAAGTGCCATCCAATCTCGGCCCACTTATGGTGACCCAGGATGGTTTTGAAGGTCAGAGCCATTCAGAGGTGGTTTGCCATTGCTTGCGTCTATGTAGCAACCCTCAACTTCCTTAGTGGTCTTCCATCCAAAGACTAGACAGGGGCGACCCCAGCTTGGCTTCTGAGATCTGACGTGATCAGGTTAGGTTGGGTTATCCCAGAGGTGGGATCCAGCAGGTTCTCACCAGTTCCCAAGAGTGGGTTACTAATTATTTGTGTGTGCCAAGAGGGGGTGACTAATTGGGTCCGTTTTTCCATTAGAAATTCCATTAGGTCCAAAAATCATAAACTCCTGTTGTTTCCTATGTGGCTGGTTAGCGAAGGTAGAAAACGGGATAATTCTCCCTGTTGGGCTGTTTTAAAAACATGCTTTAGAAATAGGGTAAAGTTCCTTGTTTAAGGAAAGTATCCTGCTTTTGATTTCTAGAAACAAAATTAAGTATTTGAAAGCATTAAGTATTTGACTGGCAGTCAATTAGAGGAGAAGTAGTTGTTTCTGTTGGCAGTAGACGATAGGACTTGCTATAATGAGTTTAAATTATGGAAAGAAAGATACCAGCTGGAAATTAGGAACTTTTTTTTTACAGTAAGAGTTTTTTACAGTAACAGAGAAATTATTAATGCCCCGCCCCCGGAATGCCCGGCCACGCCCCCATCGTGCCCCGCCCAGCCCCATTGGTGCTACTCCACTGTTTAAATCCCACCACCATGGGAACCTGTTACTAAAATTTTTGGATCCCACCACTGGGTTATCCAGATCAGTAGGCACAATTAACGTGTCTGAAGCCTGAGCTTACCCTGCCCACGATACTTGGTAGCCACCTTTTCAAGCACCCATATGACTATGTGGCTATCATAATTTAAAGCAGGATTTTGGAGAAGGCATGCCAGTTTTGCATCTATGCCGTGGAGATATTCAGCATTATGTGGGGCAACCGGATAGCCCCGGTGAGACCACGCTAATGACCTACTAGGATAAAACAACCCCCAAAGTCATGATCAAGTCATGCCTACAGCTCTTCCAAAGAAGTGCAGAAAAAATCCAGTTATCTTGGCTACAACTGCTAACCTCCCCAAGAGAAGGTGAACCATTCATTTGTGAACACTGATTGAAACATACACATTTTGGGTCTAAGAAAGCCATGTTTAAACAACTTGCTTAAGTTAAGGAGCAGCAGTGGCGTAGGAGGTTAAGAGCTCGTGTATCTAATCTGGAGGAACCGGGTTTGATTCCCAGCTCTGCCGCTTGAGTTGTGGAGGCTTATCTGGGGAATTCAGATTAGCCTGTGCACTCCCACACACGCCAGCTGGGTGACCTTGGAGCTGTAGAATTCAGGGGTGAGAACCTGCGGCTCTCCAGATGTTCAGGAACTGCAATTCCCAGTTTCAAGCCCCTGCCAGCATGGCCAATTGGCCAAAGTGCTGGCAGGGGCTGATGGGAACCTGTGTAGAGTTCCTGAACATCTGAGAGCCGCAGGTTCCCTGCACCCCTGGCCTAGCTCACAGTTCTTGGAGCTCTCTCAGCTCCCACCCACCTTCACAGGGTGTTTGTTGTAAGGGGAAGGGCAAGGAGATTGTCAGCCCCTTTGAGTCTCCTACAGGAGAGAAAGGGGGGATATAAATCCAAACTCTTCTTCTTTTTCTTCTTGTTTACAAAAATGAGAACATATATATTCAGGTTTGCTCGAGTCTCTCTCTCCAGCCCATATCCACATTTTTTTCCTGTTTTTTTAAAATCCTCTTTTTCTTCATGAACAATCTTCACATCAGAATTTTGTCTCAAATTCCTACACTGTGTACCACATCAACCGGATGTATCTAGCCTTGAGTCTCAGTGAAGAAGTACAGTCAAACCACAAAATGCCACCAAGCAGGAAGTCTGGGGACAGCAGTGGGAAATGTTTTAAAGAGATCCGTACGGCAAGTGGAAGAATCGCTAAACTGAAAACTTTTCTACAAAAGAATCTTTAAAGAAGAGGATTGATTTAAAATGTTTTCAGGCTGAAAATAAAACGTTTTTGGGGGGGGAAGCCATGTGGAACTCCACAAAGGAAACATTTTACTTCCTGCCTCAAAATGTTTTATTTTGGTTGTGCGGAAAGGACCAGAGGCTCAGATGCAACTGATGCCTTTGCATTAGCCAGTTGGCTGCCTTACTAGCACCTGAGCAGACACATTTGGTATGGCCGAATCACTGACTGCATGAACCATTGCTTTCTGAAAAGGCAAGGATCAGGCTGTAGACGAACTCTACCTGAAGCTCTTGGCAAGCCAGAGACTCTAACCCTAACCAGTGGTGGGATCCAAAAATTTTAGTGCAACTCTGGAGTTTCTATGGTGGTGGGATTCCAAACTGTGGTAAGCATGTAATGGGATGGGAAGTGGGGCACAACGGAGGCGTGGCCAGGCATTCCGGGGATGGGGCATTCCTGGGCAGGGCTGTGGCAAGGATGCAGCCGCTGCACCGGTCCTTGGGCGGGAAACGAATGCACGCAGGCTGCCACGCACGCCGGTGCACCTCCTGCTAGACTGCTTCAAGTTCCCATGCGACTACCGCTGAGAAGAGGGCGTGCTAACTCCAAGGCAAAAAAATCACGAGACCAAAATCACCAATTAAAGTAACCCCTCGCACATTTTACAAATAATTAGTAACCTACTCTCGGGAACCTGTGAGAACCTGCTGGATCCCACCTCTGACCCTAACCCTAGTCAGAGGAGATGGGATGAAATTATTCCGGGACATTTTTGTATACTAAACTGAATGATAATGTGTCCTCTGCAGAAAAGCAAAGCTACAGAATGATCACATTTGTCTCCAATAAGAGCCCTCCTCTGTAACACACCAGGGAAACCAAAGATGCTGAAATGAAGGTGTCAAGGTCCCTCAGTACCCGCCCAGGACCTGCTGGTGCGTGGGCTCTCTTTCTGAACCAGACACTTCACCCTGACAATGTATAATTTTTTTTTTTACGTTTATTAAAAGAAGGAACAGTTCAAAGGCACTGATATTGGCAGGTGCAGATAGAACAAAACAGAAACAGAAAAACTGGTGTTGTTAGCAAAAAAGAATCCCAGTATAATCCAGTTAGAAAAGTCCCTTCTTGCGTAGCCTTGGTGTCATGCAAGCCATTTTTGATTCTTTCATGCCATGAACTGAGCTCAAATGTGCAATGGCAAAGATCAAAACAGTGACTCACATAATAGCCTAGCCCTAGCAGGATAGCTGAGAAAAGATGTCTGTAATATCTTAGAGAGCAGCAGTGGCGTAGTGGTTAAGAGCAGGTGCACTCTATTCTGGAGAACCGGGTTTGATTCCCCCGCTCTGCCACTTGAGCTGTGGAGGCTTATCTGGTGAATCAGATTAGCTTGTGCACTCCAACACACACCAGCTGGGTGACCTTAAGCTAATCACATTTCTTCTGAGCTCTCTCAGCCCCACTTACCTCACAGGGTGTTTGTTGTGAGGGGAAAAGGGAAAGCAATTTGTAAGCCCCTTTGAGTCTCCTTTTAGGAGAGAAGGGGGGATATAAATCCAATTCTTCTTCTTCTACACCAGGGGTAGGGAACCTGCGGCTCTCCAGATGTTCAGGAACTACAATTCCCATCAGCCTCTGTCAGCATGGCCAATTGGCCATGCTGGTAGGGGCTGATGGGAATTGTAGTTCCTGAACATCTGGAGAGCCGCAGGTTCCCTACCCCTGTTCTACACAATACTAAAACTATATAGAAAGGGGCTCCACCCCACTACTAAACCAATGGGATTGCTGCACCAATTAAGCCATAGCAAAAGCTGTTACCTCAGAAGTTCCCAGGTGGGAGCAGTTACAGAAACTAAAAGGAATGCTATTCCAATTAACTTGTTTAACTGTTTTTGTGACCTTGATGCAGTGGTGGGATCCAAGGTACCCAATTTTGAAAGTAACAGGTTCCCGCCGGTGTGGATTCAAGCTGTAAGCGTGAGGCGAGTGCCAATGGGGCTGGGCGGACAGGTCACGTGGGGCATGGCCGGGCATTCGGCGGGGCGCTGTGGCAAGGACGCAGCCGGGCCGCGACCGTCCCATGAAGCGGCTTAACGTAATGCACGCAGGCGCGCGGCTGGCTGCCATGCACGCCAGTGTACCTCCTGCTTCTAGACTGCTTCAAGTCTCTATGCTACTAAAGGTGCTGAGGAGGGGCATAACTAAGGCACAAAATCAATCGGCATTAAGCAAAATCACTAATTAGTAACCCCCTCTTCGGCAATAATAATAAATAATTATTAACCTACTCTCAGGAACCTGTGAGAACCTGCTGGATCCCACCTCTGCCTTGATGGATGTTTGCTTCTAAAAATTAAACAGACAGACAAGACTCTCTAGGTTCAAAAAGCAATGAGATTTTCAAGGGATAAGTCTTGACAGTCGGAATTCCTTTCATTAGATATGTGTCTGAACAAAAGGAGATTTGACTCTCAAAATATTATGCCATGATTATATATTGTTGGTCTCTAAAGAGTGCTGGACTTCGATCTTAATTTTCTTCTGCAGACTAATATGACTAATCTCTGAAACTATTTTCCAGACTACAGGAATCAGTCCCCCTGGGGAAAATGGCTACTTT
Source organism: Sphaerodactylus townsendi (assembly GCF_021028975.2). Lineage (NCBI taxonomy): Eukaryota > Metazoa > Chordata > Lepidosauria > Squamata > Sphaerodactylidae > Sphaerodactylus > Sphaerodactylus townsendi. The sequence goes on from NC_059434.1 coordinate 80,503,746, forward strand.
GGCAAGTGGATTCTACGGCGTTATATACCCTGCTAAGCTCCATTGCCGCTCGAACTCTGTCCTCAGATTGTATCTCCAAATCTCCATACATTTCCAAACCCAGAATTGGCAACTGGAATAACAGTTACAACATCACTTGCAAACAGAATACAGTTTGGGACCTGCATTTGATATTAATGCCCACTAGAGGACAGTGTCTGCTTGTTTGTGAGAGAAAAGGTCTCCTAACAAGTTCCCTCTCAGACATCCCCAGATCTCCCTACCATTGTTTCTCTTCTCTTCTGGGTGTGTAACCAGAGGTGGGATCCAACATAGTTCTCGCTACAGGTTCCTTGGAGGTAGATTTTCATTACATTTATGTGTGCTGAGAGGGGGTTACTAATTGGTGGTTTTGCCATGTGATTTTTTTTTTGCCTTGAATTAATGCCCTTCCTCCTCAGCGGTAAGCGCGCCCAGAACTTGAAGCAGTCTAGCAGGAGGTGCACCGGCGTCGCGTAAGGCAGCCCTCGCCTGCGTGCATCTCGCTTTCTTACCCAAGGATCGAAGCGGCTCTCCTTGCCACAGCCCATGCCCCAGGAATGCCCGCCCGCTCGAATGCCTCGATACATGCCCCCCCGCCGCGTCTCACCAGCCCCGGTAGCACTACGCCACAGGTTGAATCCCACCACCATGGGAACCTGTTACTAAAATTTTGGGTCCCACCACTGTGCGGTGGCAACATGCTGTATCAAGTTGCAAAGCTGACTAATAGCAGCAATTAAGGTTTGCAGAACTGAAGACTAACAGAGGTTGTTTGCCACTATCCGTCCTCTGCATAGAGGCCTTGCTATTCCTTGGTGGTCTCCCATCCAAATAATTATCAGGACTGACCCTGCTTAGTCCCTGAGATCTCACTATGCGTGGCAATACCGAGGTGTATCACAGAGAGCCTGCGGTACGGAGGTGGAAACGGCGGGAACAAGATCTACCAGACCACAGCCACACAGCCGGAAAACTCACAACAACCAGTTCAATCCGGCCTTCAACAATACATTGTGAAAGTGTATTCAAAGGGCGTTATTTTGCATGTGCGGAAGGGGCCTCAGAGAAATAAAGAATGCACAGCAATCATTTCTCAGAAAGTGTATTTGGTGGTCCAGAATACGAAGTTCTCCCCACTACCGAACAGGTAGCTATCCCCAAAACTAAGCTTTTTGAGTCTATCCTACATAAAGGCATGAAAACAACTACTTTTTTAAAAAGAGTATTGACTTTTAATGTATGCTTACTTTTTGAGTCTTTACAGTGGTGGCACATAAAAACTTGCTTCCAAACGGGTTATAGGCCAGGGGCCAGCCCAGAGAAAACTTGGGATCCTTTTGATATGCATGGAAATAAAAGACAAATCACAATATTATTCAATGCTTTTTTAAAAAAACCTTATGGTTTTAAAACCTTCTCCATCATTTCAAACACAGTTCGAATGGTTATCCTGGAAATCAACTCAGCAGTCAATGAAAGTGAAATCAATTTTCCACAGCTCAAGGAACTGGGGAACTGTAGTTTTCAAAAAGAACTCTACCTAGATGTGATAGGATAACCCAAGTTTTAGCAGCTCACTGCGGAGGGGTTGATTTTAAAGGCTGGGTACGAAGGCATCATGGATGAGGTGCCGCTGAGCTCTGTCCTCAAAAGCAAATATTCTCTCTGGAGAAAGCATCTCTATCAATTGAAATTCCAGGAGATGTTCAATTTGGCAAACCTAGACATAGGCTGGTTAGGTTTTAATATATATCTGCAGTGAGTTGAGGTTCAGTGGTTGAGAAAATTGGATGCTTCCACATTAGAATATAGTCCCGAACGAATATGAGAATTAACATTCATTTTTTACACACTGCCTTTGTCAAAACAGTTATTTTCTGCATTATTGAATATGGCACTTTGATACAAGAGCATTTATGCCAAAGTGTATTTATACTTTCAGACTTTCAAATTGATGAGGGCTGGGAGCTGGGAGTGGCACTGGGATCCGGGGCAGGCATGGCACCGGCTTGAGGATGGGCTTTGTTTCCATGTTGGTATTTTGTCCCTTACATCATGTGCATGGCCCGGGGTGTGGCTGGTTTGAAGTGAGATGCAGGGAATGGTTTCACTTACACTTTCCAGGCAGGACGGGGACAGGAGTAATCCTGGCCAGCATTTTTAGAATTTTGAGAGTTCAGCCTCGGCTGCTTCCAGGAAGTTTGGGCTGGGTGGCAAAGGAGATGTGCTTATAGGAAGGGTCAGCAGAGGTATGGATGACAGCAGAGGGCAGGCCACTGGCTCAGGGCGCATGTGAAGCTTTGGGGTGACATTGATGCAAGCCTGTAGTGCCCGCCACTGAACTAGGCTCAGCAGGGTGGTGGTGAAAGAAGTACCATCAATTTGCAAGCAACCAGTGTGGTGTAGTGGTTAAGAGCAGGAGGATTCTAATCTGGAGAACCGGGTTTGATTCCCCCACTCCTCCACTTGAGTGGCAGAGGCTTATCTGGTGAACCAGATGTGTTTCCGCACTCCTACATTTCTGCTGGGTGACCTTGGGCTGAATCACAGTTTAACAGGCTATATATTTACTTCCTGCAGGTATACTGTTGTGTGGGAGGAAGGAAGACTTGTAAGCCACCTTGAGTTTCCTTACAGGAGAGAATGGTGGGGTATAAATCCAAACTCTTTTTCTTCTTCTATAGTGAGTGACCTTGCAGGGTATTCAAGGCAAGAGATGTTCAGAGGTGGTTTGCTATTGCTTTCCTCTTCATAGCAACCCTGAATCTCCTTGGTGGTCTCCCATCCAAGGCTAACCCTACTTAGCTTCCAAGATCTGATGAGACTGGGGTATGACAGTCAGGGCAAAGCCCACAAGCAGTTCAATAATCCATCAATTTCTGCTGATTCCTTTGGTCTGCAGGCAGGCCAAATGAGATGGCTCAGGCCAACTGTACAGTCCAGGCTGTTGTTTTTCTCAACAGGGAAAATCTCCTTTCTTAGGGCCAGACCAATTGTTTTCCAAAATACCCAGTGGCAATCAAACTCAACAACAGCATGCATCTCTTGCAACCAAAATAAGTGGGATTGACCCTGGTAGTATTTGGATGGGAGATCCCCAAAGAATAAGGTGACAGTGGACAGACAGAAGGCAGGTGGGTGGTGGAGTGGCCAGCAGCTCAGCCACAGGAGGCCGCCGCGGCCTTCTGGGGCGGCCGTTTCCCGCCCTGTCAAGAAGCTGAGGCAGGGAGGCGCCCCGTCAAAAGCTCCTGTCGCGTCAATGCACACGCCCCTGCCTTTGAGAGGCGATGCGGCAGCCTTCAGGACACCGAAGGAGGCCGGGCAGGACAAGTGTTTAAAGGCAGGACTGTCCACTGGCCGGGGCGTCTGGTCAGCCTACCGAGGTCTACTCCAGAAGCGGAGGCGACAGGCTACCTCTGTTTCCCTCTTTTCTTCAAAACCCTACAGGGTCACCATAAATCAGCTGTGACTTCAAAGTGCTTTCCATCATCACTTTGGAGCACCTTAAAGCTGAACAAAAAATTTATTCCAGCATTCGATTTAACATGCTAGAACCCATAAAATTTATGAGTTTCAAATTCTGGCCTGGAAGAGGCCTCACTGAGAGATCCCAACAAGAGCTACTGCCAGTCAGAGCAGAGAGTCAATTGTCTGACTCAGCAGGAAGATTTAGATTTGCACTTACATGACTGTCATCAAAGTCTGCACCCACTGGGCTTCAGGGTCAACACACAGAGACCTTCCTGACTTCAGTGTGAGTCTGAAAAACAGGCCAATATGAAGATGTCAGCATTTACAGTCAGTCCTTTGCATGATGCAGGAAGAAAGAGATGTACGATTCGTCATGAAGTCCAGATGTTTTAATACTGGCTTGCTGGTTTTGTGCAAAAGATCAGGTAAGCACTGGTTTTGAAAAACCATGTCTTGCTCACGCCCAAAGCAAGGTTTGGAAAAGTCACTGGCTATCACCTTGACTAGTACAATGCATTGGAATCTTCCATTAACATTTGAAATTACAGGGCTAATAGTCAGAATTACCAGGACAGAGGTGGTACTGGATTGATAGCAATATCCAGCCAGGCCTTGAGATCCACACCAGCCCTCAATACATTAACAGTCAAACTGTTTTCCAACCAAAAGTCTATGGGCCACTCAAAAAATGCAGGAAAAACCATGAAACCCAACTGCAGGCGATCCTCATATGTGGTAGTCACACATACACATTTACTTCATGGCGCCTATATGCAATATTGATGAGTGGGTAGAGGGAACTAAAGTCATTTGAACATTGCCAGCTCATGATGGCCGTGTGCGATGACACATGGATTTTGTGAGTTTCCCTAGGCCCAGCCGAGGATAGAAGCTGATCTATCAGATAAATTTAATAATAATAATAATAATAATAATAATAATAATAATAATAATAATAATAATAATAATAATAATAATAAAGAGCAGCACTTGAAACATCTTCGAATTGACAAAATTAACATCTGTCAAATTCAGAAGGCAGCCCTGCTGGGATCGCCGCGAATACTACACCCGATACATTACAACTTCCTAGGCACTCTGGGTTTGAGGGCTAAATTCCTGTGATGAGGCCAACAACCAGCTAAAAGATCTGGCAGTTGTGGGAAATCTACAATGTGTAATAATGTAATAATAATAATAATAATAATAATTATGTATTATTGTGTGTATATGTATGTGTATGTGTGTATTATTATTATTATTAGTACTCTTATTATTAATGCTCATACATACATACATACATACATACAGGCCTTTTGTACAGATATATGCATTACATACATACATGCAAATATGTTAATCTTTTAAAATCTGGGCTGGCCGACCCAGCCACATTTACGTTATATCCATCTCTTGTAACAAATGAGTTTGACACCCCTTCCGTAGAGCAAGAACCCACTAGGAAATTTCCCTGCAAGTCAAATGATCAGTCCACCCTGATGCAGAAATTACTTAGCAGTAACTTACATTCAGCAACTGAGGGTATATACCCGTGGTGGCGAACCTTTGGCACTCCAGATGTCATGGACTACAAATCCCATCAGCCCCTGCCAGCATGGCCAATTGGCCATGCTGGCGGGCAGCTGATAATTGTAAGGATTCTCCCTGCTATTATACCTATCCACAACAGTATAATTCACAGTTCCTTTCCTTTGTTGTTACAGAGGGCAGCACTGGTATTTAATTTGCATGGCGGCAAAACAAGATGATGAATGCCAGCACAGGTTAATGCAGGAGGGCAGGAAGTATCTAGGAAAATGTAGCAGGTGCAAAATCTGACCCTCCACCTCCGGCGCCATGACGGCAATGTTTTTTTCACACCCAGGTCAGGTAATTGTGGACCCGGCCCGGATGGAGGAGGGTGTGGAGAACGTTTTCTAAAGCCCCCGCATGTGACTTAATGGCAACAGCCCGGGGACATTTGACCCCGTATGTCCCCCTGGGCAGTACGCCCCTGACAGAGGGTAACTAAGATGACTTACATAATTTCAGGCCTCCGACAACTGATACCAGGCAGAATTATCTTGATGCTTGCATATTCCGAAGGGACTGAGGTGCCAAAGCTGGAGGTGACTTTTCGGCACTTGCAGCTGAGGCCTTCTGGATCGAAGATAGCTGCGGGAGCCGCAAAAAGGTGAGAGGTCTCAGAGATACAACTAAAGACACTTCCAGGCTGCAGGTAAAAACTGTTCAAAAACACGTTAAACACCCACACGCAAAAAGTGCCTGAAACACCGAGCACCTTTAAATGAATCTCATTAAAAAAACATCTACTGCAAAACTACAGAAACTACAAGACTGGAAAAACTAGTTTAAAAAAATCAGTGTCTTAATTAAATATCTGGGAAGAAATGTCTTCGCCTGGCACTTCGTATTTCGGTTCTATGTAGTTTTGTACCATATTTTATGTATTTTATTTGTCTTGTAAGCTGCCTTGTGCTCTGTGAGGGGGGAGCAAGCAGCTGACAAATCTTTTAAATAACTAGATAAGTAATAAATTGAAAGATGGGAGGGTAGATATTGGCAAAGCCCCAAGGGATCTGGCAGCACCTATGAGCCACTGGGACAGCCCCATCTCTGATGGACACCTGTCTCACCTCTGAAGGCTGGGGAGGCACAGAAAACCTGGCTTGGGGGGTCAGATCTTAACAGGTGAGCTGGATAGTATAGAAGGAGGCAATCCTTCCGGTATTGAAGGCCTTAAAGATAAGAACCAGAATTTTGAATTATGTTAGTAAACAGACTGACAGTGCAAATCTTTTAGCACAAGATGACACAATCCTCGTCCCCCCCTGCCAACCTCCAGGTGGGGCCAGAAGATTTATTGTAATCACAACTGATCTCCAGATGAAACAGATCAGATCTCCTGGAGAAACTGGCTACTTTGGATAGTGGAAGTGCACAAGCTACTCTGGTTCACCAGATAACCCTCCACAGCTTAAGTGACAGAGTGGGGAATCAAACCCCGTTCTCCAGATTAGAGCGCACCTGCTCTTAACCACTACACCACGCTGGCTCTCAAGAAACAGGAAGCATTTCTGCAAAGGTCACTTCCAGTTTGTGGATTTACTGTTATTTTATTTAAGAGCTTCATTAGCCGCCTTTGCTCCTTACAAACCTCAAGGCAGCTTAGAACACAGAGAAAATACACAAAACAAAATCACTGCACATCAGACCGATTTGCCTCACAGGGCTGTTGTGATGCCATTCCAGGGAGGAGGGCTATGATTATTAAATGCTAAAATGACAAGAGAGAAGGAGGAAAGGAAAGGAGAGCAGAATCCCCGCCCCCCCAATGGTTCTTACCTGCCATGCTGGTGTTGTAAACAACCAGAAGAGTAAGAAGAAGAAGAGCGCAGCTTGGTCTCATCCTGACTTCGGTGGCCACGTGTGTCCTGAGCAAATTCAGCCTTGAGTGTTTGCCTCGCCTGTGGCTTTGGAGGCCAACGTGGCTTCTATTTATTTGGCAGGACCACAAGTGTCATCATTAGCAGATAGCTATTTTTTAGTCCTGATAAGCTAAAGCTGCATTAAGCCTCCACTGGGCAGTTTCCCACATATTTTCCATATTCTATGAGGCTGCAATTTGGGTATGAGCTTCAACAAAGAAATTTGCACATAGCCAGGTCCGAGAAAGAAGCGTGCACTGAGATCAAATCCATTGGGCTGCTATGGCGGGTAGAGGACTTGAACCTATATCCCTCAGATTTCTTAGTCCAACACTGCATAGACTGAACCACGCGCACCTTGCTAGGTCTCCTCCATCTTAACAGAAGTGGGTTAGAGGGTGCCATAAGGCTTCTTTGCTACAGGTTGCCTGCGGCTGTCCGGCACATCAGGGTGAATTAATATCTTGCGGGGCGATATGATTCCAAATGTCCCTGGACTGCGGCCATTTAGTCACATGGGGTGTGAAAAATTGCCCCCACCCCTCCTCCTTCCCCTCAGGTCCATACACTGACTTCAAGAGACGCGGTACTGAAAGGCTGACACTGTGGAAGTTGGGGAGGAATTGTACGTCCCATTGATGGGGAGAAAACTCAGATTTTTTGCACCCAGGCTGACATTTTTTTTCTTAGTGCCTCCTGCATCTGGCATCTGTAAACCAGGGCCAGCCGGGCAGCAGTGGGCGTAGGAGGTTAAAGAGCTTCGTGTATCCTAATCTGCAGGAACGGGTTTGATTCCAGCTCTGCAGCTTCGGTGAGCTGTGGAGGCTTATGCGGGGAAATTCAAAGATTAGCCTGTATACACGCCAGCTGGGTGACATTGGGCTAGTCACAGGTCTTTGGAGCTCTTCTGCAGTCTATATTTCTTACCTCACAGGGTGTTTGTTGCAGGGGAAGGGCAGGGTATGTCAGCCCTTTGAGTCTCCTGCAGTAGGAGAGGGGATATAATCCCAGCTTCGCTGCTTCTTGCTGCCCGCTGGAAGACACCAAACATTTCAGAGAACGATACGCGTTTCAAAATAACTCAGGTGCACTCTCCCACTTTTACCAAAGCAGCGGCATGAGTGGATGGCTTCCTGAGAGTGGTGGTGGAAGGCTAATGAGTAGTGCAGCCAACTCACAATGACCAGATATGGTTTCAAGGCAAGAACTGTTCAGAGATGGCTTCTCCTTGCCTTCCTCTGAATAGCAACCTTGGATTTCCTTGGTGGTCTCCCCTCCGAACACTGACCAGGGCCAACACAGCTTCCAAGATTTGAAGGATTGGGATCAGCTTCAAGTTGGACCAATGGATCCAGAGTCAAGCGATCAAGATGGGCATAGCTTTTATGGCATACCTATGTAACCTACTTATCGCCAGCCACATCAATCTCCATTGGAGACTTAGGAAATAATATATGACAGCACCTCTCTGGCTTAGCTCAAACCAATATGAAGTAGCTTGAACAAATTAGCCAACAAACTTTTTAATCTTAACACAGCTTTCTACCATGTTCAGAATAAAATGTGTTGAATATGGTAGGTATTATATATATACAGCACAACTCAATTGTGTACCAGAAATCTTTAAGTGCTTTTTTAAAAGAGCGCTCAGAACGGTTCTGCCACTGGCTTGAATAGGTGTCCAGTAGCAGAAGAGGTAGCATTGGTCCAACTATTAATCAAAGCAGGGCTTCTTTCTCCCCATCTGGCCTTCTGCAATGCATTGGCTGGCTGCTGCAGGTCAACTACCCTCCAATTTGGGCCTCTGTAAAACCAGTAGTCATTTCCCTCCAATTAAGCTGCAAGCCTTCCTTCTCCTACTGCAAGGCCAAGATCCAATTGAGGAGGGTGGGGCTGTTGCGGTTGGTAATAGAGTAAAAGCAAGCTTACCAGCTGCACATGCTCAGTGAGCTTTATCCCTGGGCCTAAGATCCCAGCAAGGCAAAAATACTAAAATGGCATGGGTTACGCGGTACTTTCTGTAATATCCCAGGGTGCGAGAATGGTGGCAGCTGCAGCACTGAAAAGTTCTGCTCATGGTCTAATCCCAGGAGGTAGGGGAACCTGCGGCTCTCAGATGTTCGGGAACTACAATTCCCATCCAGCTCTGTCATCTCAGTGCTTGGCAGAGGGCTGATGAAATGTAATTCCTGGTCATCGCTGAAGAGCTGTCGAAATATTCGAATGATTCCTGGATCTAAGATTCGAGATCCTGATGGAAGCTGGCCCAAAGTTGATTTAGGTCTCCTCCATTTTCCTGGAGTTGATAAAATGAGCACCTGGCTTGCTGCTGGGGTGCAAATGACTGGGGAAAGCAATGGCAAACCTCCCCGTGAACATAGTCTGCCTGGTAAATGTTGCAATGTGACATCACCCCGTGGGTCCATAATAATCAGTGCTTGCATAGGGAATTAACGTTTACCTTTTCCAAGAATTTGATGGGGAGGCAGCAGAGAACTTCAGTGGTTTTAGTGACCCGACGTTTAACTCCCAGAAACGTGGGGTAATCTGTTATCATGTTAGTGGTTCTTAAACGTTTTGAAATCTGACTCACTCTTTTTAAAAAATCATTTATTTAATTTTCAACAAAAAGTACAACAATAAAATAATGGTAAATACAACATTACTGATATTGGGATCCTGTCTCATGGAAACATTCGATAACATTGGAGATAATATATATATATGATTCCTAGTTCTTTCTTTTTCATATATCTTCCTTTTCTAGGAATCTCATTTTGGTCCCTTGACAAAGTATATGTCATTACAGAGTTTATGAAAGGTGAGACTAACACATTAGGTGTATAGAAGGGAAAGAAAAAAGTAAACTAGAAGAGAGTAGAAAGAGAACAAAACGTTGTGGAAAAGAGTAGAATAGAATTATAAGAGTGAACCTTCAATCCCACACCCTAGTGAATGGACTTCTCCTCGAACATTGTGTCGCTTTTTTAGCAAGCTTGGTAATTATAACTTATATAACTAGTATGCTAAAGAAAAATTCACTTATCCTGAATTGTCTTTACGTATTCGTATCATTACATTTTGTCATCAAGTTATGACTTAAGACTATAGCAAGTGTTATCTGTATAAGTTAACTCATAATTTCTCGGTGAAGTCTGACTCACTCTTGAAGCAAATCTGGTTTTCAAGATCCATTTGCAGAGTAATTCCACGCTGGTAATTTCCCCTTCCCTCAACATACCGTGTTTCCCCGAATATAAGACAGTGTCTTATATTAATTTTTGCTCCCAAGGATGCGCTATGTCTTATTTTCAGGGGATGTCTTATTTTTCCTGTGTTCTGTTCGTCGGGAGTGCTTCCAAACAAAAACTTTGCTATGTCTTACTTTCGGGGGATGCCTTATATTTCGCACTTCAGCAAAACCTCTACCATGTCTTATTTTTCGGGGATGTCTTATATTAGGGGAAACAGGGTAGAACACAAGAACCTCAATTTAACTACGACGACATTACAGCACCACTGAGTTTCCTTTCTTTCCCCAAATTCTTGTGACCCAGTGAAGACATGGATATCGCAACCAGATGGCTCAGACTCCATTTTGGCAAAGCTCGGGGATCCTAAAGTTGACCCTTTTAAGTAACTGGAAACACCCTTCGCTGACTTACTGCATGTAAATGGAGTTGTGAAATGTGAATGACTGTGAATACACCACCCTCCCTAGAAAACATGCACCAATGCAGTGGCAAAAATGGAAACCATTATATTGGTTGTTAACTGACCATGACCTGTTACAACATAGTTACCCAGAATTGATAACCCTCTTACGAAACGCCATGCGATGTAAGTATGCCAGCAGTTAACCCGAAAAAGAAAACACGCACTTTCAACCCACCCAACCCTTTAATGACTAACCTACCCTGTTTCCCCAAATATGAGATATCCCCTAAAAATAAGACCTAGTAGAGGTTTTGCTGAAGTGCGAAATATAAGGCATCCCCCGAAAGTAAGACGTAGCAAAGTTTTTGTTTGGAAGCATGCCCGACGAACAGAACACAGAAATATAAGACATCCCCTGAAAATAAGACATAGCGCACCTTTGGGAGCAAAAATTAATATAAGACACTGTCTTATTATCGGGGAAACACGGTAGCTTTCCACAAACCTTTAGGCGAACCTGTTTGGATTCACACATAATCAAACTGAACCAATAGGAACAAACTGTCTGGGATCTCCAACCCTTCCCTTAAGGAATGCTAGGTAAATTAGTACATACGATTTTTTTCAAAAGTAATGATGACTGCTTTTGAAAAAGATTTTATGGGACTGCTTTCATTATGAGCAGATTGATGAAGAGGCTGCATATAAATTCTCTAGATAAATAATATAACGTAAAGGGGAAATTAATATGAGGCTGTAAATAGTGAAATGCGTGGCAAAGGGTTTAATCCACGGAATTTGGCACTCTCGGTGTTTATGTAGCATGGTGGAACAGAAAGTTATCTCTCGTAAGACTTGCATTTGTGTTAGAACTAGGGTTGCCAACTTCCAGACAGGGTCTGGAGATCTCTTACTTTTATGACTGATCTCCAGATGACAAAGATCAGTTTCTCTGGAGAAAATGGCTGCATTGTAGAGTGAATTCTATGGCATTGTACCATGCTGAGGTCTCCTTCCTTCTCCAAACCATGCTCTCTCCAAGCTCCACACAAATAATTGCCAGGTAGTTCAGAGCGGGCCATCCACTGGTCATTCTTGTCACCCACCAAGAGATGGCAGGAGGGGAAAAAACCCACCACAAGCTTCTGCGCTGAGTAGCTCTAGGAGTCACCGGAAACTCTATGGTGCTACCATAAAGTAAGCCCATGATATGGGTGTCTCTGTCCTACATGTCCCCCCCCCCCTTCCAAACCACCTCTACAGAAATATTGTGCTGGATCCAAGTAAGAACTGAGATATTTCCCTTGAACCTCCAGGCAGTTACTTCCAGAGATGCTCTCTCAAAGTTTTTGCATATCCCGTGCCTTAGCCCTGAATTGTGAGAGAGAAGCATTACTTTAAAAACAGATACATGGAAACTGAGGCCCTTTCTGCACAACACAAATAAAACATCTTGAGGACGTTAAAAGAAGCATTTTGGTGAAGGTTTCCCTCAGAGGTTTCCTCTGCTTGCGTCTCACTCACCCACGGTTTCACTTTATAAAGTACATGAATAAAGCTAGTTCGGACTGGTGATGTTTTTCCTTTTGTTTTGTTTTGAGGGAGTTGTCTTTGAAGCTGTGACCACACATTATGAGAATCCTCAATATGCGCATATTTCAAGTCGTCATAGCTTCGAAGACACCTCCCCCAAAACGAAAACAAAAGGGAAAAACGACATGTGTGCAGGATCACCAATTAACTTTATGTATTTTACACAATGAAATTGTGGACGGAAGAGCTGCAATCAAAGTCAAACCTCATGGTACCTTATACCATGAAGCTACCTCATATTGAGTCAAACCTCATGGTACGTCATACCATGAAGCTACCTCATATTGAGTCAAACCTCATGGTACGTCATACCATGAAGTTACCTCATATTGAGTCAAACCTCAGGGTACCTCATACCATGAAGCTCCCTCATATTGAGTCAAACCTCAGGGTACCTCATACCATGAAGCTCCCTCATGTGGAGTCAAGGCATCAGGTACCTCATACCATGAGATTACCTCATATTGAGTCAAATACTCAGGGGTACCTCTCATGTGAAGCTCCCTCATATTGAGTCAAACCTCAGGGTACCTCATACCATGAAGCTCCCTCATATTGAGTCAAACCTCAGGGTACCTCATACCATGAAGCTCCCTCATATTGAGTCAAACCTCAGGGTACCTCATACCATGAAGCTACCTCATATTGAGTCAAACCTCATGGTACCTCATACCATGAAGTTACCTCATATTGAGTCAAACCTCATGGTACCTCATACCATGATGCTCCCTCATATTGAGTCAAACCTCAGGGTACCTCATACCATGAAGCTCCCTCATACTGAGTCAGGCCCTGGGTCCATCACCGTCAGTATTGTCTACTCAGACTGGCAGCTGCTTTCCAGGATCTCAAGCTCAGGCATTTCACGTCACCTACTGCCTGGTCCTTTTTACCTGGAAATGCTGGGAATTGAACCCGGGACCTTCTTCTTGACAGGCGGGGGCTCTTCCACTGAGCCATGCCCTCCCCAAAAAGTGATACTGTGCAAATGTGCATTATTTAGACATGTCTTACAAAGATCCACTTTTTGTTAAACAGAATCCAAATAGACGAACGGCTGCTCTTATGATGCACATTACACGTTAATTCCGCTTCTGCTCAAATCAACTTACAAATTTTACCGTTGATATCCTGAGTCCATCCAAGGTTGAGTGAGCCTCTTCTGCTCTGTTATTTTTTTTAAAAAAGGGAAGTAATTTATTTGGCAACAGCCTGAGTAATTTCAGCCTCCGCTAACCACGCAGGCCCTTCGTGACCAGCGCCTCTCCACCCAGATATCTTGCAGATCTTGCGTGCTTGGCCCTTCCAAATTTGAAATTATTTGGAAGTCCTCCTTCCTACAAAAATCTGCTCCTCCCTAGGATTCCAAAAGCTTACAGGGACTTGATTTCAGTCTCTCTGCCTCTTTCTCCAGCATCTCTCAATATTATCTGCCTCCTGTAGCACATTTGGTCCTAGTGTTGCTAAGTGGGACCCGGATACCTTCCGGAATTATAGTCGATCTTCAAACTCCATAGATCACTTCCTCTGGAGAAAATGGTTGCTTTGGAGGGTGGGCTTTTTATCATCACATCTCTGCTGAGTCCCCTTTCCTTCGTAAGCCCCACACTCTCTTGGCTGCCCACCCAAACCTTTAGGAATTTCCCAGTGTGAAGTTGGTAGCCCTACTGATTCTGTAGACTTTTGTTGTACTAGTCAAGTCAAGTATTTATTGTTTGAGCCATTGGCTATAACAATACAGAGATACATGCAGTTAAAACATTTAAATTAAAACAATAACTTAGTGGTACATTAAAATATAAATTATTTGTATTCGCAATCTGTAAATTAAAATGCCCCATCAAATACTTTCCACGTCAGACGTTTGTGCAGCTTCTTCAGCTAGTCTAAGTTAACCTCCGGTACTTTGGAACATCAGTTCAAACAGCGCTTTAAATACTTTGCTCGTAATTTCCTAGCCGCCAGGGCAAAGAGAGCCATCTTGTAAGAAACATAGGAATCAATATCAGATAGTAAGAAAATCAGTTTCTCATCATTGGACAAAACAGCTGGTAGTATTGGCTCCAAAAACCTTTTCCTTATTTCTGAATATAAAGGACAGGAGAGTATATAATGAACTACACAACACAAGCCTTTATTGGCATATAAAACGGGACAAAGTTTTAAAACAAAACAAGGTTAAGAAATACAGTTAAAATTGCTAAAATTACTAATTTCCAGTATAAAATTTGCAACAGTTTCACAAAAGAGCACATCAGAGCTGTTCAGGAGATTGGGTATCTTATAACACTCATGTGCCACTGAGAAGCCATTTCAAGCGAAAATGGAAATTCATGTATTTCATGCGTATCTTTTATTGTATTTGGGGCATAGAAACAATGTAAAAGAATGGTCAAGTGTTTCAACCGTAGTCCTATCTACATGAACAAACTCTTTTAGTCGTTCCATATTAGCCTTTAAATCTTCCCTCCAGCAGTAGCTGATGGCAGCACAATATTACATCTTGCAGTAGCCAAGGCTGCTCACTCTGGAGTGGGATTGTATCAGCAGACGAAGATATGCTGCCATGAATTGCAGCCTTCGAGCATGGGATTAATAATGTAGTTCGGAGAAGCAAGGTTGTCTTGGCAGCACGAGGTCAAATTATGAAACATCAAGATCCAAGAGCCTATTCTTAACTAGATCTGAAGGCTTCCCACCCTTTGGCCGAGGCATAAGGAGTGATTCCAAGGAAACCAATAGCTTCAACCTTTCTTAAAAGATCAAAAGTTATACCATTCTACTGGAAATAAAGTGATCTGATAACAGAGAGGGAATGTCATAGCTATTGGATCCCACTCACAGAAAAATGTTAATATGCAGCCAATATTTTATGGCCCTTATCCATGCCAAGGTTTCTAGAGTTGTTTGGCCCATCTCAATGCACAACGCAGCATAAGGCACACATCTAGGGAGCCCCATTAGTTTCAGCGAAGAAATTTGGAATGTAATAAATTAAATGATTTATTTATTGCCGAAATCCAATGGGGGAACCGTACAGTAGCAAGGAGCCAATCCTAGCCTCAAAAACCTTCAAAGCCGCAGGAATGTATTGATTGCCTTTACTATAAAAAAGCGATATATTGCTGTCATGTTGGTATGTGCCGAGGTAGTTACTGCTAGTCGCTGTGAGAGTATATAATGAAAAATATCCTCAGGCTCTTGTTTTCCACAGATACAAAACCGCTGAGAATTTGTGTGTATCTTCCACTAAGCACTGCTGAAGGCATTGATTGAAATCTAATAGAAGTATAAGCTATTCTTAGGTTTTCTTGTTAGTGTAGCTCTAATATGATCTCTTTTAAACAGTTTATACCATGGAGGAGTTTTTGTCTGGACTATTAATTGTCTGTTTATTCTGGCATCTTCTCTGTACGCCCAGTCTCGGAGTTCAGCATTGGATGTTGAAACTCTTACTAAAAAAACCTATCAAGGGTAGCGGGCATAGGCGTATCTAAGAAAAATGTAGCCTGGTGCAAAATCTGAGCCACCCCCCCCCCCAAAAAAATCTGAGCCCCCGCCCTTCCCCACCACAACCAAACAACATCAGTGTATGGATCCAGGGTGGAGAGGTGGAGCAATTACTTCAGGGGGAGGCATTGTTGATAAATGTAGCCGCAGCTTCTGAAGACTATTGACTGACCCCATGTGTTCCCTCATGCTTGCGATGCGCCCATTGGTGTTGGGACACTTTAGCAATATAGCTACTATTGATAATCAGCCAAAAGTCCATTGGTAATGAGTGGGGGAAGTGGCAGGCTTGAGGGGAAATGACACCAGATGTGAACAGAGGTAATGAAATCTACACTTTCCTGCTCCTACTTTCTCTCAACCTGCTTCGAGTATGATCTTTCATAATCGTACTGAGATAGATTTGGGGAAACCTGCCGTGGAAATGGGGGAAACTTGCAAGAGAAACGACGATACAACATTGTGGTCCAGAAGCATCCAAAACAAACACTGCAGTTGGGTCAGGGTGGAAGAAAATGTCTATAGCAAACAGCCCCCGCCCCCATTATGAGACCATTAATTTGTATGCATCTGTATGGAGAAAAAGCCCAGATCTGGCCCAGGCTAACCTGATCTCGTGAGATCTCGAAACCTAAGCCGGGTAGACCACGGTTAGTACTCGGATGGGAGTCCACCGACGTAGTCGAGGGTTGCTATGCCAAGGCAAGCAATGGCAAACCACCCTTGCTTGTTTGTTGCCTTGAAAACCTTACAGGGTTGTTGTAAGTCTCCTGCAACCTGACTGCACTTTCCACCACCGTGGAGAAAAAGTCCATTAGAGCACAAACCTCAATGTCTTCTTGCGTGCTTCTATTGCAGACCAACATGGCTACCCACCTGAATCGTTAGGAGCAGCAGTGGCGTAGGAGGTTGAGAGCTCGTGTATCTAATCTGGAGGAACCGGGTTTGATTCCCAGCTCTGCCGCCTGAGCTGTGGAGGCTTATCTGGTGAATTCAGATTAGCCTGTACACTCCCACACACGCCAGCTGGGGGACCTTGGGCTAGTCACAGCTTCTCAGAGCTCTCTCAGCCCCACCCACCTCACAGGGTGTTTGTTGTGAGGGGGGAAGGGCAAGGAGATTGTCAGCCCCTTTGAGTCTCCTGCAGGAGAGAAAGGGGGATATAAATCCAACCTCCTCCTCCTCCTCCTCCTCCTCTTCTTCTTCTTCTTCTTCTTCTTCTTCTTCTTCTTCTTCTTCTTCTTCTTCTTCTTCTTCTTCTTCTTCTTCTTACTTACATAATCTGATTTTCCGCATTATTTAACATATCAGGTTTAATACCTAAACTTTGTTTCAAATGTATGTTTTCCTTGTCCTATTGCATTGCTTATTAGATGACTCATACTATTGATGACTTTGGCTTACGCTGTGTAATCCTCCTTGGGTCTCAGTGAGAAAGATGGACTATGAATAGCGTAAGAAAACCGTCGCTACATTGCTAGCTGTAGAGGCTCATTTTCTCAGTTGCGAAAGGCTGTTGTTTGCTGGGAAAATGCAATATCTCCGAAAGGGCAGATCTGCCTTGTGGAAAGACTCCAAAACATGCCAAACTTATTTCACTGGCAGCAAAGATGAGATCAAAGAATTACAGGTGGTTATCTTGATGCCTCTTAAAAACTATTTTCAATACTTTTCTGAACTTCAGGCTGGAGATACAAAGTTTATAAAGGGGGTTGTGTTTATGATCTCTCTTTTCAATAGAGGAACTTCCCCCACCCCCCAATGCTTCATGGGAAACCTGCATTTAGGAAAGGCCCCAAAACCGTTATCAGTATATCTTTAGATACACTATCAGTAAACTTGACCCAGCAATTTTATTTCATTTCCTGTTCTTCTGTATAAAGCACCACATTTTGGTAATTGTTTAGCTTCAGTGGGCTAGAGGCCATCTGCTTCCTTTGTGCTGTGATATGAGTTTTTGGGAATGTCCCTGTCTTCAAAGACTGCTGTCTTTTAAAAAAAATGTGACTTTAAAGGAAAGGGATGTACAACAGCTAAAAACAAACAAACAAACAAAAATCTGCCCACCCCACCCCCCAAAAGGGACAAGGCTCCTTTCCCTTCCTCTCCCCAGTCAAATGCCGGCAGTCACTTGGTAAAATGTTTTCAGGGTACATTCCAGCAGGTTTGCAATCCAATTTCCATGTTCAGAATTTATATATTTGTTGCTATATGTATTATCTTGCTCTGAATGCGCTGGCTTTTGAAGGAACATAGCAACAGGGAAGGAAAATACCCTGAATATGGTGGTGTTAACTGACATCAAGTGACAATATGCAGGTTCACATTTCAAGAAGAAGAAGAAGAAGAAGAGTTTGGATTTATATCCCCCCCTTTCTCTCCTGCAGGAGACTCAAAGGGGCTGACAATCTCCTTGCCCTTCCCCCCTCACAACAAACACCCTGTGAGGTGGGTGGGGCTGAGAGAGCTCCGAGAAGCTGTGACTAGCCCAAGGTCACCCAGCTAGCGTGTGTGGGAGTGCACAGGCTAATCTGAATTCCCCAGATAAGCCTCCACAGCTCAGGCGGCAGAGCTAGGAATCAAACCCGGTTCCTCCAGATTAGATACACGAGCTCTTAACCTCCTACGCCACTGCTGCTTCAAGCACAAACCAAAAAACCAAAAGGCACAATGAATCCGACAGGGAATAGACTTGCAAATTTTAATACACAAATGGCAAACCTTCACACTATGGGTTGCACAAACAATAGGCTCATGTGCAGCCACAAACAAATATGCTTGCACTGAGTGGCCAGACACGGTATGCTAAATTCTGAGTCCATCTGTGTCAAACAGTATCACACTCAGTAAAGTGTAGAGCCCAATTTGAAGGACTGGAGGAGATTGCCGGTCAATCAGGAATAGTTTTCATTTCATGGGGTCTTTAACCCCTTCATCAGCTTTCTTGTAATCTTAATGCTGCCCTTATTATTTGTGGAGAACTTATTAACTGCTCAATGCATGGAAAACTCCATCAAGTTAAGCTGTGATTTGGTGACATCAAGCTGCTGATTGTGGCAATCCCACAGGGTTCTCAAGGCAAGGAAAAAGGAGTAGTAGGAGGAGTTTGGATTTATAGCCCACCTTTCTCTCCTGTAAGGAGACTCAAGGTGGCTTACAAGCTCCTTTCCCTTCCTCTCCCCACAACAGACACCTTGTGAGGTGGGTGGGGCTGAGAGAGTTCCAAAGAGCTATGACTAGCCCAAGGTCACCCAGCAGGAATGTGTAGGAGTGTGGAAACACATCTGGTTCACCAGATAAACCTCCGCCAAGGTGCTTGACGCACATTATTTTATAAGAAGAAGAAGAAGAGTTTGGATTTATATCCCCCCTTTCTCTCCTGCAGGAGACTCAAAGGGGCTGACAATCTCCTTGCCCTTCCCCCCCTCACAACAAACACCCTGTGAGGTAGGTGGGGCTGAGAGAGCTCCGAGAAGCTGTGACTAGCCCAAGGTCACCCAGCTGGCATGTGTGGTCCCCAGATAAGCCTCCACAACTCAAGCAGCAGAGCTGGGAATCAAACCCGGTTCCTCCAGATCAGAATGCACATGCTCTTAGCCACTGCTCTTAGCCACTACGCCACTGCTGCTCCCATTGCACCATTGTCAAGGGCTGCCCCATTTCCAGAAGGCCAGCTTGTGTGTCTGGGGAGCCAGCAAGCACTCCCAGTCTTCTTCTATCAACAGAGCAAAGTAAAGTCTATTTTTGATTTCATTATCTGGTTCACCAGATAAACCTCCGACAAGGTACTTGACGCACATTATTTTATAAGAAGAAGAAGAAGAAGAGTTTGGATTTATATCCCCCCTTTCTCTCCTGCAGGAGACTGAAAGGGGCTGACAATCTCCTTGCCCTTCCCCCCTCACAACAAACACCCTGTGAGGTGGGTGGGCTGAGAGAGCTCTGAGAAGCTGTGACTAGCCCAAGGTCACCCAGCTGGCATGTGTGGGAGTGCACAGGCTAATCTGAATTCCCCAGATAAGCCTCCACAGCTCAGGCGGCAAAGCTGGGAATCAAACCCGGCTCCTCCAGATTAGATACACGAGCTCTTAACCTCCTACGCCAAGCTGTAGAAGAGCCTTGGGGAAGGAAGACCCCCATGGCGTAGCCCAATCTCATTAGATCTTGGAAGCTAAGCAGGATCAGCACTTGGACCACCAAAGAAGGCTCTGCAGAAGACGGCAATAAAAAACCACCTTTGCTTCTCACTTGCTGTGAAAGCCCCTTGCTAGTTGCAACTTGATGGCTCATATGAGTACAACAGCCCTGTGAGGTAGGCTCATATTATTCTCAAGAGGCAGATAGAGAAACCCAAGGCCTGGGAGAGAAAATGATTGATTCACGACAAAAGCAGCATTTGAACCAGGAGGCCTTCCAGCTCGTTCCCTTCCGACATAGCTCAGTATGCTATATTGTCTCTAAAATAGAGGGGAGACAATATAGAGAGCTGGGCTATATTGTCTCTAAAATATGCTATATTGTCTCTAAAATAGAGAGCTGGGCAATTAGCAGAATTTAATTTCAGGGCAGGGGCATTATGTCCCTGCCCTGAAATTAAATTCTGCTAATTGCCCAGCTCTATTGAGAGAAAGAATAGTACTTTATACTACTTTATAGTGTTTTCTTTGTAAGTAAGTCTTTCACATTGCTGTTGGAGGTGGCCTCCTTTTCGGGAAATTTACGTTTGCTCATTACCATCTCACAGACTTTGAAGCAAACTGGCTAAACAGAAGGAAGTGCCCCTGAATTAATTTACTAAACGCCAAACAGTTGGGTGCGATATTTAAATGAGATGTTCTCTGACCTTGTGGGACCAAGTGCAAAGGAAATTCCCTAGTGAGAGTTTCTGACAACGAAGTGGAAAGCTTTTTTTTTCTGTATACACAACAGAATTCTGACCATCTTTTTTGAAACCTAGGGTTCCGGACTAGCCAAATATCTTTCTCGTCCCATGTGGAAAGCCCCTGCCATGCCTAAAGTCTGTTTTCAGCTTCTATCAATATTAACCCCTTAAGGCTAGTTGTAATGAGTCCTGCAATCAGATATTCCACTTAATACTGATAGCTGCTGGCAGGCGTTCAAGGGGCACAGTTGCTTGTAGACCAAACAGAGTAGGTCTGGGTGGTTATTTTAAGGTTGACTGAATTTCATTAGTTGTGCTTTTACACATATGGTGTGGGATCCGATCCAGACTTAGAGAAGTTACTCATAAGAATGAAACTAGAGGGCAAGGCATATTAAGTCCATTATTACAAAGAAAAGTAGGTGTCTTGAAGCCTTCTGAAGACTAGCATGGACTGTAACTACCGTGTTTCCCCAAAAATAAGACAGTGTCTTATATTAATTTTTGCTCCCAAAGATGCGCTATGTCTTATTTTCAGGGGAGGTCTTATTTTTCTGTGTTCTGTTCGTCGGGCATGCTTCCAAACAAAAACTTTGCTACATCTTACTTTTGGGGGATGCCTTATATTTCGCACTTCAGCAAAACCGCTACTATGTCTTATTTTCAGGGGATGTCTTATATTCGGGGAAACAGGGTAGATACTCAGCTAAATTCAGATTCTCCACTAAACTCAAATGCCAAATTTTTGAAAAGTGCTCTGGAGTCACTTTTGGGTGCTTCATTGTCTGTACCTAGCAATATTTTAGTGATGGTATCCTGTTTCCTAACGGCTCAAATGCACTCTTTATCTGGGCCATTATGCGTGGACCACATTCCCCGACATTCTTCACTCTGCCGTAGAATTGCAATAGGGTCTCTCGGCATTTCATTGTTTATGCACAAGGAGGTGCCACACGGCTTGCCTGCCCTCACTTCTGGCTTGCTTGTGATTGATGGGGCAAATGGCACCCGGAGACAAATTCTCTCCAGGCACCACCACCCCTCCGCCTGGGGGCGGGGCTGGGATCTCCCCCACCCCACCGCCACCCATGTGACCAGGAAGACTGCAAGGTAGCAGGAAGTCCTGCTGCCATGTCATCTTCAGGTGCCCTCAACCCTGCTCATGTCGTCATTGTCCGGCCACTGTGTCCTCCTCCACTACCTCCAGCAGGAATGTAGCAGTGTGGGAACACATCTGGTTGACCTGATAAGCCTCTGCCACTCAGGTAGAGGAGTGAAGAAGGCGGCGAAAGATTTATACGATCTGAAGAGAAACCAGGTAGAGGAGTGGGGAATCAAACCTGGTTCTCCACATTAGAATCCACCTGCTCTTAACCACTGAACCACACTGGCTCTCTAGGTCCAGATGCAGAAGTTGACACAAAGTTGTGGGACAGAGATGAATGGGGATTCTTCCTTTGGTTTCTCCCACTTTGTGTCAAAAAGTGAGCCTCACTCCTTCGCATTCTGCAAGTCAAATTCGTTCAGTAGGTCACAAACCGCAGAAATTAATTCTAAAGAAATGGGTTGCTTTTAATTTTTTTTCCCAGCCAAAATTATTTTTGTAAGATGAGGAAATTCAGCTTTTAGGGAGGAGCAAATATGTACTGCTCAGTGCAGCAATACAAATTGCATAAGGAAGAACGAATACCATGTTCTCAGCGCTTTTGCATCTGTGGAAAACAAGAGCCTGAGGATCTCTTTCATTATATACTCTCCTGTCCTTTATATTCAGAAACAAGGAAAAGGTTTTTGGAGCCAATACTACCTAGGACAGCCTTTTTGTCCGATGATGAGAAACTGATTTTCTTATTATCTGATATTGATTCCTATGTGTCTTACAAGATGGCTCTTTTTGCCCTGGCAGCTAGGAAATTATGAGCAAAGTACTTAAAGCGCTGTTTGAACTGATGTTCCAAAGTACTGGAGGTTAACTTAGGCCCCTTCCGCACACGCAAAATAATGCATTTTCAAACCACTTTCACAACTGTTTGCAAGTGGATTTTGCTATTCCGCACAGCTTCAAAGAGCACTGAAAGCAGTTTGAAAGTGCATTATTCTGCATGTGCGGAATGAGCCTTAGACTAGCTGAAGAAGCTGCAAAAACATCTGATGTGGATGGGGCATTTTAATTTACAGATTGCGAATACAAATAATTTATATTTTAATGTAAAACTAAGTTATTGTTTTAATTTAAATGTTTTAACTGCATGTTTCTCTGTATTGCTATAGCCAATGGCTCAAACAATAAATACTTGACTGACTGACTGAGCATAAGGAAGAAAAAAAGTACAGCTCCATCAAGTCATTTAGAAACCTCCTGAAATAACTTTCAGTGGAGTTTTCCGATTAAATGCAATGTGTCTCTGCTGGGGAAGGCAACGGCAAACTTTGTCGTAAAAATTATTTGCCTACTAAATGTCATGATGTGACATCGCCCCATGGGTAAGTAATGACCCCGTCCTTACACATCATGACCTTTACTTTTTCTTACTCTGTGAAACTGCAGATAATCTTTTGGCCTCCCCGCAAAAGCTCTTCAGCTGCACTTGTAACGTCATGGCAAGCAGGAGTACCATACCCCAAGCCGTACAACCAGGTACAAACGAAACACTTCAGTAACTGCAAAAGATTTACAGTCAACCTTGCAATTAAGGCAGAATTGATATAGAGCAGTGATGGCGAACCTTTTCAAGACCGAGTGCCCAAATTGCACCCCAAAACCCACTTATTTATCGCAAAGTGCCAACACGGCAATTTAACCTGAATACTGAGGTTTTAGTTTAGAAAAAATGGTTGGCTCCGAGTGTTCATTACTCAGGAGTAAGCTTGGTGGTAGTCGATGGCTTTGCTTTGAAGCAACCGTGCAACTCTTCCAACGGATGAATCATGACCCTAGAAGGGTTTACTCAGAAGCAAGCCCCATTGCCAGCAACTGAGCTTACTCCCAGGTGAAGGATCGTCCTTTAGTTCTTCGCATGAAAATCAGTGGGGTTTAACCGCGTTTAACAGGGTTACCTACACTGCTTCCCCAAAACTAGGTCTTAGGAGGTTTAATGCTAATAATCGAGCCCAGCAGCCCAGGCCAGCCTAGATGTGTGTGTGGGGGGGGGGGGGGCTGACTCTGCGCGTGCCCACAGAGAGGGCTCTGAGTGCCACCTCTGGCACCCGTGCCATAGGTTCACCACCACTGATATAGAGCAGTGTTTCCCAACCTTTTCGATGTTCCAGTACCCTTGACCTCGCTCTTCATGTCTCACAGTACCCCATGGGTGGTATGCCCCTGCCACCCCCCACCCACACACACACACACCCCACCCCCCTTCCCCTCCCAGGGTTTTTTAAATGTTTTTAAGAATGGGAAATGAAATCAAAAATAGACTTTACTTTGCTCTGTTGATAGAAGAAGACTGGGAGTGCTTGCTGGCTCCCCAGACACGCAAGCGGGCCTTCTGGAAATGGGGCAGCCCTTGACAATGGTGCAAGGCTTACTTTTTGCACAAGTGCAGGGAACCACTGGGGTACTGATGGTCAAAGGCGGGCAGGATGAGCTGGTGCTGCTTGAACCGGCTCTTCTCCATGCACGTGAGGGCTAGCGGGGGAGCGGTCTTGCCACTCTCCTCTCAGAGTGAAGGGGAGCACTGGGGGCACGTGAGGGGTCGGTAGCATTCTCGTGGTACCCCTGGGATGTGTTCGCGGCACCCCAGGGTACCACAGAACCCTGGTTGGGAATCACTGACATAGATGACGACAAAGAACGTGCAATGGAAGAAGTCCACGAAATGTTTCCAGAAGAGTACAACGAAGAACAGCTCGACCGTTATTTGTGTTATTTATAGTGGTGGGAAGGCAGCATGAGAAAGCTCAATCTTGTCAGGTCTCAGAAGCTAAGCGGGGTCAGTCGGGAGACCACCAAAGAAGACCCTGCAAAGGAAGGCAACAACAAAGCAATTCTGCCTCTCCCTTGCTTCGAAAACACCTCGCTGGGATTGCTGATAGCTCAGCTGTGACATAAGGGCACTTTACATACACATAGTTCACCTTTCTCACTGGGATTCAAGGCAGATTACACAAGTCCGTACAACTAGGCGGGTTGAACATCTAATAGTGCCAGTGTTGTGGCGCCCAGGGGATGGGGGTATCTTGCACCGGGTGTGTGATGTGGCGTGGGTGGGGCAGACAGGAGCATGGCAGGGGCGCAGGGCACACACATGCCCCAGGCATAGTTCCCCCTCGCTACGGCTCTGAATAGTTCAATAGAAGAAGAAGAGTTTGGATTTATATCCCCCCTTTCTCTCCTGCAGGAGACTCAAAGGGGCTTACAATCTCCTTGCCCTTCCCCCCTCACAACAAACACCCTGTGAGGTAGGTGGGGCTGAGAGAGCTAAAAGAATCAGGAAGTAGGTGACACAAAAGACTGCCAGATCGTGGAGAGAGACAACTGCTTTGTTGCCACATTGCAAGATGTACAGTGTGCCTGTTGGACCAATATCACGGTTCACCAGCTAAGATGGCATATAAAGGCAGAAGCAAGACATTGGGAAATGATAAACTTGCACTAAGACCAGGGCTCCCCAACTTTTTCAAGCCTGTGGGTGCCTTTGGAATTCTAACAAAGTTGGTTGGCACAATTACAAAATGGCTGTCACAGGAAGTGGAGCTAACCACAAAAATTCAGGGAGTGACATAGCTCTCAGTAGCAACACATTTCTTGCAGGAACCCTGTATAACAGGATAATACACACACCGTAACACAGTCAAGGATAATTGCTGGAATGATAAATGCTCAAGCATCTTTTAAATATGCTGTTCTTCATTCCGGGAATGCAGCCCTGCGCTTGATAAGCGAAGGGGGGAAAGCCGTTCACGGTCTCGGACCTGCATACCTGAGGGACCACCTCATATTATTGCCCCGGTAGGCCCTCCTGGCTTCCCTCAGGAGGAGGGACTCCCACTCGTGATCCCTTCTGGCCCAAAATGATCAGGTTGGTTTCTCTCGACAAAGGGGCAGGGCCTTTTCAGCCCTGGCCCCTACCTGGTGGAACAGGCTCCCTAGGAAGATCAGGGCCCTGCGGGACTTACAGAGTTTCCACAGGGCCTGCAAGATGGACCTGTTCTGCCAGGCGTTTGGCCAGCCTGGTTAAAATATATCTACCATGTCATCTGGCCTCCCGTGGGCACAAGGGGGGGGGGGGGTAGCCAGACGCCATCCACATTTTAAAATGGGTTCTGTTTTTATGTAATTGATATTTAAATTATGTTTTAATGTATGTTTTAACCTTGTTGTGAACCGCCCGGAGCCCTCAGGGGGAGGGCGGTATATAAAATTAATAATAAATAAATAAAATAAGGCTAGGAAACAAACGAGGGAAGAAAACCAATGGATGAACTGAGCAAGACTTGACACACACGTAAACAAACTATCTCATCAATTCATTAAAAAAATTTATTGATTCAAGATGCACGATCAACTTATTAAAACCCAGTCCCTTTGTGAAAGCAACATTTTAGCACCATAAAAAAACCCCAGCCTGTTCAACAAATTTAACAATTTCGTTTGAAAAAGGTGTATCTTAAATAGCACAGCAGTCGGGCAGTTTAGCCCAACATGAAAGTTTTCAGACGCTATCAGGACCTCTGGTGGCCTACATTCACCCCTTCTGTTCGGCAATGTTTGAGGCCTTATTCCAGCCTAGGAAGACTTCCTCCAACTTAAGCAGTTTTTCCTCTGGTGGAAGAGCCATTTCAATTGCAGGCCGGCTTTCCGCTTTGCTGAGCAGAGTGGTAGAGTACAGACCACTATCTATGGTAACATCAAACTGGAAGCCATGTCTTCCAAGTATAATTATTTCAACAGAGGCTTTTTAGGCGCACCCTAGTCTAGGTTGCAATGGATAGCACTAACAGAAAACAGAAAAACTTATTTCAAGAAAATCTTATTTCACATTTCAACTGTAGAAAATCTCATTTTCAGGCACACACAAGAGCTGGCACAAGTTTCAGGAATTCTAAAACAAAGAAAAAGCATCCTTTTTGTATTACAAATATCCTTTCTAAATATTAGCTCCAAACTAGTGAAAAACACAAAGGATTTCCCATTGTTTCTGGACAAACTTCAGGGGTAGGTTTTCTTTAGTCCCGTTACATGGCATTCTATGGGCCATTTTGGTCTAGGGGTTTTCTGGTGAGTAGAGGCAAGAACTAAACGACCTGCACATCTGAAGGTGAAGACAGCCCATAAAATCAGACACATCTTAAGGACATGACAACTTGCTGTGGCGTATGGCATCCGAAGAAAATAAGCAAGATGTGGACTAAATACTGTTTTATTTGATGTATTTAATGTTGCCCTATAGAATTATTTATAGTTGTGGGTAAAGTTTGGCAAACTCAGAAAGGCCATAGTTAAATTTAATCTGAAGTTACTGAAAGCGCTCTTCAGAGGGATAACACTTTGAAAAAAGCGATGTAATCCATTGATGCTATTATTACTACAAATTGCTCACGTAGTAAGTTGTCTGCAAATACTTCCTTATTTCTGAAGTCCATTGATGTCAGTAGGGAAAATCCTTCAAAGGGTTTTATCTCAAACCCCAGAGACACTATTTTAGCTCCACGCCATTGAAGATAATATTGGCACAGTCCCCGAGACTGTCCAATCGGCACATTTGATTTACATTTAACACATTTACATTTCGTATTATCAATTTAAATAAAATTCACTTGGCTGAAATATATTCTTTAGACATAATGATTAAGCAGGGATAAATTTCGTGATTTTTTTCTCCTCTAAATATTCACAAACACAAGACTGCCGCCTAGAAAATTAACATATGGTTTCCACCCAGAAAGAAGTTACAAGGTAAGGAGGCAAATAGACTTAAGGAGGCAAATAGACTTCAGATACGGTCGTCTGAAGTTATGACAGTGACAACCCCTATTAAAACCCTGACTGAGGTAAAATAAACCTTGCTGAAAAGTACAGGGTTTAATTATTTCATGACGGTAAATTCTGAATTTTTTTACCAAATGGAAAATCAGTGCTGGTTTACAAATATCTTCACTGAAAATACACAGAAGTGGACCCTGAATTCTGCGGGCACAAGGATCACGGAATTCCCCCTCTCTGCCACCCCTACCCACAAACCCTTGCTCAGCCAGAGCAAATGTTATTACCAGGAGTGAGGGACCTGCAAATGGGTTAGGAAGCTGCCGGAGGAAAGGGAGGGATCAAATCTCTCCTTCCTTCTTCCACAAGCAGAGCGCTGCTCATGCAAAAGGCATTCTCTTCCCTCTCCCCACAACAGCTGCAGAGTCTGCATTACTATTGCTCCATATGTGCTCTTTGATACCGGGAATAGGCTTTTGGAAATGGCTCTGTTGTGGTGGGGAGGCAAGAAAAATTCAACTGTCAATGCCTTTTGCTGGTGATTTGCAGGAAGTAACCTGCAGTATATCTGTATATCGTACTGGGCTTTTCAGTTATTCACATAATATACCAATGCCATTACAAAATCATTTTTAAAAAATAAATCAACAAGGATTTTTTTTAAGCACCCCAAAATTGCACAAAGTGAAACAGCAGTTTATGGTACTTTGCAGTATCATTATTTATGGCTTGGGAGCTTTTGCCACTGGATCTATGCAATCTTATTAAGCTTCCTTTGATGGTGACTTTGTGCAGTACCTATAGAAATGTTTCTCCCTGTAACAGTGGGAAATAGTTCACAAGTTAGACCAAATGGAAGATTCAATATATACTGATTTGAAAACCATCCCGGATGTACCATGCAAGTAGAGCTGTGTAACTCCTGGAAAGAGGGTTTTTTTTTAAAAAAACCACTTCATGATTGAACAAATGTGTAAACGTTTGTGGAATTTGCTTCCGGCTCAAAATGCTGCTTTTTCAAAAGCTGTCAGATCCGGTCTCATGTTCCATATTCCATAATCTGCAGCACATAAAGAATGCCGAGGTTATCAACAGTCACACACACTTTGAAATCTGGAGACACATGGAGGAATTTCAGATTGGTTCCATTTGTGTAGAATGTTTGTAGGGGTTGACCAGTGTCCACGTTCCACCACTGCAAGGAAGAGAAAAATGCTTCCAGTAAATCTGAATATGGTATACTAGCAGGTTATAAATAACACCTACAAGAATTATCCCCCCCCCCACACACACACACAAAATATGATAAATGCTAACATAGCGGTTCTCAACCTGGGGGTCGTGACCCCTTTGGGGGTCGAACGACCCTTTCACAGGGGTCGCCTAAGACTCTCTGCATCAGTGTTTTCCATCTGTAAAATGGATAAATGTTAGAGTTGGGGGTCACCACAACATGAGGAACTGTATTAAAGGGTCGCGGCATTAGGAAGGTTGAGAACAACTGTGCGAACACAAGTGCGACCCTTTGCCACACTGGTTGCTGAACATAACAGCTCAGAACTATTTTGATACCATCTGAAATCCTAAAACTTATCCTACACCTTTAGGTAGTTTCTACTTATAATAATAGGATCACAACTACTGTTGCACTCTGGCAAGAACTAATTTTTCAAATGCGTATATCTATATACATGAGTTTATATCATTGTTCATATTTTTTTTATATTGCATTAGCTATAAATACAATCATTTCTTGTCAACACCATCCAACAGGTAAGTTCAACTTATTTTTAACAATTATAACAAATAGATTCAGGGTCATCCATATTAGTTCAGGTAAGTATTTAGTTCATACTCTCCCATCAGTTCAACATCCATAAGGGAAGTATACACATAAATATATATTCAGTCCACCTTGATTCATCAACATTTTATGTAAATCCACTCAGGTAGGTATTCTGTACGTATTCAATAATAAGTCCAAAATTGTGCACAGGCATAAGTCTCATGTTCCATATTCCATACAGCCTCTTCCAGTGAGTCTTTCCTTCTCATGAAGTGCCAAAAGTTATTTGTGAAGTTGCAATTGTCCACACAGTGATTAATGAATCATATAAATTTCAGACAAGGTGTTTTCAAAAACACTGGCAAATAAAACCAACCAACTGGCAAACAAAACAAAACTCACCAACACCTTGTGCTAGAACCTGTCACATGGGCAAGAGAGGGGATAATTTCCTCCTCCTATGGTGGCCCTCTAACTTCCCCTCCACATGTTGCTTGTGGGGGAGGGGGGGTTGCCACTCCCCAAAAATAGTATTTTAGATAGTATTTGGGGCTACCGGGGGTGGGGAAGGGGGCAAGGAAATTATGCATCTGTGCAGAGAATTCAGATGGGATCCAACTCGTGTTTTCGTATACAGTTGTGTTCTGCTTACCTTAACATACCCCCCAGAAGAAACAAGCATTTTACCATCCGGGGAAAAGCAGAGGTCTGTCACCCAGCCTCCGTGGGCTGATTCTCCATCCTCTATTGAAGCACGGGAACAAAGGTGAAGCTGCTCTCCACTTGAAACACTCCAGATCTGAGACATTAAGAAGACAAAATGTATATGCGGCATGATATTGGAAGCATTCACAGAGAATCGTTGTAGTACAGGTTTCTTCAGCCCACAAAACCAGATCCTATACCTGAAGTATGTAGACATGTGTCTATCTAGATTTTTCTTGAGATCCCCACAAGTTGTTCTAATATTCAGGTTAAATGCACTGAGCCCCCCCCCCCCCCCAAATCCCTGCTGCAAATTTGGTCCTGGGGGGGAATCAATTCGGCAGAGGCCAATTTACTGGTAGTCCCTGTCCCCTCAATGATGCGGCTGGCCTCCACTCGGGCCAGGACCTTTACAGCCCTGGCCCCTGCCTGGTGGAACACTCTTCCTCCAGCTGTCCAGACCCCTGGAGATCTTGGTGATTTCCACAAGAGGGCCTGTGAGATGGAGGATTGTTCCACCGGAGCTTTTTAGAATGTCCAGTCAGCTGAAAGTGCCCCCCCCCCCCCCCTTTCATCCCCACAGAACTTTGGGTCCATTATCATCTACAGGACCCACCCTCTCTTCTCTCCGCTCGGGAGGGTTTAAGAAGGATTTTAGCAGGCATTGTTATGTATTAATTGCTGCATTTTAACTTATATTATTGGAAGATTCTTGTATTTGATTTTATGTCTATTTGTATTTGAACTTTATGTTGTTCACCGCCCAGAGCCCTTCGGGGGTTGGGCGGTATATAAGTTTGATAGATAGATAGATAGATAGATAGATAGATAGATAGATAGATAGATAGATAGATAGATAGATAGATAGATAGATAGATAGATAGATAGATAGATAGATAGATAGATAGATAGATAGATGGATGGATGGATGGATGGATGGATGGATGGATGGATGGATGGATGGATGGATGGATGGATGGATGGATGGATGGATGGATGGATGGATGGATGGATGGATGGATGGATGGATGGATGGATGGATGGATGGATGGATGGATGGATGGATGGATGACCGACCCCTGGGAACAGAATGTAGGCAAAGTGAGTCAGGAGAAAACTGCCCCCTTATTGAAAAATGTGTTCTTTGAAGTCTTCAGAGTGTGTAGCTGGTCGCATACAGGCCAGTAAAGTTTTTACATTCAGTTATTATAGAAATCATTTTTAAAATAACAAAAAAAAAAAGAATAATTACCCGTATTTCTCCATTGTCATCTCCTGTGGCCAGCAGTTCATTGTCAAGAGAAAAGGCACAACATCTCGCACAACCCTCATGGCCACTCAACTTGTGAAGGACAGACAAGCTTTCAAAACTCCATATCTAGATTTGAAATTTTAAAACATAAAAATCCATTTAAATTTCAGCACTATCCCATTCAAACATTCTAGCTACCGGAGACACGAGGACCTCATCCAACTCAAGAGAGAGGCAGGAGAGCTGGAATCTCCTACACAATTATTACAAGATGCCTACAAAGGTCTGAAAACTGGGCATTTAAATATATTTGTTGCCTGAAGCCTGGGATATGAACTCTTAGTGATGGCAGAACTCTAGCCATAAGCCTGTGGCTCAGATAAAATGCTGGAATTTGGAATGGGAGAGGAAGAGATCTGCAGTGGCAGCAAGAACCCAAGTCTGTAAGCAGGTCAAGCTGTTAGAGAAGGAAGAGTTTGGATTTATACCCCACCTTTCTCTCCTGTAAGGAGACTCAAGGTGGCTTACAAACTCCTTTCCCTTCCTCTCCCCACAACAGACACCTTGTGAGGGAGGTGGGGCTGAGAGAGTTCCAAAGAACTGTGACTAGCCCAGGGGTAGGGAACCTGCGGCTCTCCAGATGTTCAGGAACTACAATTGGCCATGCTGACAGGGGCTGATGGGAATTGTAGTTCCTGAACATCTGGAGAGCCGCAGGTTCCCTACCCCTGGACTAGCCCAAGGTCACCCAGTAGGAATGTAGGAGTGCGGAAACACATCTGGTTCACCAGATAAGCCTTTGCCACTCAGATGGAGGAGTGGGGAATCAAACCTGGTTTTCCAGATTATAATCCACCTGCTCTTAACCACTACACCACACTGGAAGGGACTGAGGATGCACATGTGTATATACACATGTATGTAAGCACACAATCCAGGTCCCATGCTGCACAGGTGCAGGTGTTGTGTTCCTAGATGGCGCAAGGGATGAAGAAGGCATATACATAAGAGCCTGAAACTTATGTGTAGTTGTGTGTAGAGGAAAGATAACAAAGATGTAGGTAACGTCTAAATAAGCATTAACATACAAACCACGTAATTTACATCAGAAGTTAAGCTTTGTGGTATTTTTTATTTATATTAAGGAATATAACATAATAATATTGAGATTATCAAAGATTGTTCTTCCATGAATTATTTTTTTTTTCATTCAATACCTAAACTAAATCCTTTTCTCTTTTTTTCATTCCAATAGTCCTGTTCAGTAGGTGTATCCACATTGGTAATTCAATTCATATAATTCAAGTTTCTATAATACTTCAGTCATAAATATTGCAGCAATGAATTGAAACTGCACATTTATGACTGAACTTTAAGGTCAATTGTAAGAACTTGGGATTTATATGAATTTGGATTTATATGAATGTGGATACACCTTTGAAAGGACTATTGAATGAAAAAAGAGAAAAGGTTTAGTTTAGATTATTGAATGAAAAAAGAGAAAAATAATTCATGTGATGATACAACAGTGAATTATATTATTGTATGTTATGAGCATTGTTCCTTATTATACAAATAAGAAATACCACACTTAAATTGGCTGCCTGTAGAGGAAAGATGACACAACTTCCCCCTTATGCTTGGATGGATTATTTCCTCACAGGCACCCTGCCTACTGTAGAGTAGCTCAAGACCATAATACTAATTTTATCTAAAAGGGTTATTGGCTACTTTAAGACAGACAGGTTTGAACTGGTCAGGCATCTGTCAATACTTAAGCGTTTCTTAAGACCCGTTGCTCTAAATTTCAGAGACTTTAGAAATATGTCCAACTTTCCCACTGAAATCAAGCAAATGTAACAATCACTCATTCCGCACATGCAGAATAATGCACTTTCAAACTGCTTTCAATGCTCTTTGAAGCTGTGCGGAATGGCAAAATCCACTAGCAAACAGTTGTGAAAGTGGTTTGAAAACACATTATTTTGCGTGTGCGGAAGGGGCCAATGTTTATCTTTGGCTGGATTGGACTCGCATACAAATGTTAGTGTTGATCTGTAGGCATTGACTAACTTTGGCCGTCTTGTCAGCAGAGGTAGTAGAAAATCTGGTGGCATCATGCGAAACAGCACAAGAAAGAATAGCATCTTCGTGGCAACTCACGTCTCTTTCCAATTCTCCAGTAAGTATGTTCCAGAGCTACAATATAAAGAACTAGTGAAAATTTCTGTTGGTACAAGTTTTTCAAAAGAACAGAACTCAGAGTTTAGCTTTGCTTCAGAAATATTTAATTACAGATAACACATTTTTTTTAACTTAATAACCAGGATTAGAATAGTTTTTTCAACCTTCAGTGGTACAGCTACTGTATTGTCGAAGGCTTTCACGGTTGAATATTGGTGCTGGTCAGTAGCATTTTGATTTGCCAGGGTGCTGGCATCTTCAGAGGATCTGAAGATGCCAGCCACAGATCCTCTGAAGATGCCAGCCACAGATGCAGGCGAAACGTCAGGAGAGAATGCTGCTAGAACACGGCCATACAGCCCGGAAACCACACAGCACCCCGGTACAGCTACTGTTTGTCACTGTTTTACTGCTGATATATTTGGGTATAGTCAGAGCCGTAGCAAGGGGGAACTGCGCCTGGGGCACATCTGTGCCCTGAACCCAAGCCACGCCCACGCCCCGGTGCGCGCCTGGTGCAAGACACCCCCCGCCCCCTGGGCGCTACACCACTGGGTATAGTTATCTTATTTAACATGTTTATATCCCCAAACTCCTCCAGTAGTCAGATTACACAAAATGATAAACAAAACACATGAAAATAGAACAATTAGTTTTTGAAACATCATCCAGGTAAACATTCAGTAAAAATCTTAAAAATTCCCAGCCAGCATAAAGAATAAAGTATCCTAAAACAGCTAAAAGCTAAAGAAGAAGAAGAAGAAGAGTTTGGATTTATATCCCCCCTTTCTCTCCTGCAGGAGACTCAAAGGGGCTGACAATCTCCTTGCCCTTCCCCCCTCACAACAAACACCCTGTGAGGTAGGTGGGACTGAGAGAGCTCCGAGAAGCTGTGACTAGCCCAAGGTCACCCAGCTGGCGTGTGTGGGAGTGTACAGGCTAATCTGTATTCCCCAGATAAGCCTCCACAACTCAAGCGGCAGAGCTGGGAATCAAACCCAGTTCCTCCAGATTAGATACACGAGCTCTTAACCTCCTACACCACTGCTGCTCATGTGGCATGGGGTAGCGTTTAAAGTTTTGGACTGGAGATCCAAGTTTGGAGATCCAAATTTGAAGCCTCACAATGTCGACTTTTACCTACCTTAACGGTCCCATCAAATGACCAAGAAAGAAGCTCAGAATGTTCCAGAAGCCTGAAATTCTTGACCGATTCCTTATGACCTTCCAGGAGGAGAGATTCGTCTGACTGCCAGTTCCAGACCTGATTTTAAAAGATTTTACAAAGATTTTGTGGTTTCCTTAAGCCATTACTGAGTTAGGTTTTAATTTACCATGATGTATGTCAATGCTTATTGTCACAGAGTTGAGTTTACGCTAGAGAAAGCCTGCTACAGAGGCCAGCAAGGTGCGGCTAAGCACTGGCTGAGCACAGCTGAAAGCAATTACCACTGCACACAGAAGTTTAACTGTGAGGAAAAACTTTATCAACAGTGCAGATATTTACAGTGCATACAGGAACTCAAACAGCAAACGGGCAGCATGCCCTGCAGCAATAGGTAATCCCTAAGAGCTAGGGATTACCTATTCTTCTCTCCCTAAGAGAAGAAGAAGAAGAGTTTGGATTTATACCCCCCCACCTTTCTCTCCTGCAGGAGACTCAAAGGGGCTGACAATCTCCTTGCCCTTCCCCCCTCACAACAAACACCCTGTGAGGTGGGTGGGGCTGAGAGAGCTCTGAGAAGCTGTGACTAGCCCAAGGTCACCCAGCTGGCGTGTGTGGGAGTGTACAGGCTAATCTGAATTCCCCAGATAAGCCTCCACAGCTCAGGCGGCAGAGCGGGGAATCAAACCCGGTTCCTCCAGATTAGATACACGAGCTCTTAACCTCCTACGCCACTGCTGCTCCTGGTAAGCAAGCACTTCTTTTATATAACAAGTAACCAATCATAACGAAGAACAGCTGACTGGTTTCAGCTGGTTCTGACAAGGTGTTGGGAGGAGCAGTTGTCAGATTAGATCAGTTTGATCTACTTGTCTGCTCTCAAGATGTGACAGGTATTTTGGATACTGTAACACTTATTGCTTCATCTTTTATCTTATATCTTTATTTTCTCAAGACCTTTGGTCTGAGGAGTGTAGTAGGAAAAGAAAGGGCCAAATTCTAGAATGGGGGAATTAGCTGTAAAATAATATAGTTCTCAATAATTTCAACTATTTTTGTCTGACTTCATGGAGCTCAAGAAAAGCATGTATGTCCCTGGACTTTACATTATTCAGAAAAAGTACACTAACAGACACTTAAAATATTTCTGCACCTGAATTGTTGAATCGTCAGAGCTTGAAAGAAGGGTTTGCCCATCAGAGGTAAACTGGCAATGTTGTACGGCTTTCCTGTGTCCAGTTCTAGATTTGACAACTTTTCCACTCGACAGACTTAATACCTTTTCAAAATGAAAGCAGACAATGGAGCTGGGTAAGAAATTTATTTACAGTCACACTGGCTCAAAAGGCGAATCCGTAAGTCTTACTATAATAAGTTGCAAAAAAGCTACTTTTAAAATAAAAAAGCACAACAGCTAGAATTGCACAGTCTTGAATTCAGATTTCCCAAATAATCGACATAGGTCATAGGGAAAATCTGCCTACATGTCAATGACCTACACATTTTCTTCATTAGTATAATTATGAACTGTGTAAAGTTGGGTGGGATTCAAAGCTTTAGTGAACAAAGAATGTTTACATAAAATCAGAGGTGGGATCCCGAGAGTAGGTTACTAATTATTTGTGTGTGCCGAGAGGGGGTTACTAATGGGTGATTTTGCCACGTGATTTTTGCCTTAGTTACGCCCTCCTCTCAGCAGTAGCACGCAGAACTTGAAGCAGTCCAGCAGGAGGTGCACCGGCATGCGTGGAAGCCTGCGCCTGCGTGCATTTGTTTCCCGTCCAAGGACCGGCGCAGCAGCTGCGTCCTTGCCACAGCCCCGCCCAGGAATGCCCCGCCTCCGGAATGCCCAGCCACGCCCCCGTCGTGCCCCGCCCAGACCCATTGGCATTACGGCACATTTTGAATTCCACCACCATGGGAACCTGTTACTAAAATTTTTGGATCCCACCACTGCATAAAATCTCTGTGGGGCACTCTGTTCAGAGAAATGCTGAATCCAATCTTAAATATTAAATACCTGTTGATTTTATATACCGTGTTTCCCCGAAAATAAGACAGTGTCTTATATTAATTTTTGCTCCCCAAGATGCGCTATGTCTTATTTTCAGGGGATGTCTTATTTTTCTGCTCCACAGCTGCATGCTCTAGTGTTCTGTTCGACGGGCATGCTTCCAAACAAAAACTTTGCTACGTCTTACTTTCGGGGGATGTTTTATATTTAGCACTTCAGCAAAACCTCTACTACGTCTTATTTTCAGGGGATGTCTTATTTTCGGGGAAACAGGGTAGCTGTAGTTCATCTCATTTATAACAATGTTCAAACACAATACACTTATTTATAAAGTGCCTAAAGACATAGACACACTGCAAAAATACTAAGTACTGAATAACAAGTATTTTATAAAACAAGTAAACATATTCTAAACAGGGCAAGCGTACAAAAGATAAATGAAGAAAACTACTTTACCTTTACTGTCCCTTCCTCGTCGCCGAACGCAGCGGTTTGCAGGTCTTCGTTTAGACAACAGCAACAAATGAAAGGCTCCTGGGCTTCAGACTGATAAAGAGTTTGACCTGTGCGTCCATTAATTAGCTGCATGCAACACATACCTGGATGTTATTATAGAACACCCCACAGCGGTTTATAAACCGTATAAAATCATATAAGGAAAATAATTAAAACATAAGGTGAATAAAGTACGCTTAAAACTACATTAAGTGCACCAGAGGTGGGATCCAGCAGGTCTTCACCAGTTCCCGAGAGTGGGTTACTAATTATTTGGGTGTGCCGAGAGGGGGTTGCTAATTGGGTCCGCTTTTCCGTTAGAAATTCCATTAGGTCCCACAATCATAAAGTCCTGTTGTTTCCTATGTGGCTGGTGAGCGAAGGTAGAAAACGGGATCATTCTCCCTGTTGGGCTGTTTTAAAAACATGTTTTGGAAATATGGTGAAGTTCCTTGTTTAAGGAAAGTATCCTGCTTTTGATTTCTAGAAACAAAATTAAGTATTTGAAAGTATTAAGTATTTGACAGGCAGTCAATTAGAGGAGAAGTAGTTGTTTCTGTTGGCAGCAGACGACAGGACTTGCTATAATGAGTTTAAATTATGGACAGAAAGATACCAGCTGGAAATTAGGAACTTTTTTTTAACAGTAAGTTTTTTTTACAGGAACAGAGAAATTATTAATGCCCCGCCCCCGGAATGCCTGGCCACGCCCCCATCATGCCCCGCCCAGCCCCATTGGCGCTACGCCATTGTTTGAATCCCACCACCATGGGAACCTGTTACTAAAATTTTTGGATCCCACCACTGAAGTGCACCTATTTCCAGTGGCCTTATTCAGACACACACACACACACACACACACACACACACCCCCAATGCTCTGAGTTTGTTTCACAGCTAGAATTACCAATTCTGGGTTGTGAATTTCCTGGAGATTTGGGAATGGAGTCAGGGGAGGAGGGAATTTGGGGAAGAGGGTGAGCTCAGCAAGGGATGGGAGGCCATAAAATCAAACCTCTGCCGTTGCCATTTTCTATTTTATCTCTTAGCTAAGAGCTATGTTGTAATTCCAGGAGAAGATACCACTTGAAAACTGCTAGGGAGAACAAAGCTAATGAGGCCAAAATACGCCCCCCGCCAATTACTCCTGGGGCATTTGTCCATCACTTGTCATTCTAAGCTGTTGTTATCACAGACAGACTGTGCATAACTCAAAATTAGTTAACAGCTCTGAGAAGTTTCAAAATATGAAACTTGAACGTTCATGTTGGGATCTCTTCAGACGAGGACTGCGTTATGCGGAAAGTCAAATGATAGCCGAAAGACTGTCTATGCTTATCCTTAACATGGCTTATGTACTGAACTGTCAATCTAAATTGCCTGTGCCATTCATAATGGGAACAATCCTATGAAAGAGCATCATTTCTCCATGCTGCTTATATATGTACATGCATCCTTATACTGTATCCAAAGCCCATAGTTGAAACAATGTCGAAATCCTGGCCAAATTGATGATGTTTTTCATCATAAGCAAAATTACCTGCAGACGTTTCAGACTGTCAATGGCTAAGACGATCACTTCATTGTCCAGAAACAAAACATCTATTTCACGCTTTAACACAACAGCAGAGGACTTGCACACCTTATTTGTCTCCCAGACCTGTTAAAAACAGATGAGGCAAAAGTTTTGCAAACGAACTTTTAAGGACATATGAAGAAGAAAAAGAAGAGTTTGGATTTATAATCAGCCTCTCTCTCCTGTAAGGAGACTCAAGGCGGTTTACACATTCCTTTTCTCTCCCCACAACAGACACCTTGTGAGGGAGGCGGGGCTGAGAGAGTTCTGAAAGAACTGAGATGAGCCCAAGGTCACCCAGCAGCCTTTATGTGGAGGATTTTTCCACAGATTGTCAGATCAGAATCAGAGAGATCCAGGTTCAAATCTCCCCTCTGCCCTGGCAGCTTGGTTAATGATCCTGGGCCAGTCATACCCTCTCAGCCTAGCCTACTTCGCACAATGCTTGTTGTGAGGATAAAATATGAAGAGCCATGTTGTAATCCACTTTGGCTTGCCATAGCAGAGAGACAATGGGGCATAAATATCAAAATTAATAAATATGAACAAGTTTAACTTACTCTTATTGTCTGATCATCAGAAGACGTCAGAAACAGAGATCCGTCGTGTGAAAATGTCACAGAATGTACCCAACTCATATGTCCCCGACAGTCAGCCATTTTGGAAAAGGTTTCAATATCCCATATCTAAAGTAGACACAAAAAGTTTTTTAGAAAAACAAAGCAAAACCCTACAGATATTATATCAGTGGTTCCCAACCTTTGTTCACTTGCATACCCCTTGGCAACCCATTTCCCTACAACTGTACCCCCATATTAGCAATTATTTTCACATAACCCCAAACACTCCGGGGCGTACCCTTGGGAGTATGTGTACCCAGTGGTGGGATCCAAAAAATTTAGTAACAGGTTCTCATGGTGGTGGGATTCAAACTGTGGCGTAGCGCCAATGGGGCTGGGCGGGGCACGACGGGGACGGGGCATTCCTGGGCGGGGCTGTGGCAAGGACGCAGCTGCTGCGCTGGTCCTTGGGCGGGAAATGAATGCATGCACGTGCAGGCTGCCACGCACACCGGTGCACCTCCTGCTAGACTGCTTCAAGTTCTGCGCGCTACTGCTGAGAGGAGGGGCATAACTAAGGCAAAAATCACATGGCAAAATCACCAATTAGTAACCCCCTCTCGGCACACACAAATAACTAGTAACCTACTCTCGGGAACCTGTGAGAACCTGCTGGATCCCACCTCTGTGTGTACCCCAGGTTGGGAATTACTGCATTATACTACGTTAACAGTATCATGGGCCATCTCTTTTCACTTTTAACCAATGCACTCGCTTGGTTTAGATAAAGCTCTGATCTTGCTTGGAAAAAGGATCAAATTATTGTCTTGTGCCAAGTTCAGTCCAATTACTGCCTTCTATTAAAGGCCAAACTGGACATGTGGGTTTTTCCCCACAGCCACACAGCAGCTGCAGAGAACAGCTACCAAAAAATAAAGGGGAGCCCATTTGGGCATGGAATGCTTCCATCAGGAGAAGAGGGGCTCCTGTCCTGTCTTCCGCTCATCCCCAATAGCATGAGGCGAGCTATCTCCTTTGTTGTTCCACAGGCACAGAATATTCCAGAAGGAACTGCAAAAATGGGGAAACAACTCACCATCCAATTGCCATTTCAGCAGGGGGAAATGTCGGGGGAAGGGGGGAACAGACCCTCCTTTATGTTTTTCATTCCCCAAAGCAGCTGTGAGGAACCCAGACCCAACTATTTGAGAAACTGGGGTATTGTGGGGTTTCCAGGCTGTATGGCCATGTTCCAGTAGCATTTTGTCCTGACATTTCGCCTGCATCTGTGGCTGGCATCTTCAGCTCAGAAACCCCACAACACCCCAGTGATTCCGGCCATGAAAGCCTTCAACAATATATTTAAGGAACTCTTAGCCTTTCCTGAAGGAGAAAAGTTCCTCCAAGCCGTTGTCCTTTATTTTCAGACTGTAACTAGCTGCACTTTGGGGATGTGGTTTACAACAGCACAGGTAACCACTCTGTAAGAGGACAAAGTCGTACAGTTGTTTCTCTCTTCATTCTACCCCAAAAGTACAACCTGGTTAGGAAGATAGCCTCAGGCACAGGTTAATAAGGCTAGCTGGTCACTCTGTCTCAGCCTAACCTACCTCACAAGATTGTTGTGTTGAAGCTTAATAGAGGAGGGGAGAATGAGATTGTTAAGTTGCTTGGGTCCCAACTGGGGGAGAAAAGCAGAATATAAATCAAAAGAAAAGTTGGTACATCTTTGATCAGAATCTAAGAATGACTATATCTATTTTAGGTTTTGCTAGAAGTCACCCAAGACCCCTTTCTGCACATAGGATGCTCCTCAGAAGTTATTTAGAATGATATTTAAATCACTGAGTCTACCAAAACAGTGGGAAAGAAAGTGGGCGGGAGGGAGATATACACGGTCTTAAAATGTAGTTGACTTACCTCAACAGAATAATGGGATAAAGCAACGGCTACCATTTGACTGTTAGGACAAAAATCGCAGTACTGAATAGTACTATGGCAATTTATAAGGATCTCTGCCAATAAATCACTGGTCTTGACATCAAACAGCTGTAAGGACAATAACCATTCTAAGACCACGGTTCTATTCATACTGAACAATTAAAAAGTTACATCATTGTATGAGTTAGTAACATCAGTAATGACTATGATCGTCGCCAAATCCTTAAGAGCAAAATAATTACTTATAATTTCTTTTTACTTTACATCGCTGTATCTAAAAATATGCCTGCTGGATCTGCGTGGATGATGAAGGAACAAAATACCAAGTCTGATGAGGACAGAAGATTTATTACGGGGGGGGGGGGGGGAGAAAAGGAGAAGGAAAAACCAGCCCACACAAGCCTATTAGGTAATCCAAAGGCAGGACATTTCTGAGGACAGAGGGAGTGGGCATTCTGGACAGTCCTTGTTAGTACAATCCCCTGGCAGCTTTTGGTTTATATTAACCACAGACGGTTCAGATTTAAGATCATTTTTATTTTTATACTGCGAACACACAGCTCTGTCCCCTAATTAAAAAAAAACCCTCTAGGTATACGACAGGACACAAACAAATCGTAAACAGTCTCACAAATCAATTTGCAGCACCAGTATCTATTTTAGAGCAATATTCAGGATAATTTCAGAGTTTTGTAAAAATTACTCCAGCCATTTCCTTTTAAAAATAACATGATGGCTCATATAAAAGAGTCTACTGAAGAGACTACATAAAATGAGAGTCCTGGGGGACTTTAAAGAGTAACAGTTTTATTCCAGCAAAGTTTCCCCTGGGATGCACATAGGAGCTACAACGTCCGCTGATACCTCTTCTGGTACCAACAAAGTGTTTTTTAGGAAGTATGCAGGATCAAAGGGCTTTTGTCCAGCAAGTCTTCTGATTGGCTGTACAGATTTTTTAAAATGTTGCTTTGGCAGCAGTTACTACCACAGCACAAGGATCTTCACTGTGTCACTGAAATCTGTGGCAATCATTTTGTGGCTGGCTCCGCCTCCTGCGGCAGCCATTTTGTTGCTATGCCCACCATGCTAAGTCAGAATTCCACATGTGCCCATAGGCTCAAAAAGATTGAGGACCCCTGCTTAACATAGACTAGACTTCATCAGGTGATATGAGGGGGCATTCAGTCCATGAAAGATTATGCTGACATAAAATTTAATTCATCTTGCAGTCAAGACTCCTATTTATTTTTGCTACAACAGACTCATATGGCTACCCCTCAAAAATAATTTACAGATTTTAATCATTTCATATAGCAACTAAAAATACCATAGCTTTCCCCCTCTATTTAAGGAAGGGGGGAAAAACAATTCAGCTGCCCGTTATTTTCAAACACCAATTGGGAAAAAAACGGTGACCTATCGGAGAAAGCACACCTGTAACACGGCACATCGCACTTACAAAAAGTTTATTTTTGGCTGCCGCAATAATTCTAGTGCCATCTGACGACCAACAGCAGCATTTCACCAGCACTTCCACATCATCATAATATTCATCCATATTCCGGAAGTTTTCTCTCACATCAATTGTTTTCAGTTCATTTGCTGAACGCACCTTCCAAAGCTGCAAGAAGGAATATACTAGATGAAGCCTGAGAATCAATACAACAGAAAGTAAAATTAAATGCTATTAGCTATTAGCAAATTTCAACTTGCAAAGGGAACATTCATAAGAAAAGAAGAACATAAGAACTAGCCTGCTGGATCAGACCAGAGTCCATCTAGTCCAGCTCTCTGCTACTTGCAGTGGCCCACCAGGTGCCTTTGGGAGCTCACATACAGGATATGAAAGCAATGGCCTTCTGCTGCTGCTGCTCCCGAGCACCTGGTCTGTTAAGGCATTTGCAATCTCAGATCAAAGAGGATCAAGATTGGTAGCCAAAAATCGACTTCTCCTCCATAAATCTGTCCAAGCCCCTTTTAAAGCTATCCAGGTTAGCGGCCATCACCACCTCCTGTGGCAGCATATTCCAAACACCAATCACAGGTTGCGTGAAGAAGTGTTTCCTTTTATTAGTCCTAATTCTTCCCCCCAGCATTTTCAATGAATGCCCCTTGGTTCTAGTATTGTGAGAAAGAGAGAAAAATTTCGGAAGAGGCCACAGTTTAGCTACCGCACCCAAACACTGCATCAATTACCCATGGACTTGTCCGCCAACACCTGCTGTTGAACTGTAAGCAAGATGTTCTTGTTCCTCTCTCTCATGTTCTTTAAGTGAATAGTTGTGGTACTAAATGCCCC
Source organism: Sphaerodactylus townsendi (assembly GCF_021028975.2). Lineage (NCBI taxonomy): Eukaryota > Metazoa > Chordata > Lepidosauria > Squamata > Sphaerodactylidae > Sphaerodactylus > Sphaerodactylus townsendi. The sequence continues at coordinate 80,547,234 of NC_059434.1, forward strand.
ATGGACATCAAGAAGGCAGAGAGACAGTCCAGAAGTGTGATTTTTGCTTTTGAAGAGCTATTATCTCATTTTATTCTCAGAACCACTGTTTCAAAGATAGGTTAGATTGAAAGATGCTAGAACAGAGCAAATCCCATACAAATGCCCTTGACAGAGTGATACTCAAAGTCTTAAAGTGCACCTTCAAAGTTCCATCGGTTGAGCAGCTAGCCACATACTTGTCATCTGGTGAGAATCTACAGTGTGTAACAGAATTTAAATGGCCAAACAATGTGTTACGACAGTATTTCTTGTTCAAATCCCAGAGCTGTATTCAAACAAAGAAAAAAACACATTTGTAAAATGTTGGCACCTGGTAAACTGTAACTGGTAATTACAATTAGTAAAAATTCACCACAAACGTTTCCCCCCTTCCAGCCAACCTTTTCTACTACATGCCATACACAGTTCGAGCAATTATTACATTTGAGTACTGTAGGGGTGAGCCCCGCGAACCCAGCAGAGCCTCAGAAAGAGCGCATGGAATGCCTGTGCCATCTGTGTCCTTCTGGGCGCACATGCTCACCCATCCCCCAGACCCCCCGTGAGTCACAGGTCATGAACTACCTGACTCATGGTCACCAGGTGTCCCAGACAAAGGGACAAAGGGGCTCCTGCCCCCAGGTATGGATTAGACCCAGACGCGAGCGTTTCCTCCCGCACGTAGGCAACCCCATGATGTCATGTATCATATGATATTCTCCCGCTCTCCCGCCTCCGAGATACGCCCCTATTGTAAACCCTAATAAAGGTGCCAGGGACTAGCACACAGCAGAGTTGCCGGATCCTAGGATCGCGCTTCCTGCTGCTGGCTCTCTCCACCCGATGATATCACCGCGTCTCGCCTCTTCCTTGCGACCCCCGCGGGCCGACTTCAGAGTACGCCAAATTCAGTAATCATAAAAAATCGAGATTCAGCTACTATGGCATAAAACAGCAGAGGTCGTCCCAGTGGTAATCGGCACCCCGGGCGCCATTCCCAAAAATGCTAGGGTGGTATTTGAAACATCTTCAAATCGACAAAATTAACATCTGTCAGATTCAGAAGGAAACCCTGTTGGGATCCGCACGAATACTATGCCGATACATTATAACTTCTTAGGCCTGTGGGTGAGACTCAAAGTGTAATGAAAGGCCAACAACCAGCTAAAGAACTAGCAGCTGTGATATTAAACAATAGTAATGATAATGTATTGTCGAAGGCTTTCATGGCCGGAATCACTGGGGTGCTGTGTGGTTTCCAGGCTGTATGGCCGTGTTCTAGCAGCATTCTCTCCTGACATTTTGCCTGCATCTGTGGCTGGCATCTTCAGAGGATCCTCTGAAGATGCCAGCCACAGATGCAGGCGAAACGTCAGGAGAGAATGCTGCTAGAACATGGCCATACAGCCCGGAAACCACACAGCACCCCAGTAATGATAATGATACCAAATTCCCAGATGACTTGCCATTTGAATACTCCTGACCTCAATTACTCTGATTGTAACACACATACAAATATAAATTTTACCTTGTGATTTTCTACTCACTTTGATAAAGGTATCATTTGAACAGGTAGCTAATAGATACAGGTGGGCATTTGTGTGGTTAAACTGGCAGCAGTTGACCTGCTCGGTATGTTCTTCAAATAAATTCACAAGCTGACCCGTTCTTGAATTCCAGACCTAAAAGAGAATTTTATAAAATATTCTGGGGAGGTGGTGTCTAATACATTACAGACTCATCTTGGTGTGTGACAAAAAGCTTCCTAAAATAATTTTGCACTCCAGAATTTAAAAAAAACTAACTTCTGCAGAATAAGCAAACAGCAAGCAAATGAAAAATGCACTTGGATTCTCAATGGCAAGAATTAGAAACAGAAGTAATACTTTAGGCTTATAGAAGAGAACAAATTTGCCACCAGCATGCTTACTTTCACTTTTTTATCTGCGGAACAAGTGGCCACAAACTTGTCATCGGCAGAAAAAGCACAGCAGAGAATTTCATCCTCGTGAGCTTTTACTTCCAGAAGCTTTTCCCCGCTTTCAGCTTTAAAAATCTAGATAAATACAAGATAACAAATACTATTTTCAAATAGCTCTAGTTTGGTCTAACAAGAATGCTGGCAAAGATAAAATACTCATCATGGTTTGTTTGTTTGTTTGTTTATTATATTTTTAGACCGCCCTCTTCAGTAGGCTCAGGGCGGTGTACATCATAATTAAAACATACAATAAAATATAAAACAGTAGTTCCATCTGTAATTTAAAACAATCAAATGGCGACAGTTCCCTCCCCCCAACCCCATCCACAGGGGGCCTGGATGACATGGCTATCCCGGCTGGCCAAAAGCCTGGCGGAACAGGTCCATTTTACAGGCCCTGCGGAAACTTTGAAGGTTCCAAAACTGAAGGCAGAATGGGGCAATGTAAATAAAAGGAGTGGGGAGAAAAATAAATACATGAGGAATCCTAATCACGAATAGGATATTGGACAGCATTACGTCTGCGCAGGACCTGATTATTGTTAGAAGTTCTGCTCATACAAACAACACACATGTGAAAACTGGTAATAGTTGATCTATGGAATCAAGTTATTTGGATTACATGCAAGTATTCGATGCACAGTGATTACATACAGCTGATGAAAACACACTATGCAGAACATGAAACAGTTTATTTCAGAATGAACTTTTTACAAGCAAGATAAGAAAAAAGGCAATCGTAGCGTATGTTGTTTGCTAGACTTCCAGCTTTCTGGTTTGTGGCTAACTTTTCAATGTCATTCAGGCCCCTTCCGCACATGCAGGATAGTGCACATTCAATCCACTCTCACAACTGTTTGAAAATGGATTTTGCTATTCCGTCCAGTAAAATCCATCTTCAAAGTGCATTGAAAGTGGACTGAAAGTGCATTATTCTGCGTGTGCAGAAGGGGCCTCAGCTCTTGGGCAATTTTCTCATTCATATTTTGTTGAGAGTAGGCATTGGTATATATGTTTCTTTTCTCCCTCCCTCCCCTTTTCCCTAGGGTTAGTGGGCCTCAACCAGATGATGGGCCCCCTCCCCTTCCCCCCAGGGTGGGGGGCTCACGATCAGATGACAGGCCCCCTTCCCCTCTCCCCCTTCTTCCCCTACGGTGACCAGTCTATGTTTTTCAAAATAGATTTTTCATACATTGAAGAAACTGTGCATGTTTTCTAAACAGAACTTTCATACATTTTCCATTGATCCAATTTTCCATTGCTGGTGGGTATTTCTCTCCTTTTCTCCAGTTGCATGTTCATAACAAAGACTGTACATCACTCAATGCACTCTCAATCAAAGGTCAGTGCACAGTTGCCAATATGTAGTTGCCAAAATGTATTTATAGCATCTTACCTGCAGTGTTTTATCAGATCCGCATGATGCTATTCTCTGTCCATCCTGGGAAAAACAAGCGTGATAAACTGCATCTGTATGTGGACGCACAACCAGACGGTAGATGTTCTTCATGGATTTTTTATTTCTGCATTACAGAAAAATTAAAGACACCACCTTTACTAACTTTAGACCGAATATTCTTCCTTTTGATTAAGCTTTAACAGCATATATTTGCAATCAGACAAATTTTTAGTTAATATGTTTCAGCAGACAAATTTAACATAGGTTTTAGCCAACCAAACTGCAAATTAATGAGTGTGTGTGGTTTGTCACCAAATAGAATAGTCTTGTTATTTAAGTAGTTGCTTCATTAGAAGGATGTGTTGCATTCTTTCTTTACAATTGTATGGTACCTGAAAGGAAAACGGGGTGGGGGAACAATTCATGTATGAAAGCAGCACTCTTGTGTATACGATGTGAAGATCAGCAGTTATATGCTGCCCAGACAGTTTCTAGCTCCAAAACAATACTGAAACTGTGTTTATCTACATATCCTCCCCCCCCCCCCCCAAAAAAAAAAAAAAAAGTAATTCCTTTGGCCTGGGCTGGAAGCAGTTTCTAAAATTAGCTGGGAATGTTGGGGAGAGTTAGGGTTAGGCTATAACCCATAGGTGTCAAACTCGCGGCCCTCCAGATGTTATGGACTACAGTTCCCATTATCCCCTGCCAGCATTATGCTGGCAGGGGATGATGGGGAGTGTAGTCCATAACATCTGGAGGGCTGCGAGTTTGACACCTGTGCTATAACCCATTTTAAAACATGCACGAATGAAAATATGTTCTTTGATTGGGCTCAAACGGAAGAAAAGAAGTTTCAGAAATAATTACTTAGTTTCTGTAAACTGAAGTGTTTTGCACAACTACAGAGCATCTAAGCAAGTTGTTTACTGCCTGGGTTGGCGCCAAAGTAAAATCCCCAAAGCCAAGAATACACTCCAATTAATACCATTATTAGGACTAACCCAATAACACATCATAGCATGCAAGCTTTGTAGAACTCTTCATTGGGCAAGGTTACAAAAAAGACGAAGAGAGGGAAGATGAAGGAGAGGAAAAGATGCATCTACTAACATCCACTCCACATAAAAAGATCCCTTGGCACATTCTTCCTGCGCTCGTAGCTTTGCTTGCCGATACACTTCTGAGTTTTCAGGCTGACACAGTCCTAACTGTACAATGTCTGGAAATGGTTGTCGTCCAAGGAGGTGTCCGTTTAAAGACAGAAATTCCTGGAAGTTTTCCCGTACAACAGTGTCCTGGGGAACAAGACACATCACATCACAAACAAACAAAAGCACTGCTGGATGCAGGTGTTGTTATTGTTATCTGTAGGACCTGCATTAGATGTAGAGACATCTTCCCCTAAGCTGGGAGACTCCAACGTAGCCTCTGGCCCAAGGGAAATACATGCCGATAGCGAATGCAGATTTTGCTACTTTTCTCTTTCCCCATTTGCTACAACTGAAGAGTGTGTATGTTTAGTGTCCCCAAGTCACTTCTGACCCAGGCCAACCCTATAAATCAATCTCTTCCCAAACATCCTATTGTTAACAGCCTTGCTCAAGTCTTGCAATCTGAGGGACGTAGTTTCCTTTATTGAGTCAATCCATCTCATGCTGGATCTTCTGCTTTTCCTGTTGTCTTCAACTTTTCCCAGCATTATTGTCTTTTCTGGCAATGCTTGTCTTCTCTTAATGCAATTAATATATCATAGACTCAGGCCCTTTCCGCACAGGCCTTTTACAGTGCCCTGGGGATGGCAAAAACGCTATCCCGAGGGAGCAGTTCGCAAGGGGGGCGTAGCTGCTTCGCAGCACCGCTGCCCTTGCTCCGCCCCAGCGGCGCGAAGCCGCCATTTTCCCACCTCGCTCCCCAAGCGAGGTTTTTGGGAAATGGTGGCTTCCAGCCACTGCCGCGCGAATGGCAGCGGCTGGAAGGCGCCATCCCTCCCCCCTTGCCCAATCGACTTACTGCCCCTGCGACCGTTCGGCACATTGCCAAGGCCTGGGGACCCGCCCCTCCTGCCCTGCGACTCCGGAGCGGTTGCGCAGGGCAGGGGGCATGTCCCCTGGCCTTGGCAACGCACCGGATGGTCGCAGGGATGGTAAGTCGATCGGGCGACAGCACAGTGCCGTCTTCCCGGTCGTTACTGAGACCGTTCGTGCGAACGGTCATGTATGCCGACCCGACCCCCAGTGTGGTCATGCGGAAGCGGCCTCAGTTTAGTCATTTTAGCTTCTAGGGACAGTTCAGGCTTTTAAAACAAAATTTAAATGTATTAATTTTTCACAAAGCATTGTAACAACAAAACAATTACAAGCGAGGGGGCAGTGCAAAAGTTAAATCACTGGAAGGCTCCTAGTTGAGAGAGATCACTGCTTCCACATTTGTACTGTTGAATCAGTAAAGCAAAGAGCTCTTTTTTCTGAACAGACCAGGCTATGTTCAAAATAAGCCACCCATTCAGGGGCGTAGCTAGGGAGGAAAGGGTCCGGTGCATGAGTGCATCCTCCACCCCCACCCCCGCCCCGGAGCACCCCCTGCCCCAGAACGCCACGCCACGCCCTCACCACATGGGCATGCACCCAATGCATCGCGAACTCCCCCCTGGAGCTATGCCTCTGCACCCAGTACAATACAAACTAACTACCCCAACATGCAGAGGTAGGATCCAGCAGATTCTCACCAGTTCCCGAGAGTGGGTTACTAATTATTTGTGTGTGCCGAGAGGGGGTTACTAATTGGGTCCGCTTTGCCATCTCCACGCCCTCGCCTCCCCGAGAGGCATACTGCCTTTGAACATGAAGGTTTCATATAGCAATTGCGACTAATAATGTAACTCCCTGAACTGGGTTAATCCCTTCCAGGTACTGCAATTCATTGATTCTCAGCCTTTCGTACCTTTTACCTCACCAGTCTCTATCAAAGAACCTGTGTGTTTCACCATTGCGGTGTTCAGATTTGTGAGTTGGGGCATTTTCTATAATGTGATGATGATTTAGAAATGACCTGGTGCAAAAAAAATTTTTGGGGTTGTGGTGGGGTGGCTGCCCATGGGGGGGGGGCATCCAACTCAGGTTTTGCCAGGGCTCAGGTTTGCCCAGGTACGCCTCTGCCCCCTTTGCTGAGGGGGGGGGCTGGCGAGGGAACCTGTTACTAAAATTTTTGGATCCCACCAATGACAACCTGTACTGTCAAAGGCTTTCATAGCCAGAATCAACTGGCTGTGGTCGTTTTAGTTCCTAATGTCTCCCCCACATCTAAGGCTGCTGTCTTCATGGTCAGATATACTTCCCTCCATGGTGAAGTGTGGACTCCAAGCTCTGAAGATACCAGCCATAGATACAGGCGAAATGTTAAGAGCTAAAACCACCAGACCATGACCAAACAGCCTAGAAAACCCACAACCACCACAAAATGAACTGTACCAGAACCTGGAAAGACCCACCAAAATCATCTGCACTTTAAAGCAAACGTCCTTTTCTTTTTTTGGTAAAATTATCTCAGGCAACTGAAGTGCGAATTGTGAAAAGTAGTTGTATATTCATCACGTTGTACCTTTTGATCCAATATTTGACTGTATTCAACATATTCATGAATCAAATGAGCAGGACCCAACAGTTCTGTTTTTGTTTTAATCCAATCCAGCGAAAACAGGAGGGCGCACAGTTCCTATAAAAAGTGAGAGAAGCAGACACTGTTTTAAAATTACTTATAAACAGTTAAATAGTTTTCAGCCCCATTCAAAGGAGGGGGGGGATGGCTGGATGGAACCAATGTGACCAGTGGTGGGATCCAAAAATTTTAGTAACAGGTTCTTATGGTGGTGGGATTCAAACTGTGGCATAGCACCAATGGGGCCGTGGCCGGGGCATTCCGGGGGCCATGGCCGGGCATTCCGGGGATGGGGCATTCCTGGACGGGGCTGTGGCAAGGATGCAGCCACTGCGCAGGTCCTTGGGTGGGAAACGAATGTATGCAGGCGCAGGCTGCCACGCACGCTGGTGCACCTCCTGCTAGACTGCTTCAATTTCTGCGCGCTACTGCTGAGAGGAGGGGCGTAACTAAGGCAAAGATCACGTGGCAAAATCACCAATTAGTAACCCCCTCTCGGCACACACAAATAATTAGTAACCTACTCTCGGGAACCTGTGAGAACCTGCTGGATCCCACCTCTGAATGTGACCTTGTGCAGGTGCATTTGGCAAATGCACCAGTGGGGTGGGCAATTTGGGAGTTGGGCGGGTGCCGTGGACCTCAGCGGCCCCTGACCCAGAAGGGAGGCTGTGTTAGGAGCTGTGCTGGTGTCAGATCAGATGCCAGCATGGGAGAGAGGGCATTGCCGGGGGGAGTAGCCATTGCCAGAGTAAGTAAAAAGCTTCATCATACTTTTGTTCATGCATTTCTACATGTTAGAAGATGACATTAAGAACTGGGACACCACAAATCCCCATATATGACAGTGTACAGACTGGGAGGACTGATACTGGTTTTCACTTACCTCATGCATATTTGCACTCGCCATATGGTAAGCCAGAAAATGATACCAATACATGCAGTCCTCTTGTGGCGGAGCTGGGACAGAATGCTTATAATGTTTCTTGAATTGATGAACTGCTTTTTTATGTAGTTCCTGTGAAATTAGCATGTTAATAATACAGTAATATCATATTCACTTTTCTATTTGATTGGCACTGGCTTGGGTCCATCCTAAATTTCTGTGGGCATAACAAAGGAGGGTGATCTTCAAGACAAAAGAGCCAGCGTGGCGTAGTGGTTAAGAGCAGGTGCACCCTAATCCAGAGAACTGGGTTTGATTCTCCGCTCTGCCACGAGCTGTGGAGGCTTATCTGGTGAACTTGATTAGGCTGTGCACTCCAACACAAGCCACCTGGGTGACCTTGGGCTAGTCACAGTTCTTCGGAGCTCTCTCAGTCCCACCCACCTGACAGGGTGTTTGTTGTGGGGGGGGGGGGGAAGGGAAAGGAGATTGTAAGCCCCTTTGAGTCTCCTACAGCAGAGAAAGGGGTTGGGGGTATAAATCCAAACTCTTCTTCTTTTCTTAACCACTACACCATGCTGGCTCTCATTTAGGGGTATGTGAAAAAATTACGTAACGGGTTTTCTAATATGGGGGTACAATTTTTAGGGAAATGGGTTGCCTAGGGATACAGGAGTGAAAAACGGTTGGGAACCACTGCTCTATACTAACAGACTTGTATTATCAGAAATAGCTTTTGTACTCCGGCTAAACTTATGGCTTTTTGTGTTTTAAAGTGTGTCTGCTTTTCTGAAAAAGGAACAACTAGAAATCTGTAAAGAATGGCTACAGATACCTGAAGCTGGGATCGATTCTTCTCTGTAAGAAAATCAAGCTGGAGATCATGCAAATAATAACGAAATGATTTCCCATTCCGATCACAAAATAGGAGAGATTTGTTAACAAATTCCTGCAGCATGTCCTCAGCTTCTTCGGTCTCCATGTCCCAAAGAATACAAAACACCTAAAATACATTGTGATTTTTTAAAAAAAATTGATCAAAGAGCAAATCATTGTAGCAGTAATAATCAACTTAACCAAAGAATACCAAATTAATCAATTTAATATGCAACCACCACAACAAACAAACACAAACCAATAAAACCAGCAGAGGTTCATATATAACCAAAATGAACTTCGCGGAATGCACACGAGCTCTGAAGTTGGCACTCTTAAATGATTAAATAAATGGTGGCCTCACTGTCACACAGAGACGAGGAAAGCTTTAGAATTGCGCTTACTTTTGAAGGCACTTTAACATCCTTTTGAAGGACAGAAAGATCCATGTAGTAGTCTTTCAGATCTTTTCGAAGCATTTCGACACTTATGGACATGGCTTCATCGAGCGCTTCATAATCATAAGAGGATGACTTTCTTATCCTTTTAAATTGCTTGTTCTGAAGCTGTTTATGGTAGTATTCCCAACGATTTGGAAAATCTCGTAATAAAGCTCCTATCAAGGACACCACAAGAGGAGATCCTGTAGCACAGAAACAAATGGGTGAATTAGAAAGAGGGGGGGGAAAGGGGGTATGTGCCATTTTTAAAAATGAAGAACAATATATGTGGCTTTGAGCTCCCCCTGGGGACACAAGTGGGGTATAAATATATCCAATATTTATTTGCTCAAATTGCAGACTGAGGAAAGGAAGGATTTTCACTTTGAAAGGCATCAAGAGAACAGGAGAGTAGAAAACTCATGAAGACAAAAGGCTTATTCAAATATATGACATCTGGAGAGCCAATCCCAGTCCCAACTGGATTATGACCTGTTGAAGACATGGTTGAGTTTATAGCCTCCCTCTGTAGACATGATGAACTTATTAGGGAGAAGAGGAAGAAGAGTTTGGATTTATACCTTGCCTTTATCTCCTGTAAGGAGACTCAAGGTGGCTTACAAGCTCCTTTCCCTTCCTCTCCCCACAACAGACACCTTGTGAGGGAGGTGGGGCTGAGAGAATTCTGAGAGAACTGTGACTAGCCCAAGGTCACCCAGCAGGAATGTGTAGGAGTGCGGAAACACATCTGGTTCACCAGATAAGCCTCCGCCACACGGGTGGAGGAGTGGGGAATCAAACCCAGTTCTCCAGATTAGAATCCACCTGCTCTTAACCACTACGCCACGCTGGCTCTCAGAGAGTGGGAACTATAAATTAGAACTTTTTTTTTTGCTTGTTTTTTTAAAAGATCACAAAATGGCCAGGCGATGCTCTGAAAGAAATGCAACTACTTTATGTTTAAGAGCAACAGGGCTCAGTATCATTAAAATGGAAACAAATTAAAAAGTAATTACACTTTTCAAAATGGCATTTGTGCGGCTAAGCATTGAGAAACTATGAATATTTTTTTAATGAGGGAGAATACAAAAATGTATACCTTTGCATTCTTTTACAATACTATGAGCTTTTTCTGGCAGATCCATTATGTCCCTATTAACAAACAGGGATAAAATTTCAAGTGCTTTGTTGTGTGACAATCCACTTTCCAAAGGAACTTCATATTTATTGCCTGTGTTAGAAATAAAATTTAAAATTAGAAAGACATATATTTAATTTGACCCATATTATGTACAGAATCTATATAAGACGAGAAGAAGAGTTTGGATTTATATCCTGCCTTTCCTGTAAGGAGTCTTAAAGGGGCTTACAAGTTCCTTTCCCTTCCTCTACCCACAACAGACACCTTGTCAGGTAGATGGGGCTGAGAGAGTTCCGAAGAACTGTGACTGGCCCAGCAAGAATACACCCAGCAAGAATACAGGAGTGGGGAAACAAAGTATTTGCCTTTCTTGAGAGTCAGGAGAGGAGCACCCAGTGTACCCTGGAAAAAAAGTTATTGAAAATTTATTTTTTGAAGCATGAAAAAGATCTGTTTGAAATCTGGAGGTGGTATTGTGTTTGATGCGTATGTTAAAAATTTATATGTTTGAATTACTTTCTATCGCCGAGATATCTGTGAATGTGTATGTCACATCTTTTCTGTTGTACATTTTTGCCCAGATTTATGTAGAGGCGATTTTGAAATGATTTGTTCTTTGATCTAAGGTATTATATAAACTAATTGTTCTGAGAACTGTTTCTAAGTTGACCCTCAGTTGTTTAAGGTTGGGGTACGCATTTAGTACAGAGGTGTTCCAGGTTCTCTCTAAGTTCACCCCCCCCTTTTGTTGATATGGTGGACTTCCATGTGGCAGCACAACATCTGGATAAATCCAAATCCAACATATGACAATTTAAACAATTATGTATCAATAACCAAGACTAGGGCCCCTTCCGTGCATTCAGAATAATGCACTTCTAATGCATTTTGCAGCTGGATTTTACTGTGTGAAATAGCAAAATCCACTTTCCAACAATTGTGAAAGTGGATTGAAAGGGCATTATTCTGCATGTGCGGAAGGGGCCAAAGTCCAGGGCCTACACAACCTGAATCTGTGTTGGATTCAGCCCATTATGCCATCACTTGGACAGCGAATGGCAAAAATTGAGCTGGTACACCAGGTGGTCAGGAAAGAAAGGTACACACCTTTTTGCCCTCCACTTCCCATGGTACATGGACCACATTATCACCCATGCTGGCCTTGTATCAACAAGAAAAAATGTTTATACAACAAGAAAAATGCACATGAAATTAGGGAGGGAGAAAAAGAGTTCTTACCGCTCACAGAATCTGCCACGCTCCTGTCTCTACTGGTGATAAGAATCTGACAGTGACTATCAAATGCTTTTAATACCCAGGAATCCCAAATGTCATCGAGCACTAAGAGGGACCTATGACAAAAGACGGTTATTCTGTAAATACATTCTGCCCCGAACTCCTTAGAACAGCAAAAGTAAAACGAAATAATAGTCGATCCAATATGCATGCTTTATAAAACAATTCGATTTCCACAAGCTTCATAGATAGGCAAAACAGACTTTAGAAATAATGACGGCCAGCTGTTCCCAATACATGGTTGACTTAAGAACTAACCTTTGGAACAAACTCCTTCCGCATTATTTTGAGTGAAAAAATAATTTGATTTGCACACTTATTGGGTATGCTGCATGCAGAGGCTTGGAGAAGGGTTGGGAAGATTTGGGCGTCTTAGTTGATAGTTCCATGGGAATGTCAACTCAATGCATGGCAGCTGTGAAAAAGGCAAACTCTATGCTGGGGATCATTAGGAAAGGAGTTGATAATAAAACTGCAAGGATTGTCATGCCCTTATATAAAGCCGTGGTGCGACCGCACTTGGAGTACTGTGTTCAGTTCTGGTCGCCACATCTCAAAAAGGATATTGAGGAGATAGAAAAAGTGCAGAGAAGGGCAACGAGGATGATTGAAGGAATGGAGCACCTTCCTTATGAGGAGAGGCTGCAGCGTTTGGGACTCTTTAGTTTGGAGAGGAGACGTCTGAGGGGGGATATGATTGAAGTCTGTAAAATTATGCATGGGGTAGAAAATGTTGACAGAGAGAAATTTTTCTCTCTTTCTCACAATACTAGAACCAGGGGGCATTCATTGAAAATGCTGGGGGGAGGAATTAGGACTAATAAAAGGAAACACTTCTTCACGCAACGTGTGATTGGTGTTTGGAATATGCTGCCACAGGAGGTGGTGATGGCCACTAACCTGGATAGCTTTCAAAGGGGCTTGGACAGATTTATGGAGGAGAAGTCGATCTATGGCTACCAATCTTGATCCTCCTTGATCTGAGATTGCAAATGCCTTAGCAGACCAGGTGCTCAGGAGCAGCAGCAGCACATTCTGCACGTGAGCTCCCAAAGGCACCTGATGGGCCACTGCGAGTAGCAGAGTGCTGGACTAGATGGACTCTGGTCTGATCCAGCAGGCTCGTTCTTATGTTCTAAGACACACAACTCTAGTCAAGTTGATTTAAAGTGAAAGATCTCAAATACTGCTCTGTTCTACAGACAGCACCTTGGATATTTGCGTAACATCAGCCAACGGAGGCGATCTTTAGCTTCCTCTATATTTAGTGGAGGCCTCTGTGAAAAGGTGAAGTCTTGGTCTAGTCTCATGCAGAGATTTTGAAGCTTCATGAGTAGTCCTGCTTTATCTTGTTTGCCAACAGACACCCAATGCACTCCTCCAGGGAAGCAACCTAGCAAAAAGATGCCAAGAGGCAATTGAGGTATCACAGTGAACCAGGATGCTCAAACAAAAACTCAACTGAGTCAGGACGTTTTTTAAAAACAAAACAAAAAGCTAAACTGAAAAGGGACTTCAGAGGAGGGCGATTGCATTTATCCCAGTAGACGTACAATGTGGATCGTACAGCAATAACACCAGATATATGCTTAGTCCTCAAATTTCAAAACAGTAGCATCCAAATCCTACAAATATGGCCTTGTACTATGGTAGCTTATGGACCTGGATAGCACCTGGTCATCCCGATCTCATCAGAACTCTGAAGCTGAATAGGATCAGCTCCGGCTAGTATTTGGATGGAAGACCTCCAAAGAAACTAGGATCTTGACACAGAGATAGCCAATGGCGAACCACCTCTGAATGTCTCTTCCCTTGAAAACCTTACATGGACACCGTAAGTCAACTGTGACTGGACGGCAAAAAACAACAACACTATGGTAGCAAAAGCAGCATGCTATGCAAGGTCACAAAGCCACACTACCCTACTGCGCTGCTTGCTTGTTACGAGCACACAGAAAAACAACCTACAGTTCTGTATGCTCGATATCTGGTCACCAGCTTTATAAAAGAGCCATGGACTCAGTTTTAAAATATGACAACCGTAGCCTTAGCATAGAACAATTTCATTTATCAGCCTACTCTTGAGAGATGTTCACAGTAATTAACTAAAAAAACAATACAACTGAAAATTTGTGATACATACTTTGAATCGCTGAAGTTTTACTACTCTGCCAGTCATTTCCATTCTCTGAACTCTGAGCCCTTCGGGGGAGGGCGGGTTATAAATGTAAAGAATAAATAATTAAAATAAAACATCACTTAGCCTACAGCTTTATCAGCTGTAAAAACACCACTGCACTCACTTCTAAAGGTCGATTTGCAGATGCAGTTACTCAGAGAGAACAGCCACAGAACCAAGTTATCTGAATCACGATATGCTGTATACTGCAGGTTGCAAGCTCTGCTTAGACTGGATCATCGTTAGATCAAACAAGCATGAACCGCGGCTCATGTAATGATGCTCCATTCAGAATCATGATCAACAGGCAGCAGGATTTTATACACACTGAATAATGCACTTGATACAAAGGACTAAAAATTACCTTTCAAAAGTTCGTGGTCACGCAGTGCTTCTGCGGTCAAGACAGACTTTCCACATCCTGCCATTCCATAAACAATAACCCATCCCGAATCATTTTTTAACCTGTACAGTTTCTGTTGAATTGTTCTTGTAAGTTCTGGACGAGTGACAAACACTACCGGTCGCTGTGGAACTCCGCCTTCACAAAGGATAGTCTTAACTGAAATTCAGAAAGGAGAGATGCAAAAGGGAAGACAGTTGATTCCAATGCCTTAAATTCTATACATTTTACCCTAATTAGAAACATGTTCAACAGCCCCAATACACAAACTAATGCCATCATAATTAAAAGTAGACTTATTCTGAGCACTGCGTTTGGTGGTTCCTATGTAGACTTGTTTGTAGGTTATGTAAACATAACCTACAGACAATCTACTGACCCATTAAGAAAATTCAACAAATGCTATGTTCAGCAAAGGATAAGAGGGATTCTCTAGCTCAGGGGTAGGGAACCTTTAACACTCAAAGAGCCATTTGGACCCGTTTTCCATGGGAAAAGAAAACACTTGGAGCCGCAAATAATTTTTGACATTTAAAATAAAGATAACACTATATATATAGGTGTTTTTTTTTACCTTTTACTCCGCTCATTCTGAGAAACGCATGGATGCACCCGCCTTGCTGCTTGCAGGGCAGGCAAGGATGAAGCCGGCGGCTCGGCCTCGCCGGCTGCCGGGAAAGCGCCCGCCCCGCTCCAACAGGGCGGGCGAGAGGGGAAGCCCGAGGCGCGGCCCAGCCGACTGTGGGTAGTTGGTGCGCCCACCCTACTGCCTGCAGGGCGGGCAAGGATGGGGCCGGCGGCTCGGCTCATGGAGCCACAGTGCAAGGGCAGAAGAGCCGCATGCGGCTCTCGAGCCGCAGGTTCCCTACCCCTGCTCTAGCTACTGCAGGAGTCTACCGCATACCATGTAGCTGTGGACAAGTCTACAGAGGGACCACCAAACGCAGCGCTCAGACAAGAATCAAAGAACATGAATGGCACTGCAGACTATTTCAGCCAGAAAAATCAGCAATAGCAGAACACATGATAAACCAACCTGGACACAGAATATTATTTGAAAACACAGAAATTCTGATACATACTACTACGTCAGACTACACAGAGAAGCCATTGAAATCCACAAGCACATGGACAATTTCAACAGGAAGAAACCATGAAAATGAACAGAATTTTGGCTACCAGTGTTGAAAAACACTAGAATCAAGACAGTGACTAAT
The DNA here is from genome assembly GCF_021028975.2 of Sphaerodactylus townsendi. Taxonomy (NCBI): domain Eukaryota; kingdom Metazoa; phylum Chordata; class Lepidosauria; order Squamata; family Sphaerodactylidae; genus Sphaerodactylus; species Sphaerodactylus townsendi. The sequence continues at coordinate 80,562,727 of NC_059434.1, forward strand.
CAGCTCCACACAAACACAGGACAACTATAGATAATAGCAATCAAAGGGAACAAAGGCCAGGTTACTTCTATTCAGATGCATTCACCTATTGACCTTGCTATCTTCATTGTGACTCACATGCTACAGATTTCATTGTTACTCACATGCCAAGCTACTTCTATTCAGATGACCTCACCTATTGACCTCGCAGTATATATACTCCACTTGCTTTCCTTTCGTACATCAGATCTTCTGAAGATGCCAGCCACAGATGCAGGCGAAACGTCAGGAGAGAATGCTGCTAGAACACGGCCATACAGCCCGGAAACCACACAGCACTCCAGTGATTCCGGCCATGAAAGCCTTCGACAATAAATTATACATAAATATATGTTTATCAGACTCACCATATGAGGTTACCCCATCCACTGAATTCTTTCCGTTATGAGGTGAAATAATAGGGAGGCCATCTTGGAGAAGGGCAGCAAGGTCCTTGTACCCCTCATGAAGCAGAGCATTATAAAAGGAAATGTATGCGTGGTCATCTTTGGTGAGAATTATTTCTAGAAGCATAGCTGCTCGTTCTCTCTGTGTAGTCTAATGGGAGAAAAAGAATGCCACCCAATACGGTACAAATCCACCTACAGCACTTTTAAATGTTATTGATTTCAGTAGAGTTGATAAATATGCGGCTAAACCTTTTCCCAGTTAAACTAGTCAGATTCTAAAATGCTCAAACAGCCAGAAATCCACTTACAGGCCTTCCCCATTTACCTCTGCTATCCTGAGTGGGATGCACAATGGCACAACACAGCCCAAATGCGTCAGATCTCAGAAGCTAAGCAAGACCAGTACTTGGAAAGGAGACCTCCAAGAAAGACTCTGAAGAAGAAGCCAGTGGCAAACCACCTCTGCTTAATCACTTGCTTTGACAACCCTATCAGGGGTTGCTGTGTGTCAGCTACGACTTAAGAACATAAGAAAGAGCCTGCTGGATCAGACCAGAGTCCATCTAGTCCAGCACTCTGCTACTCGCAGTGGCCCACCAGGTGCCTTTGGGAGCTCACGTGCAGGATGTGAAAGCAATGGCCTGCTGCTGCTGCTGCTCCTGAGCACCTGGTCTGCTAAGGCATTTGCAATCTCAGATCAAAGAGGATCAAGATTGGTAGCCATAGCCTGACTTCTCCTCCATAAATCTGTCCAAGCCCCTTTTAAAGCTATCCAGGTTAGTGGCCATCACCACCTCCTGTGGCAGCATATTCCAAACACCAATCACACGTTGCGTGAAGAAGTGTTTCCTTTTATTAGTCCTAATTCTTCCCCCCAGCATTTTCAATGAATGCCCCCTGGTTCTAGTATTGTGAGAACACAGACTTGGCAGTACTTTACACACACACACGCTGCTGAGTACTGACATGCAGATGGACAGAGAGTTTGGATTGATATCCCACCTTTCTCTCCTGTAAGGAGACTCAAAGGGGCTTACAAACCCCCTGAGAGGTGGATGGGGTGAAGAGAACTCCAAAGAACTGTGACTAGCCCAAGGTCACCCAGCTGGCATGTGTTGGGAGTGCACAAGCTAATCTGGTTCACCAGATAAACCTCCATAGCTCAAGTGGCAGAGCAGGGAATCAAACCCAGTTCTCCAGATTAGAGTGCACCTGCTCTTTATCTTGCTCCAACCCATGTATAATTTTATAAATCTCTATCATATCTTGTTAGCTGGGGTGCGTGGGAGTTTGACATTGGATATTCTCCACCTCTCTAGCCTTTCCTTACTGAAAAGATGCTTCAACTCCTTAATCATACTGGTTTCTCTCCTCTGTACTTTCCGCAGCTCCACATCATGAATTCCCATTTGAATTCCTAGTCCTAAGGCTGCAGCAATAAAAAGTACTAACAAACATAAAAAGAGAAAAACATCACTAATAATTTACCTGAGCTTTTACTTTCTCTTCATCTTGTAATGTTAATGCTTCATCTTCAATCATATGATCCATTATGTAAGATGTTTTGATATCCCTTTCCAAAGATATGAAGTTCTGGAGTAAATAACTTCGAGCGTTCAAATCCATGTTTATTCCCATTCACTTCTTCCTCGCTAAATGGAAACATGAGCTAGCCAAAATGAAGAAAACATCAAAATAAGTGTCACCACATTTCTTTCAGGAAAAAAAGCAAAATAGAACTTTACTTTAGATCAGAGATCCCTAATCGTTTTAACCTCTGGCCGCCTTTGGCATTCTGACATGGGGTGTTGGACACAACCACAAAATGGTGGCCGCAAAAGGAAACGCCACATGCACCCAGAGGAAATCTAAGCAGAGGAGAGAACAAGGCTTATTTTCCAAAAATACTGGGAAGAAAAGCAAGAGGAAAAAGAAGCACACGGGTAGCAGTAGCTGCTAAAGCACTGACACTGAAGCTGCCTGTTTTCCATCTTGGTTGGGCCCTGACTCCATCTTGGGCCCTGCCTACTCCCTCCCCCTTTTTTGGTCTTTAGATCGGGCGCCTGTTGTTACACAACTTCTGTTGTTTTAATTTATTTAATGTTAGTAACTGCTGCTTAAGTTTTTCATGGATCTAAGTTTTATGTTGTATTGATCTGCTGTCTCAGAGAACAGCCATATTGTGAGCCGCCTCGAGCCCTTCGGGGGTGAGGCGGCCTATAAATTTAACAAATAAATAAAAATAAATAAATAATCTGTACAGCCAATCAGATCTCTAGTGGCCAGGCACAATCCTGGGTAGGGCAGAAGCCCCACTCCCTTTCTGAAAACATTTGTTAGGCACCAGGAAAGATATTAGTGAACCCAAGACTACCACGTTGAGGACCTTTGCTTTAGATCATGCTGTGCACGTCTATTAGACAGCTAAAACTTACCTACCAGTATTTCAACTTGCAACTGATGCTGGGACCATTGGTATGAAAATAACTGTGCAATTATTCTCAAGGTTATCCAGTGTTTATAACGCACAGCCCCGGACCGGTTACCAAATGTAATACAGTAAAGACCACATGAGTCACCTTCAGCTGTGTTATCTCTTACTTGCTTTGGTTCTGAAAAAAGAAGAAAAAAAAGAGGCCAATTTGGATTTAAATAATATTATCAATATGAATTCATTTCAGTGGTAGTTGAGAGGTAGGTGTGGCATAGAGGTTAAAATCAGCAGATTCTAATCTGGAGAACTGGGGATGATTCTCCGCTGCTCCATATGAAGCCTGTGGGGTGACTTGGGGCCAGTCACAATTTTCTCAGAATTTTCCCAGCCCCACCTATCTTACAAGATGCTTCTTGTGGGGAGTGGAAGCTGCTTTGAGACTCCTTAAAAGGCCAAGAAAAGTGGGTTATAAAAACTAACTCTTTTTCTTCTTTTAATCAAAAGTGATACTGTTATTATTGTATTATGGCTTCTAATATGTTACCCTGAGCCCAGCTTCACCAGGAAGGGAGGAGGGCATGGTACAAACTGAATACAATAAAAACAAAGTCTTAGTTTCTGTATTTAATATAGACATAAACTGGCAATAATAGAATTACCTTCTGAATTCAGCTCACTAGCTGATTCTGGAATCATAGAATCATAAAGTTGGAAGAGACCCCAACGGCCATCAAGTCCAACCTCCTGCAATGCAGGAACACACAATCAAAGCTCTCCTGACAGGTGGCCATCCAGCCTCTCTTTAAAAACCTCCGAAGAAGGAGACTCCACCACACACCGAGGCAGTGCATTCCACTGTCAAACAGCCCTGACTGTCAGGAAGTCTTTCCTAATGTTTAGGTGGAATCTCTTTTCCTTTACTCCATTACTCCTGGTCCTAGTCCAGTGATAGCGAACTTTTTTGAGACCGAGTGCCCAAATTGCAACCCAAAACCCACTTATTTATTGCAAAGTGCCAACACGGCAATTTAACCTGAATACTGAAGTTTTCGTTTAGAAAAAACAGTTGGCTCCGAGGCGTGTGCTACTCAGGAGTAAGGTTGGTGGTAGTCGGTGGCTTTGCTTTGAAGCAACCATGCAACTCTTCCAATGGGTGAATCACAATCCTAGGAGGGTTTACTCAGAAGAAAGCCCCATTGCCAGCAACCGAGCTGATTCCCAGGTAAAGGATCGTGCTTTAGTTATTCGCATGAAAATCAGTGGAGTTTAACAGCGCTTAACAGGGTTACCTACACTGCTTCCCCAAAACTAGGTCTTAGGTTTAATGATAATAATTGAGCCCAGCGGCCCAGGCCAGTCTAGATGTGTGTGGGGGGGGGGGGGGCACTCTGTTTGCGCGTGCCCACAGTGACGGCTCTGAGTGCCACCTCTGGCACCTGTGCCATAGGTTCGCCACCACTGTCCTACTCTATGGAGCAGCAGAAAACAGGCTTGCTCCCTCACCAACATGACATCCCTTCAAATATCTAAAATGACTATCATGTCACCTCTGAACCTTCTCTTCACCAAACGAAACATATCCAGCTCCCTAAGTCTCTCCTCGTAGGTAGGGCATGGATTCCAGACCTTTTACCATATATCAGCTAATGAACTGATTTTGTTCAGTTGAAGAAAAAGTTGAAACCCTTTTGATACCTTCAAATGAACCAGTTCTAAAGAATCTGCATAAGTTACAATCCAAGTTGCAAAACAAATTCACATACAAAGCCCTTCACGGCCATAGACCCTTACATTTGCGAGACTGACTCTCCCACCATGCTCCACCACAACAACTTTGCTCATCAGAGCAGGGTCTTCTGCAGGTGCCAACCTGCCCATGGGCAAAATCAACAACTGCCCATTTGTGTGTCTTCTCTGCTGTGGGCCCCCACCTAATGAAACAGAAGATCAGGAAGACTCGCAATTTCATGGCTTTCCTCAAACTACACAACACTGAACTGTCCAACAGGATTTTCTATGCAAGCAACAGAGCTGCACTGAGCTAAATGGTTCCGAAGTTCAGAAAAATTATTGCCGACTGTGAGCGTATTACTTTGTATGGTTTGACGCAAGTAGGATGTTACTATATAATCTTGCATCATTTAATGTATCATGTTATGCTTTGTTTCAGTTCAGTTTCTTTCGATTTCTGGTTGGTTCTACAACCCTAATCCTATGGCACTATTTACTGAAATGTCCCATCCTATTGATTATGTTGACTCACTGTGTGTATTACGCCTTGAATCCCGGTGAGAAAGACAGACTGTAAATATAATACATATATTCAGGACATAAATTAAGATGTTGAATTGGGGCCACTGTGCAATACCAGCAAGCAACGGATGAACGTCTCCCAAGTGTGAGGCCCCAGTGACTTCTGACAACCTTGCGGTCACCAACTTCTCAGCAGTATAATTCACAAAAATACTTTATGCGCTGTCCAAAAATACAACAGTCGATCTAGGAGAGCTGCAAATATCTTTTTATTAATACCAGATGATGAGTCCCTCAATCAGGCTGGACATTAAGCAAGAGAGGAGGCATGGGGGGGGGAAAGATATTTCACTGCACGGCAGCCCAAACAAGAGTTTGTTTAGGATATTTACATACACCATCTCCCTCCTGGAAGAATTCATTTTTAAAAAATATTTTTAATTGATATTTCGGAATTATTACAGATGTATATTGTATGTCTTATATTTCATCCTCCATAACCTTTGCCCCCTTTTTCCCCTCCCCCTCTTCTTCTCTTCTTTAGATGCGCAGCAGCAGGTCCATTCTTTTCAAGCTTCTTGTCCATTTTTCTTCTGTAATTCCAATTTCGTTTAACCAGTCTTTGGCATTCCATCCAGATCCACTTCATATCTTTTTGTTTTTCTTGCCATATTTGATTTCTTGACATTATGTCAAAAATTTCTAATTGTATTTGCTCCCATATATATTCCAACCATTTCTGCACTGTCCAGATTTTTTTGTCTTTCCACCCCAATGCTATTACTGCATGGGCCGCTCTGATCATCCTGGAAGAATTCAGAGGCAACTCCATCTAAGGCCCCTTCCACACATGCAAAATAATGCATTTTCAAACCACTTTCATAACTGTTTGCAAGTGGATTTTGCCATTCCGCACAGCTTCAAAGAGCACTGAAAGCAGTTTGAAAGTGCATTATTCTGCACGTGCGGAATGAGCCTGAGAGCTGCAAACTGAGAGCACAGCTGTCACGCAATGCTTACTCCAGAGTAATTGCACAGGCTGAAACAGGAGTCCAACGGCTGCTGACAAAACTGAGCCCCGACATCAGCTTCCCCGAGTCAGAGTTCACTTCCTGAAACGCATGAAAGGCACAGAGCCATTCACAGCCTGCCAAAGAGTCCTGGGGAACCCAGAAGCTTGCTCGCTATTTCGTCAGAAGGCGGCAGCGGCTGCAAATGTAACTGTTTCTTGGAAGACTGCTGCTATTTGGGGGAAACGCACCAGAGAAGCGAGCAGATACATTCCGCTTATAGGAAGCAACACGGTTTGCAACACGGTTTGCAAAACGATCCCATCTGATCAGCGTTGCTCAGGTCTTGCAAACTAAGGGGCAGTGGCTTCCTTCATGGAGGCAACGACGCACCATGCTAATTTATCTGTGGATAGGTAGAGTATCATCCTGGAAATGTATAAATACATTCACGTATTGGAGTGGCTGCATAAAATCTGGAATATTGCATATTTAGTCAAAACGACTGATTGTAAACACTAAATGGGGAGAGCACAAATGGAGACAAGCTGCTTCTCCACCCACTGCAGATCCTTTTGCCCACCCCTCCGGGCTTCTCCCCTCCCACCCACACCTTCAACAATCCCCCTCCCCAAATCAGGACCCCAAATGAGAGCTACCTTAGGGGCGAGGGGCGCAAACCCGACCAAGGCGCTTCTGCCCCCACCCAAACGCGGCTCCGCGTGAAGGTGGTTAACCCAGGAAGGCACCCAACACCCCGGGGACTTCCTCCTCCTCCTCTCGAGTAGGCGGCGCTCGGAGGGAGGCGCCAAGCAGCCCCAGCTGATAAGGCGGGGAGGCGAAGGAAAACAAGCCCGCGGGCCCGGGAAGGGACAAAGCGCGCGCGCTCCTGGAGGCTGGCGAGGAGGAGGAAGAGGAGCGCGCGCGCCTCCGCTGGGTTTCTTCGCCTGGTTGGAAGGGAGGCTCGTGCCCTGGGACTCGGGAGCGAGCGAGGAGGAGAGAGAGGGTCTCGTCCCCCGCGTGCGCGCGCCTGCCATCCCCCTCCCCTGCCCCAAAAAAGCCCGGGGAGCTGAAGGGGAAGTTGGAAAGGGCATGCATTGCGCACCAGAAACCACGGCACCTCTGGTTCTGGAGGGCTTTCCGGGCTGTGTGGCCGTGGTCTGGTGGATCTTGTTCATAACGTTTCGCCTGCATCTGGGACTGGCATCTTCAGAGGTGCATCACAGAGAAAAGTCGGTTTCTCACTGTGGCCCCTTCCGCACACGCAAAATAATGCGTTTTCAAACCACTTTCACAACTGGTTGCAAGTGGATTTTGCTATTCCGCACAGCTTCAAAGAGCACTGAAAGCAGTTTGAAAGTGCATTATTCTGTATGTGCGGAATGAGCCTGTGTCTAAGTGAGAAGGGAAAGTTTAGTGTGGAGTTTAGTGTCCCTTCTCACTTAAGACACCGTGAGAAACAGACTTTTCTCTGTGATGCACCTCTGAAGATACCAGCCACAGATGTAGGTGAAATGTTATGAACAAGATCCACCAGACCACGGCCACACAGCCCGGAAAACCCTCCAGAACCAGTTTAATCCGGCCGTGAAAGCCTTCGACAATACATGGCAGTTCTCTTGGTTATCCTGTGTTGCTAAGCGCCAGCAAGTTGCTTCTGTCTCACGGCGACCCTATGAATCAAAACGTACCCCCAAACATCACATCGGATTAGTCTTGCTCAGGCCTTGCAAACTAAGGGGCTGTGTGGCTATGGATGGTATCATACTGGAAATGTATAAATACACTCACACTATCAGAATGTGTAAAATCTGCAATATTTCCCGTTTTATCAAAATTACTTATGAACACTAAATGATGAGAGTTTAGCATCTAGTTTCTTGCAAAATGGACATTTCCATTACGTTTTGGGAGAATAAACACAAAGAAGTTGATTGATCTAACGTTTGGTGTGCACGTTAAGTGCCCTCAAGTTGCTTCTGACTCATGGCAACCCTTGTGAATCAATGTCCTTCACAGCTGTGCTCAGATCTTGCAACCTAAGGCCCCTGGCTTCCTTTACATAGGCCCCTTCCGCACACGCAGAATAATTAATTTTCAAACCACTTTCACAACTGTTTGCAAGTGGATTTTGCTATTCCACACAGCTTCAAAGAGCATTGAAAGCAGTTTGAAAGTGCATTATTTTGCATGTGTGGAATGAGCCTTGGTTTCAAGGAAATTAAATCTCTCCCTTTGAGCTAGGCGCTCCTTGCAAACAGTTGTGAAAGTGGTTTGAAAACGCATTATTTTGCATGTACGGAAGGGGCCATAGTCAGTCCATCTCAGGTTGGGTCTTCCTTTTTTCCTTTTCCTGCCTTCAACCTTTCCCAGCATTATTGTCTTTTACATGACTCTTTCCTTCTCATAAAGTGACCAAAGTAGGACCTCGGTTCGGCTGAGCTTAGGGACACTTCAGGAAGATCTGTCATCCCTTCGTTGGATATAATGGGAGCCACTAAATCTACTTGGGTAAACTGACAGGGATTATTTTTTTTGCTGTCAAATGGCAGCCGACACGCATATGGTAATACCATGCATATGGTAATGTACCCACAACACAAAGGCTTGATTTAACTTTACACTTGGTGCATGATGTTGAATTTATTTCCAAAATTGTTAACACAATAACTATCAAGGAAATTCCTTTGCTCTCAACCTATGAGGGATCTGTGAATCTCAGCTGGTATCGGAGAGATTAGTGGAAGAGAAGACCATGCCTTTATCATTACAAAGGAGAATTTTGCTTTTCTTGGTCAAAAGAACTAAGGTGCAACCTTACCAATGTACTTGCCTGCTAGCATTGAGCATAGGGATTGGGACGAGAAAGGGTCTTTACATTAATGGCTTAAAATATATTTTTCTTCCTCTACCTCTTTTTTTTTGGAGAACTTGAAATCTTGCATATTGATTTATGTTATTGTGATTAGTCTTAATAAAAGGTATTGATATGATTGTGGACTTTGATTTCAAACCAGCACGACTGCAAACAGCTTTTGTCTTTTGACAGCAATTGCCAAGTTGTTTTTCCTACAAATATACATTTCATTGAAAGGTGATCCAGAATTCCCTTTTGCTTTTCTGTTTCACATGAAGAAATTTGCATCATACCATCAATATTTTCTGTGTGAAATACTTACAAAATTTTTATCTGTGACTTCCAAAGAAAGGGGATGTTGTTCTAAGAACTGTAAAATCATATCCTTTTAAAAAAACAGTCAAATTAAGCAAAATAGTGAAACTTTATTTGCAGAAAATTTTGAATTATTCAATGTTGTACAAAAGATGGATTTATACTTATTTTTAAAACTGGGCCTGAGTTTCAAAATTAAAAAAACAAACAATTGGACTAGTACCCTGAAGAAATTTTTACAAATTCACTTACATGTAGTTCTCAATTGTTACAAAATACCTTGTATAAAGGCAATTTATCTTGGGGAAAGTCTCTCAACAAACTAAATTGGAGCATACTTAAAGAGCAATCTTAAACAGGTTAATTCAGAAGCAAGCCACATATTTTTCAATAGGGATTACTCATAAGAAAGTACCCGCAGAATTGCAGCTTGAGTTAAACAGATTCTGGTCATGATGAAAATCTTATTCATACATTCCACTGAAATTTATATACATCATTTATTATAGTGGAATGTATTAAAGACTGAGGTATAAATTGATTTATGCTCCTGTCCAAATGGATGTATGAATCCATCTGTACATGTGCTTTATGAGCTAGCATATAAATGTCAGTATTCTTTGACAAGCTATGACCATGAAGCAATACTCTGTAATTCTGCAAACTCTTCTGGACAAACAAGCACCAAAATTGTGATATTCTGAACAAAAATGCAGTCATCTTTACAGTTTTCTTCACAGAAAATATCACTTTTAGTTATAAGAATATGACCATAGAGAGACTCTATACAGGTAGATGCATATTAGAACCAATATAAATCCCACAATGGCGGTTATTAAAGATGAATCCTGTCTAAGGCACTTTTGACTTCCTTATTTCATCATACTTTGCCATATCTGTAGTGATATTAGCAAAAATAGGTATTTACACAGTCATTTCTAATAGATCTTAAAAAAACTGCGACACTCTTCTTGTTTAACAAAAACTATGGCAAATACAATAAAAAGTGTAATTATAACGTCAATGCAAAAGAAGTATACAGCATGAAAACACATTTTGATACCAAAATTACATACAAGTACACATATACAAAGTTCAGCCATCACAGCTTTGGTTTTTGAAGAGGTTCTCTGTATCACTAAGAGACTTGGGCTTCTTTATCTGGAGGCGGGTACTCTTCGATTTCAGCGTTAAACAGTTCTACAAGGAGGGAAAAAGAGGTGAGGGTCGTTCGAATGCAGTTCAGGGCTACAATATCAGCGATCAACTCTGAAGCCATTTGAAAAACGCGACAGAAAGGAAGGAAAGAAAGGTTACAATGTGCCCTCCCTTTTTGCTGTACCTTCACTGAGATCTAGCTGAGGCTGATAAGACAAGAAAAGCCAGGAGGTACCGACAAGGAGAGCTATTACGAGATTGACGACGATCCAGGGCTGAAGAATCTCTTCCTCTGTCCTGGAGGTCCTGAAATGAAATGTACAAGTGCTTTGACAAGCTAGATTTGACACTGGCGGTCATGTCACGGGCAATCAAGCAAAAAATTACCTCAGTTTGCATTTCAAATGTATAGGACCGTGGTGGCAAACCTTTGGCACTCCAGATGTTATAGACTACAATTCCCATCAGCCCCTGCCAGCATGGCCAACTGGAACTGTAGTCCATAACATCTGGAGTGCCAAAGGTTCACCACCACTGGTAGGACAATCAAGCAAAGAATTACCTCAGTATATATTTCAAATGTATAGCCTGTCTGTTGTTGATATTTGGCCTATTTGATATAGTACTTCTTAATCATTTCTATAAAAGGTTATAGTTTTACTGCTGTTTTTTTGGGACCAGACAGAGTAATTTTTCTTGTAATAGCGTGTGACTGGCCCCAGGTCACCCAATGAGTTTCCACAGCAGAGTGAGGATTCGTTCTTGGATCTCCCAGATCCTAGCACTACACTCTGGTAAAGATAACGTTAATGAACAAGAACATTAACAAGAACCTTAGGAATTCAAAAAATGTGTATTAACAAAACAACTAGCATATATGATAAAAGGACTTAGTTCCAAATGCTGGCACTGTGGAGACCAAGAGGCATATTATAGCCATATGTGGATAGAATGTGCAGAAGTAAAAAGTAAAAAAAATTTTGGACAATTGTATTGTTATATATCGAGAAACTGGTGAAGATAAATATTGATTTAAATAATGACTTAATGTTCATGGGTGTAATGGAAGACAGAAGGGTGGACAAACAATATAGTTATATGTATAAAACAATGATCAAAGCAGCCCATGCAATAATAGCCTTGGGCTGGAAAGAAAAGAAAAAATGGACACTTCAGAGATGGTTAGAATATATCTGGGAACAAGTGACACTTGATATTTTCGATATACTAACCAAAAATAAGACGTGGCAAGATAAACAGAATGAAATTTTGAAGATATGGATAATATACGTGGACTGGATGAAAGAAGCTCGAGTCAACGAAAAAAATATGGGAGAAGAGGCTACAGAGAATGAACTTACTGCTGTTTGTGTGACAAAACTATGAAGAAGAAGCAATGGGGGGAGGGAGAAAAGGGGTGGGGAAAGTATTGCTTGAAAATGTATGAAGAAGAAAATTACTATAAACTGTAAAATTCAAATAATACAATAAAAAAAATTAAAAGAGAGAAAAAATGTGTATTAAAGCTTGTACACTGCAAAAAAACAAACAATTGAGACTTCTTGCAGTTGGTTCCCATTTGGGTAGGCATTAGTAAATCATGACTATGACTCTCGGAAGTCTGCAAGAAAGACAATAGCTTTTGAGGCAAATGATAATACAGTTTGTGAATGCTGGTCAAAATGTTTAAGTAGTGCTTACTGTGAGAGTTTATTGCCTAATGAGCCAGCATAATACTGAAAGCCACTATAATACTGCCGCAAAAAGCGTGCATTTTTAATTCTGGGGATGCAAGGTCAACGTCACTTTTTGAACGGTAAACGGTACGTTCACACTTGGCTCAACGGTGGTTGGGGGACAGGTCAGGGAACCATGGAAGTCCAGATTGAAACCTCTCTCACCAGTAGTCTTTTAATACAAAGATTGTTAAGCCATACACATCTTGTACCAGTATGGCACTTTTTACACATTTAAAGGGAAAAATGAACTATGGATCTTTATAGACAGACAAAACACCAAATTTCTCAAATTAGGGAGCTGGGAAAACATAATGCCGAATCTAAGGGAACTCAAAAAACGAACAGCTGATATATGATATAGATCAGTGATGGCGAACCTTTTCGAGACCGAGTGCCCAAATTGCAACCCAAAACCCACTTATTTATCGCAAAGCGCCAACACGGCAATTTAACCTGAATACTGAGGTTTCAGTACTAGAAAAAATGGTTGGCTCCGAGGCATGCATTACTCAGGAGTAAGCTTGGTGAAGCAACTGTGCAATGCTTCAAATGGGTGAATCACGATCCTAGGAGGGTTCACTCAGAAGCAAGCCCCATTGCCAACAACCGAGCTTACTCCCAGGTAAAGGATCATGCCTAGGCCAGCCTAGATGTGTGTGTGTGGAGGGTGATTTTAAACCCCTCTCCCACATGATTGAACTCTGTGCGCGAGTGCCCACAAACAGGGCTCTGAGTGCCATCTCTCGCACCCGTGCCATAGGTTCGCCACCACTGATATAGATATAGAACAGCGTTTGCAAGAGAATATGAATGAGATTTGGCTTCCGAAGTGACCAGTGGAGGAGTTCAAAGAATATGAAAAGACTTAATACAGTACAGTACATCACAAACCAAGCAACGATTAATATTTATTTATTGCTTATCACAAAGTTGTTGACCTTTGAAAAGGAAAAGAAATCCTACCAGAGGCTGCCGTTTTCTGAAGGTGGCGTGTAGAGGTTGATTCGGTCACTTGTCATCTGCTGGCTCAGTGACAGGATGAGAGCAGCAAAGTACACTGGGAAAAAAAACTCAGTGAAATCAGTAGAAGAAGAAAAATTTGGATTTATATCCCACCTTTCTCTCCTGTAAGGAGACTCAAGGTGGCCTACAAGCGCCTTTCCCTTCCTCTCCCCACAACAGACACCTTGTGAGGCAGGTGGGCCTGAGAGAGTTCCAAAGAACTGTGACTAGCCCAAGGTCACCCAGCAGGAATGTAGGAGTGTGGAAACACATCTGGTTCACCAGAGAAGCCTCTGCCACTCAGGTGGAGGAGTGGGGAATCAAACCCGGTTCTCCAGGTTAGAATCCACCTGCTCTTAACCACTACACCACCCTGGCTCTCCCATGAACCTCACAGGGGGGCAAAATGAGGATCTGCAATGGAGGGAGGGTCTCTCAGCACCACATTCCGCTGCAAAGTCAGATGACAGAAGTGGCCTTCCATCAGAAAGAGACAGAAGGGATGCAGGCTGTCAGCTTCCACAGGAAGCCCAAGTCACCCCAAGCCATTTGCTAAGCCTTTAGTTGACAGGCTGTGCTGCAGGACTCACAGAAAGAGGCGACGGCTGCTGGATTGAGGGTCAGGATGGCCCGGACTGCTACTGAAGCTTTAGCCAAGTCAATCCTGAAGAAAAGAGGAAGAGTTTTGATTTATATCCCGCTTTTCTCATCCTCAAGAGTCTCAAAGTGGCGAACAAATTCCTTCCCTTCCTCTCTCTGCAACAGACACCTTATGAAGAGAGTTCTGAAGAGTTCTGAAACCACCTCTCCTTGTCTCTTGCCTTGAAGAAGAAGAAGAGTTTGGATTTATATCCCCCCCTTTCTCTCCTGCAGGAGACTCAAAGGGGCTTACAATCTCCTTGCCCTTCCCCCCTCACAACAAACACTCTATGGCAGTGGTTCTCAACCTTCCTAATGCCGAGACCCTTTAATACAGTTCCTCACGTCGTGGTGACCCCCAACCCTAACATTTATCCATTTTACAGATGGAGAACACTGATGCAGAGAGTTTTAGGCGACCCCTGTGAAAGGGACGTTCGACCCCCAAAGGGGTCCCGACCCACAGGTTGAGAACCACCGCTCTATGCAACCCCACAGAGCATAAGTTGGCTGCAACTGGACAGCACTTTCCTTCACCACTGGTAGCACTTAAAGCTGAGACGGAGTTGGGAAATCCAAGGAAACAGTACAGAAGGGGGACAAAGTACATTGTTGTGGCTACGTTCACCTAAATATCACACTTCCAGCTGTTGCTTATGGTTTTAATTCTGCAAAGAACTTTGCAATGCTACGGAAGACAGCTTGCTTATACACTCATCACCAGTAAACAGTTGGTATTTTTGACATATTCCATTTATTTTCAGTGCCTTGATGACTTTGGAAGGAAACCATAAGTTCCACCAGAATGCTAGAGAAATGTCTGAAAGCCGTACCGGTCAAAGGCTGAAACTGTGCAAATGGTAAGCAGAAGGTAAAAGAGGCTCTGAGCAGGATACGCCAACGTCTTGTACTGCTCTAGCAAGTTAGACGCAGTAGACAGCTGGTTCCCTCCCAGGACATAAATCACAATGATATTCCAGACGGCACAGCCGGCAAGGAAGCCGTGAGCGAAAAGTCCCATCACCCTAAATGGATAAAAGGACATTAAACGAAAAATTAACACTTGACGACATTTTCAAAGATAAATGACCAGCAAATCAAAAGGAGGAAAACTCTGACAATGGACTGCAATGTTATAATCGTGATGTTTTGCTCAATTATGGTTCTAAGCAGCTGTCAACTTCTGCCTTTTCTCTTCCTTTATTTTTATTTATTTATTTATATTTATTTATTTATTCGGTTTATAGACCGCCCTCCCCCTAAGGGCTCAGGGCGGTGAACAACATGGATAGAGCACAATATATCAAATTGACTTAAAATTCATTAAATTAATTAATACAAGCTCTAAAGATAAAATATAAACCTTCCCCATTAAAACGTAGCATTAAAATAATAATATGAGATGGCATCCACTGTTCTCCCTCAACCCCAAGAGGGCGGCAGGGTTTAGTGATGTTATCAGAAGAGGGGGGGAACAAAGGGGAAGGAGGGGGCCCTCATCAACGGCTGGCCTCCCCAAAGGCCTGGCGGAACAGTTCAGTCTTACAGGCCCTGCGGAACTCAGCAAGGTCCCGCAGGGCCCGGACAGGTGGTGGTAAAGCGTTCCACCAGGCTGGGGCCAGAGCTGTGAAGGCTCTGGCCCTGGTAGAGGCCCGCCGTATCATTGAGGGGCCAGGGATCACCAGCAGATTGGCCTCCGCCGAACGCAGAGGCCGGTTCGGGACATATGGGGTAAGACGGTCCCGCAGGTACGGAGGTCCCAGGCCACGTAAGGCCTTAAAGGTTAATACCAGCACCTTGAAAGTGATTCGGTATTCTACTGGTAGCCAGTGCAAGCGGCTGAGCACAGGAGTTATATTTTCTCGCATGGCACTTCCTGTAAGCATACGAGCCGCTGCATTATTTTTATTTTATGCACACACATAATTATGCACACACAGACGCTCACCCTAGTTTGGGACAGCAAAGGAGCATAACATTGAATCAATAACGTTGCCAGGTCCCTCCTAGCAACCAGGGGAAGCTTTTGGAAGGTGAGTACAGGGAGCAATGATCTGCGTCCCCACGTGATGACATCACTTCTGGTGCAATACAGAAGTGTCAGCGTTGCATCAGGGGGAGGGGGGCGCTCTAGCTCTTGCCCCCCAAAACTCTGCAGTTTCAAAAAATTTATAGACCATACCAGTGTTTCCCAACCTTTTCAAGGTCAGGGTACCCTTGACCTCACTCTTCATATCTCACGGTACCCCTGCTGCCACCCTCCACCTTCCCCTCCCATTTCCCCTGCTTGCCACACCCCCACCTTCCCCTCCCAGGGTGTAGGGAAGCACTGGGGGTGGGGGTGGCTGCTGACCTTGTGGCAGGCCCTGCCTCATGGGCCAGCTCCATGTCCTTGCTGGCGCCGGTGGGAGACGCCACAAAAATGAGGGGGGGCAGTAGTGTTGCCGCGGTACCCCTGGGACATGCTCACGGCACCCCAGGGTACCAGGGAACCCTGGTTGAGAATGGCTGGACCATACTCTCTACCAAAGCTGGCTCAGAGCAGCTTACGGCAGTCTATGTACATACTAAAATCATATCACATACGCAGAGGCGTAGCTCCAAGGGGACGGGGGGGCATGCGATGCACCAGGCGCGTGTCCCGGTGGGGGTGTGGTGAGGGCGGGATGGGGACAGGGCGTTCCGGGGCAGGACAGGGGTGGAGGATGCACCAGTGCACCGGGTCTTTTCCCCTCTTGCTACGCCTCTGCACATACCAGTACAGTTTCAGTACAGATACAGTCCTAACCTTATGGTGCCCTAAATCATATAATAAACCCTGGTGAGGAGGGGACAATCAGGAAATATGAAGATGTCAACTAAAGAAAAAAGGAAAACAGGAAAGGGGAGGAAAGGGAGGTCTGCCAAGATGGTGTCGGGATACAAATTGCTCCCTTCCTTTTGGCGGGCCTGTTTCTGCTTGCTGACCAGGGCAATAGCAGGAAGGCCCAGGGGGCGGCCCACCATTAACAAGCATCAGGGAACCCTATGCATCAAAGACGTTATGTCTCTCTTCCAGGGAAACGCTGAGGTAACTGAGTATTTTCCCCCTGTAAGGAAAGGCACAGTGTATGGTGGCGGTTTGCTTTGGGAAAAGAAGAGTTTCCGCATCCAAGCACTGCAGACCTGCTCTGAAACACCACAGTTTTCATACAAGCCGCCATTTTACGTCCGGCTCCGCCCACAAAGACTGACAATGAGGTTAAGCCAAGGTATTTATATAAACGCTAAGTAATAAATTTGATAAATTATCAATTAAGTACATGAATAGCCTTTAATGAACATATAATAAGTGCAACAAAATAACCAGGGCATACATGATTATTTTGTTACACTTCTTGTCTATTTATTAAAAGATATTCGTGGCTGTATTTTAGAATTGATTGGATTATTAACTCAGCGCTTACCATATATGCCCCAATTTCTGTAATTTCAGGGTTCCGGGGTTGGTTACAGGTTTTTTCTCCCTTTTTCTGGTGCCCTCACCTGACACTGAGCCAACACTTTGGACCGAAAGATCCCAAAGACTTAATTTTTTTCAAGCAGCTTCCAGAATCAAAGCCTGTCTTTTCCCTGCTTTTAGCCCACCAGACCACAGGGTGTAAATAATTATAATTTCAGGAAAAGGAACCTCTGAGGAATTTCATCCATTTTAGCCATCTGTCGACCTCAAATAATGATACCCCACTCCTATGCAGTGGCGTAGGAGGTTAAGAGCTCGTGTATCTAATCTGGAGGAACCGTGTTTGATTCCCAGCTTTGCCGCCTGAGCTGTGGAGGCTTATCTGGGGAATTCAGATTGGCCTGTACACTCCCACACACGCCAGCTGGGTGACCTTGGGCTAGTCACAGCTTCTCGGAGCTCTCTCAGCCCCACCCACCTCACAGGGTGTTTGTTGGGAGGGAGGAAGGGCAAGGAGATTGTAAGCCCCTTTGAGTCTCCTGCAGGGGGGATATAAATCCAAACTCTTCTTCTTCTTCATACCTAAAACCCCGGTGAACTGAGAGTGCCACATCCTTGGTCGTCCAAGAAGCTTTTACATCCAAAAACACATCAATGTTCTCAGTGGTTTTGATCAAATCGTTGCGGTCAGCTGCCTGGAAACGCCCTTAAGGGAGAAACAGAAGGATCTATTCTATTACTTCTTTTCGCATAAAAAGTGTGTCAGGGTTACCAACTCTAGCTTGGGAGATGCCTGGAAATTCAGAGGCGGCGCCTGGGATGGGATCCCAGTGGAGTATAATGCAACAGAGCACACGCTCCAAAGCAGTTTGGGGATTCCATCCTCCTCCAGGGATGGACCATCTCAATCTAAGTGTACTGTCATGTCGAAAGACTAAGAAATTACTTACGATTTTTTTCAACAAACACTTTGCTAACTGGCTGGCTAGCACTGACTGGAGCAGAAAACACAAGATGTGGTTCAGAGCTTTTGGTTGGCTCCTCTTCAATTATATCCTCTTCTTCCACGCCCAGTTCGTTGGCATTTTCCGAAGGTCGGGTTTTCCTATCAGTATGAAAACAGAAGGGGGGCGGGAACAGTACAGCAGTGATTCTCTCTTTGGGGTGGAGAATTTGCCGGCACCACATTCTGTTATGGACTTTTGTGGTTTGCATTCTGCTGTTTTTGATACATAGCACTGAATAAGGAATCTAGCTTCTTATGAACTATACCTCTTTATATTTAAGAATTGTGATGCAATTGTACCAATAGTTTAAGAACTTATGTCAATAAGATACATTTGAGTTTTTGAAACGATAGTAGATTATTTATTTGACCATAATTGTTTATGTTTTCACTACCAGCCAGCCAGTGTGCTGCGCAATTCCTGGGTTAATTAGTTTCACGCCACACACCTGTTTGTGTTCATTTTGTAGTTTTCCTATTAGTATGAAAACAGAAGGGGGGGGGAACAGTACAGCAGTGATTCTCTCTTTGGGGTGGAGAACAGGGCCAGATCAGGGGGAGGGGGTGAAAGGGAGGACATCTGTTCCTGCAGGGCGCGCAGATCGGGGTAGAACCACAAGCATGTCTTGGCTGGGGCCTGGATAGAGAAAACCCCAACCATGTCTGGGAAAGGAGAGCTCTGCAGGTGGCCCGAACACATGTCCACCCCGAGGTCTTCCCTCTGGCAGATATTGAGGGCCAAATGGGTCACCAGTGAGGGGCAGCAGGCCCTTGGCAAGGAAAAGTGACTTCAGCACAAGGCTCAGCACCTTCCTCAGTCCAAGTTGGGGGGAGGCTCACAAGCTCCATCTCCAGCAGGAAAGGGAATCAGCCAGAACGGAGACTGGAGATTTGGGCACGGTGGTGGGGAGAACAGAACATGCACTTTTCAAAATAAGTTAAGAAGCAAATGGGGGAGGGGGTGGAAAGCGGTTCAGCAGCAACGCAACTTCCTCGCAAGCGTTTTCAAAAGAAAATCTGCCAAGGGTAGTGGAAGAGAAGGAAGCAGTGGCTGCAAAGAGAGCCATTTTTGCAAGCCCCCACCGCAGGCTGCTCCCTGCCCAGGGAAGTGCTAGGCAGCAAATGATCTGTGTAGACCTGGAATGATGATCCCGATGTATCAAACAGCAATAACAAAGCTCTATTAAAAATATTTGGGGGCAAATGAGAAAAAAACCCCTGCAAATCCTTACTTGACTTTTTTCCGAGGTTTACGAGTTAGAATTTCTTCATCTGGCTGGGGATCCAAACCGTTTTCATACTGTTTGGTGAAAGAACTCTCCAATTCTGAATGTTGAAAAATGGAAACACAAGGTCATTTTTACTGCAAATTAGTGATGCTGTCTACACATACTTTGTTGTACACCGCCCAGAGCCCTTCGGGGATAGGGCGGTATATAAAACTAAACGATCGATAGATCGATAGGGGGGTGGGTGGATGGATGGATGGATGGATGGATGGGTGGGTGGGTGGATGGATGGGTGGATGGATGGGTGGATGGATGGGTGGATGGGTGGATGGGTGGATGGGTGGATGGATGGATGGATGGATGGATAGATGGATAGATCAAGGAACATCATGTTGAAAGGCAGACAGAGCATTATTTCTGCGATTCCAGCATCAAATAGTCAATTTGGATATATTTCGTAACACAACCACACGTCTTAATTTTAGTGCTCCTTTTATTCACTGTAGTAATACAACTGTCAATATTCTATAAAGTCCTGCATTTACTTATTTTATTTAGCACATTCTGATGCTATTTTTTCCTGAGTCCTGCTTGGAATAGCTCACAGTTCACACCACAAATTATCGAAATAAAAACAAACGCGTTGTTAAAACACAACCCAGGGACACAAAAGCTACTAAAAACCATTGGTAAATAGACCTCAGACCAGAATCAGACCCCAACACAGGTCCAGCAAAGAACAGGTCCGGCACAAATCAGAGGGGAAAAAATAAAACCCCAAATTAAAAGATATGTCGTGGCCTGATGCACAGAAGAAAGCAAGGAAGGTACAAGGAAGAAGATACTCAAGAAGTAAAGAAATCACTTAGGAATTTATACTTAACTAGTGGGCCCAGCCACACGTTGCTGTGGCTGAGTCTGGTGAAGTGGAAAAGAAAGAAAAGGGGAAGCGAGCGGTTCGAACATGTGTCATTGCACAATGATTGCAAGGGAGGGGAGAGGCAAGGGGCCCCTCGCCGCCCTCCCCCTCTCCCGTTCCCTTGCTAACGTTCCCCTTCCTCTGCTAGGGTGGGTGGGCCATGTCCAGGTGGGCTGGTCCTGTCCCTTTCACTCCCTTCCCTTGCAGGCGAATTATCTAGCGTAAAACACGCTGGGAGGCATGAGCTACGTTGTGTTCAAATTTCAGAGCGTGTGGTCCAGCAAACCCCTGGACCCTCCCTCACCTTCCCCTTCCTCTGCTAGAGTGGGTGGGCCATGTGCAGATAGCCCGCCCTATCCCTCTCACTCCATAAGGCAGCGGTTTTCAAGGAAGGCATGGTTGGTTCCCTTGTATCAGAGGGTGTTGCTTTGACGGCCAGCAGATGGCGCTGTTGCGGAACAGAACTGTGGTTCCAACTGTCACAAGTGTGGCATGTATACAATAACTGGCACAGTTGTGACATGTACACAACAGGAGGTGTGGAAACAGTATGAAAACCTGGCTGCACATGAATGCGACGTTGTGGGAAAATTTCAAAGCAATCGGTCCAGTAGTTTGGGAGATTACCTGTCAGCAGAAAAACGAACTGATAGATTTTTATATATATAGATTTCCACCAATAACCACCAGAGACTTTTCAGTCACAAGTGGTGACTTAAGAATGTTCAGGAGACCACAGACCACTATTTCATACTGATTACGATGGAGAACAATAGATGGTAGAGAACAACAGGAGAAAACAATTTCAGTGTTGAAATGATATATGAGAAAAAGGTTACCATAATTGAACTAATCCAAGTCTGTTTATATTGCTACAGCTGCTTTTTCATTTATTGTGGGGCCCCTTTTTTAATGGGACCTGGTTCAGCTGCAACATTGCACCATGGTCCAATGTAAATCTGGCACTGGGGGAAAAAACCCCTCTATGGGGCCCTCTTTATTGAGGCCCTAAGCACGTGACCTTGAGCCAGTCATAGAAGAAGAAGAGTTTGGATTTATATCCCCCCTTTCTCTCCTGTAAGGAGACTCAAAGGGGCTTACAATCTCCTTGCCCTTTCCCCCTCACAACAGACACCCTGTGAGGTGGGTGCGGCTGAGAGAGCTCCGAGAAGCTGTGACTAGCCCAAGGTCACCCAGCTGGTGAGTGTGGGAGTGCACAGGCTAATCTGAATTCCCCAGATAAGCCTCCACAACTCAAGTGGCAGAGCTGGGAATCAAACGCGGTTCCTCCAGATCAGAGTGCACCTGCTCTTAGCCACTACGTCACTGCTGCTCTTAGCCACTATGCCACTGCTGCTCATACACTCCCATCCTAACCTACTTCACAGGGTTGTTGTTGTGAGGTTAAAACAGAGGAGAGGGGAACAATGTAAAATGTTTTGGGCCCCACTGGGGGAAAAGGTGGGGGAGAGAGAGAGAGAGAGAGAGAGAGAGAGAGAGAGAGAGAGAGACCATCTTTGTGCACAAGATAGTCTGGTTCAACAGATAAGCCTCCACAACACAAGTGGCAGAGCGGGAATCAAACCCAGTTCTCCAGATTAGAGTGCCCCTGCTCTTAACCACTACACCACGTTGGCTCTTATATATAATATATATATAATATAAATAGATTAAAGTATGCACAACAAATGTTTGTCTGCTGCTTTTGAGGTTCGCCTTAATAATCACCTAGGTTCAGCCAGCCAGCCAGCCAGCCAACACACTGCTAATCTTACAGGCTCTGCAAGCCCAAGATTGTAAACCCACACCGTCTGCACCTGAGCATGCCCTGCTTTCTCAGAACCAGCTCCTTAGCGCTGCCTGTCCACCCTTTTGTTTTCATCAGTGACTCTGGCCTTTCCTTGAGCTGTGTATCTCCTGGCCCCAAGCAAGTGGATCCCTCCTTGGTCTGCCCCTCTCATGCCCCTGTTCCAGCCACTATACTGGCTTACTCTACTAAATACACACTACACTTGATCTTAGCCGAAAAATCGAGATACCTCAATGGGCGAAGCATTATATTCAATGTAGTAATTTTAGCCATGGTGGTTTCTGCACGGGCTGAAAGCAACGGCTCCAGCCCGGTAAAACACTGTTTTGGCGGGGACCCTTCGCACAGGCGCCGCTGCCAAATCAATGCAGCAGCGCCCTGTGCCCGCCAAAACGGTGTTTTCGAAACTTGCTTGGGGAGCGAGTTTTCCTGCAAATGCCGGCTTCCATCCGCTGCCATGCGAACGGCAGCAGGTGGAAGCCGGCGTTTTCCCCTCCCCTCCCCTCCCCAGCCCCAAACGCCTCCTTACCTTCTGCTGGCAGCTGTCGCTCTGTCGTCACTCTGAGGAGGGAAGGGGACACGCCCCCGGCCTCTGGTGCTTCAGCCGTTGCTCTGGCCATTGGGGGGTGTCCCCTTCCCTCCTCAGAGTGATGACAGAGCAATGGCTGCCAGCAGAAGGTAAGGAGGCGTTTGGGACCGGGAAGGGGAGGGGAGAGGAATACGCAGCTGTGCGGAGCTTGCTCCAACAGCTGTGCATCCCATGGGGCCGTTTGTGCGAATGGCCCCAGAGCCTGCATCAGCATGATTAATGCTGATGCAGGTTCTCTCCCTTGGCTGTGCAGAAACAGCCTATGCCATTGAAGGTTGTCTTGTCTGCTAAATACATGATCTGCTTGAATTCTGTTCTGCAAATGTCCACCTACCTGGAGGCATCTTCTTTTTCTTGCGTCTCCTCTGAGGGGCAGTGTCCTGCCCCTCAGAAGTCAGAGGGTCGCTGCTTTCAAACGGCTGGTGAACAGCAGTGGGAACCATACTATCTGAAAGAACAGTTATCGAAAAACAATTTCAGTTGGCACCAAAACAAAGACAATGTAATTAAACAATTATTTCATTCCTCTGCCAGCAGCTACTGCTTCACCGTGAAGAGACTGCAAAGAGTCTACATTAACAGTTAGTTAGGCACAGATTCCAAGGCCCCTTCCGCACATGCAGAATAATTATGCACTTTCAATCCACTTTCAATACACTTTGCAACTGGATTTTACTGTGCGGAATAGCAAAATCCACTTGCAAACAATTGCGAAAGTGGATTGAAAGTGCATTATTCTGCATGTGCGGAAGGGGCCTCAGAGTACTCACGCAGCGGTGGCTTAATACAATCCGGGCCAACTGGATCACGTAAAGGCTATGTCATCCACTGTATTGCAAGCTTAAGTATGGTATATATTCTTCCATCCTACATTCGTTGTATTGCTCTTGACCAAGCCACCTTCTTACCTAATGAATTTGTCGCCTTAACCTTTTTTCTTCTGGACCGACCGAGAGGAATTTCATCTAGAGCAAAAAATAAAATAAGTTTGTATCCCATGAAGAGATTAAATTCTGCCACCACTTCTGGGGCTTTGCAGGAGCATGTGATAGGAATCTCAGTAAAAAAATGAACAAGAGAATTGTGACCAAGTACCACCCAGAACTTAGTTGAAGAGGCCCCCTTTATGTATTTGCTTATCAAAACATTTCTATGCTGCTTCTCTGCTCATATGGAGTCCCCAAGGCAGCAAACATCAGAACATTAAGTCATCTTTGACCTTAAAGCAGTAATATTAACATTTTAGTACAGAATGTTACATTTTCAATCCATGGGTGACTAAAGACACAAATTAAAAACTCAACCAACTGATAAATACCACATTCTATGGCTTTCCCAACACCTTGTACCACAGATTAGCCACATTTTAATCAAAATATAAGGCAGCAGACATTAAATAAGAAATGGACTATTAAAACAATGAACAAACTCACCTTGGTTTCCACTACTGATCAATATTGTTCCCAATCAGGGCGAAAAAAGGTTAAGAAAGAAAGAAAAAACACCGTTAAGTTTGGAACAAAAAAAACCCCCAAAAGGCAAAAACTCTCATGTGCGTGAGGTACAGTTTTCTTTCAAAAATCTCCAAAGATGATAAGCCCAAGGGCATGAAAGATACTCTTGCAGCCCCTAATATCTCTTGACCTGTCAAATTTCCCAGTGAATCAGTTAATCTTACCTTGGTACTGGTGGAAGGACACGGGGTGGACACTAAAATGAGAACCCAAAGATGTGTTAGTGTATTAAATCCTGGTAGCCTGCCCTTAGCATAAGAAAATAATTGACTGACTATTAATTATCACTTGCTGCTCAATCTAACCATGGTTATCAACAGAATGGAAGTACAGGCATTTGGAATGCCTGTTTTCCAAACAAAAAGTATTCCTCTTTACTGGGCTAACTAAAGAATGGCCCACAAACCTGGTAGCTCTCTCCCAGCAACACAGTTTAAGAATCAGATTTTATTTTACAGATATTAACAAAAGGGGGAAGAGAAGGAGAAGAGTTTGGATTTATAGCCCGCTTTTCTCTCCTGTAAGATGTCTCAAAGCGGCTTACAAACTCCTATTCCTTCCTCTTCCTGCAACAGGCACCTTGTGAGGTAGGTGGCACTGAAAGAGTTCTGACAGAACTGGGACTGGCCCAATGTCACCCAGGCGGCTTCTCATGTAGGAGTGGGGAAACAAACCCGGTTCTCCAGATTAGAGTCCACCGCTCCTAACCACTCCACCACGCCGGCAAACTGATTTCCTAAAGTCAGACAAAACCTTTTTCACTTTTTAAAAACAGAAACCAGGCTTACCACTTGCTTCTTGCCCATGCTGCATTCAAGATTCTGTGCAACCAATTCCCCCCTGTACAGTCAGTGACCCTTGTTAATCCAGTCCAGTACTAAAAATAAACCTCCAATACCCAGGATTAGCTGGTACTGTTAACACCTGATTAAAAGCCTGATGGGTGTTTTCCATTGAAATCCAGGGTGGTTTCTAATTTGCCACAGAAATACCTTCTTAACTACCACTTGCGGTTCAAATCTAACATTCTGATCTATCCGCCAACAATAATGCTCATCACAGCTGAAATTGTGGCAATCCACAGGGTAATATTCTGTGTTCCAATGGTTGGCTTTGAAACAAAACAAAAACAACACAGCCTCTTCATTCTACAAGTTTTGTCTTGCAACTTAAAGCAGGTTGCCAACTCCAGGCTGGGAAATTCCTGGAGATTCGGGGGTAGAACCTATGAGGACGGGGTTTGGGGAAGGACCTATGTAGGGCATAATTCCTTTAGTGTGGCTATTTTCTCCAGGGAAACTAATCTTCGGTGTCTGGAGAGCAACTGTCGTAATAGCCACAGCCCATTTTTTAAGCCAATGAATCTTGTGGAGGGGCTGTAGTTCAGTGGCAGAGCATCTACTTGGCATGAAGGAGGAGGAGGAGGAAGAGGAAGGAGGAAGAAGAAGGATACGAAGACGACGACGACTTTATTTGCGGTCAATGACCAAATATGGCATGAAGAAGGTTCCAGGTTCGATCCCCGGCATCGTTAGTAAGGATCAGCTCGTGGGTGATGTGAAAAATTTCTAATTGAGACTGGAGAGCTGCTCTCAATTTGGGTAGACAATATTTGCCTGGATGAAGAAGAAGAAGAGAAGAAGAGTTTGGATTTATATCCCCCCTTTCTCTCCTGTAGGAGACTCAAAGGGGCTGACAATCTCCTTGCCCTTCCCCCCTCACAACAAACACCCTGTGAGGTGGGTGGGGCTGAGAGAGCTCCGAGAAGCTGTGACTAGCCCAAGGTCACCCAGCTGGCGTGTGCGGGAGTGCACAGGCTAATCTGAATTCCGCAGATAAACCTCCACAGCTCAGGCGGCAGAGCTGGGAATCAAACCCGGTTCCTCCAGATTAGATACACGAGCTCTTAACCTCCTACGCCACTGCTGATTCAGTATCATTAAGTTTCACTTGTCCTGGCGTAAAGGGGCTAACTTTGAAGCACTGGCATTTATTGAAAGGAATCTCTGTTTGTGAGGCTTTACTCACCATTGGTTATATTAAAAAAACCAACCAGATCTTTAAAAGATTTTCTGGTACATGCTGTCTTGCGAACTGATAGTTGGGCTGTGAGTTTAAACACAAGGTTTGTTCTAACTGCATATTCACAACCCAGATTTTTTTTAAAAAAAATTATATATCTTGACAGTACAACAACATTCACTTTGAGACGTTTTTCTAATAGCAAGTCTACTACCGGTAGGAAGAAATACTACTACTAAAATGAATACTCTGCTAAAATATATTAAATTATAAACCTTCCTTTGATCATTAATGCATCAACACTGGATGCTCCAGAAACACTAATCTGAGAATGTATTAGAAGAAACCATTACCCCAGAAACTCAGATGTTATTTAAAGGGAAAGAGGAAAGAGGTTTAGGTACTACACATTTTAAATGGTATTATGAAGCATCAGTCTATACACAGAACATAAGAAACATAAGAACATATTACAAGGAAAGCTCGATTGGATCTAGACGGTGGCGGAGTGCAAAATTAGTGTAAGCAATAGTAACAATTTGAAGTACACAGATGAAATCATGTTACGTAAAGGTAATCTCTTGGGCAAGCCACCAGGTTATTACTGACCCATGGGGTGACATCACATCATGATTTTCCACATATACTCTGGTGATGTGCAATGACAGAAAAAAAATGGGAAAGAAGTCATCACAGCCATGACCGAGTATAACTTGCCTTGTGACCTTAAAGTGCTTTTATTAGGATTCCTCAAAAATATAATTTGTTAGGAAGAATTAAAAATCAAATTAAAAAAAAAAACTGGTCCCGCATGCAAACAAGCTCAACAGGAACCACACTGAGAAACACAAACTGTCCTCAAGAACACAGATATTAACATGCAAACTGACCCTCAGGTGGGAATCAAACGTGGGCATGTTGAGGGTGACGCAGTTCCAGTCTCAGCCTGCGCCTTTTCAGTCCATCCCTAGTCCTGCAAATTCTCCCCACGTGGGGGGAAAAACCCCACAACAGAAGTCGCTACAGTCACAAGAAGCACCGCAAAATCAGCTCCTCTTGCAAATGAGGCTGAAGAGTAAATCCGTGCAGGAGGATTACTTAGAGAAAAAAAATCCTAAGGGGGTGATGCTTAAATGACATCCTACCCCCAGCTGCAAAGCCCGGTAAGGTTAATTTCAGCAGCCCACCATCCCCACCCTCAACAAAGACGTTCCTCCCATTGCAAAGCAATGCTGAGTTGCAGAGCCAGGGCAGGCAGTGAATCTGCCACGTTTGGCAGCTCCCTCACCGGGCGGACATTTTCCATCCTGAGCTCACTCCTGCAAAGCTGCAATGCCCGGCAGCCCAGTTTCCAAGGCGCTGCTGGAAAACACAGAGGGAAGAGGTGGGGGGGGGGGGGGGCAGAGAAGCTGCTTCCGGGTGGGAAGAAGGGACAGGGTGAAGTTGGGCTGCAGCTGCGCCCCCTGCTGGGCTACGGCGCTCCTTCGCGTTTTTGTTCGAATCTCAAACGCAGGGACAAGAATTGCAGTTGCAAATGTATGCCCATAGGGGGCTGTGATTCACAACAGTTCATAACAATTACTGAATTAAGGGCAACCATGCAGAGTAAGGTGGACATTTCACCAAAATAATTTTTTTTTTTAAAATTGTGAAAATAATTTTAAAATGTAGACATTTTCGTTGGGATTTTGCCAGTGTCTGTCACAACTCCGTCACCTGTTTGTATGTAAAGAAGTTACTGAAGTCACTGAGCCATGCAATAATAATAATAAAATGCCACCCTAGGAACATTCTTCCACCAGCTGTGCAACAGAAGTCTCAATCAGGAAAGGTTTCCCTATCATTATCGCCATAGCAGGGTTGGGGAAACTAACTGCATTTTGCTGGCGTGGAAGACGGAGCACACTTGTCGGGACAGAGCTGACTTGTTTATGCTCTGGAAATTCAGTGTATTCAGTCCAGGATATTTTTCTGAATTGTCAATTCCTCTCCATTCCACATAATAGCTATCTGCTCCCACTTCTTGAAGTAAAAAAAAATAGACTGTCCATGTTCCACATGGTGCCTTATGGAATGACCTCTCTCCTGAAATACCCAATAAAGTCACCACTTTTCTAGCTGAAGCAGAAAAAGGGGACAGCCTCCAGATTGGCTATCCCCTCATGAGGCCCTGCCATATTTGGTCATCCCCGGCAGTGCCCCACATCAGTTCCTTCGGACCGGGTGCCACCAGCATGGGGTTTTAGACTGTTGTTATCTGACTTGTTATGCTACACATTGAATTTTAAATGTTTTTAGATGCGTTTTAAGTCATTTATTGGGCATTATATTATATTGTGAACCGCCTAGAGCCCTTCGGGGATGAGGCGGTCTATGAAATCCAATAAATAAATTTTAAAAATACTTGATCGGATTTTACTTAATTTGATTTTAATTATTTAAAGATCCAGCAGTATATTTTATAAATTCTGTTTCTCTTTTCTTATTGGATGATATGATGTTTTAGTATCTGGCATCTTATAGCTGAAATGCAATGTATGTACACACGACATGCCTAATAAAGGTCCCATTGTATTGTGTTATTGTATTTTTTGCCATCAAGTGCAGATGACTTACAGTGGCTCCTCATGGAGTTTTCCAGGCAACTGATGTTGAGAGGCGGTTTCCATTGCTTACCTCTGCATTGCAACCCTTAAGCTCCTTGCTGGTCCTCCACCCAAATACTAATCAGGACTGACTCTGTTTAGCTTCCACGGTTGGGATAATCTTGGTCACTCATGTCAGGGCCTCCACCTGTATTCAGCCTTATATTCCCACCCTTGTATTCATAATACCTCTGACTCTGATGTACTCTTGACTTCCCCCAAACAGCTGTTTCATCTCCACCCCTGCGCCACTGGGATCCCAAAGGGCCCCAGAAACAACCTCTGAGTCCCCTATTGCTTCCACCATACAGGCAGCATTTCCTTTCCAGAGTAAGGCACGCTGCATATGGCTATCCAACCACATTGCAATGTTACGTTGAGACCGCAGTCTGCCAAACCATCAATGTAGGCCTGCTTGCAAACATGGCTTAGGAGGCATTCTCCCTTGACAGCTAAACTGTCACATAGGAGATGGTCATACAGATGTCCCAATCACTACTATTTTCCAGGGACTGTCACAATTTTCTGACTCGGAACTTATATGAGTGAAGCAGGGCTCGTGGACAACAGGTTTCTGCCCTGTTCTTTCCCACCGCAGTTTGCCTTTGGAGAATGGACTCCTGGGAACAGCATGAGGGCCTGCAGTGGAAGTGAAGCACACACAAACAGAAAATGTAGGGGCTTTCCCCACTTACCATTTGCTGCGCGCTTCTCTGGGAAAGTAGCGCAGGGTCCAGCGGCACTCCCCACTTGCAAGGGCGGCAACCACGCAGCCGCCCCGACGCTGCCGCTCTCCCGCCCCTTCAGCGCGCGTCATTTTTGGCGCTGAAGGAACGGCACCTTCTGACCACGGGGCAGTGGGAAATGCAACCCCGCAGCAGAAGTCACTCGTGCCGGGAGCGCGCTGGGAGTAGCGCGCCTCAAATGGTAAGTGGGGAAAGCCCCATAGTTAGGATGCAAACATGTCATTGCAACCTTCCATCCATTTTTGTTTCCTGCACACTGAGAGGATGCATTCAGATTTCAGTCCACTGAGTTTTTAGAAGTTCTGGAGAAAGGAGATATATCTTCACTCCAGCACGTGTTCACTTACACCAAGGCCTGGTTTTCAGATGGTGACCCCATAAAGTTGGACTAGAGCAACCCACACTGCCTGCCTTCCATTTTAAATGGAACATTTATTTTGTGTTGCATAAGGGAAAGTGGAACTTTTCTATGAGGGTGAATGGAGAGCAGTATGCAAGAAAGTTCCTGCTGGTTGAGTTGTGTAGACAAATCTAGGACTTTACTCATTAGGATGCAATTCACTATGAAAGATTTTTCAAGCCGTCCGGGGTACAAGCACAAATTAGGAATTGCCTCAGACTGCTGTATTGTATTTGTCTTACAGTAAAAGTTAGCTGTCATAAATCTCTTGCAGAACCCAGTAAAGGATGTTTAGTTCTACCCCTGTAGAAAACTATAAAGACCTGGGAAAGGATTTCTGAATTAAGCTTGTTCTGACCCCAAGATGTATGCATCGATTTCCAGAACCACAGAAAGCTTCATTCTGCAATGAGCCCAGTCGCTTTGGGAATCTTTCCTGAAGCCACAGCAGACTCCGATAGGAAATGCATTTGGTTTTATTGAATTGAAGCAGAGATCCAGGTTATCATTGAGAGAAAATAGCTTCCGGAAAACATCTTTTGACATTCAGGCTCGCAGTACCAAAAAAAGCAAGCCGTCAATATACAGTATTTATATCATATACAAGATACAATAAATTAATAGCTACATGCAACATAGCTATAGAAAGTTACATACACACTGTAAAAATACAGTATTTCAGCTTATTTTGCTTTTTCAATTTTTATACAAGTTTTAATTTACATTTTTACATATTTTTTGTAAACTTTTTCTTCCTTTATAAAAATCAGAGCACGCACCACACGTCATGACCATTCACGTCGGCACTTCCACCTACACAAACAGCTACAGAATTTGAGGCCACAACCCTAATTTCTGTTGCCCCTTCATTTCTACCATATCATTGCTAATTACGTCATCATACTACGCAGTACATTTTCTTCTGTTGCTCACTTTGCATATATATTTTAAAATACTAAGTAATGCAAACATAAAATCTGTGCTTTAAGAAAAAAAATTGCAAGCAATTAAGTGTCATCACAACCACTTTTATCAACTTCACATTTCACCAACACTTCCGCATAATCGATTGCTTTTCTGCTAACAGATTTCACTTAAACATGCAAATGCGTTACGGACTCGCTTATGACAATGGAAAAAATATGGAAATAAGCTACAGGAGTTAGTAGTTAAAGGGAACGTAGAATTTACATTGAATGCCAATCTTTCTAATTCCATAGCAATGCTTTTGAATGTTAACACTACAAATTTCTAAGAAAACGTGAAGATGTTAGAGCAGAGCTTCACAAATTAATACTAATACTAGCACATATTAACCACCTGTTCTCTGGTTTATACTCCTCCCTAAATAAGCTTACTGAAATTGGATAAACCTTTTTTTTTAAAAAAAAAAACCTTTTTCTTAAAAAGAACGCACAACTAAAGTTTTGGTTAAGTACTTCAGTCCCAGATGAAATAAAGCACCTACTTCTTTGCAGTTTAGCCGACCCCCAAAGCCGCTCACTCAGATTTAACCTCGTAAGTCCAGGTTTCCAATTCAGCCAGGCGTGCCAGCACATTTATAGCCATTGTGTAAATTAGTAAGAGGCAGCATGCTCCTAATGCTTCGTCTCGCTGAAGCCTCGCTTGATCAATGAGATCTACCGTGCTACTTTTGAGTTTTACTGCCACACTAAAGGGAACGTACACTACACAGTTTGGGTACTTAGTGAGAATTCCTGCCAATGTTCAGAATGCGCGTAACTACTTATTGTTGAGAGTACTACCAAACGTTAACAGCCCCATGCAGCACATCAATTCAAAAGAGAGCCTTCCTCTTGGCTTTGGGCTTGAGGTCGAAGAAGAAAGTGCTTTCCAGGTCCCGCGGGGAACTGCTGAGGCTGTCTTCTCCACAGCTCATGTCTTCGCAGGAGTCCTCACTAGATGGGGTGGGAGTAAGGGGTAATAAACCATGGATCAGTCAAGGCAATGCATTCATTCAGACAGTTAATACGCACAAGGGTGTTTTTTTTAAATTGGTTATTCAGAAACTGATGAAAGGGCTCAATTCAAGATACCTGGGATATGATAAAATCTACTTTTCTTAAGGACAGCTGACATTCACAATACAGTATAAGTGCTTTCAAGTACTAAACACCACATTCTTGAATTCCTAAGGGTTGCTAAAAGGGGGACAATTCCCACCAAGCTCAATAAAAATTAGGTGATAACAAGCTCAAGTTCTCACCATAAGACAGAGATTAAGGCAAAATGATATAGCTTTCAGAGTACTACATTAAGAGTAAATTAGTGAAGTATACCAAGAGGTTTAGTTTTATTATACCTTGCCTTTCAGCCTGGCTCAAAGCAAGACACAGATCATTATCAAAGCATTGATTAAATCAAATAAAACCCCAAATACCCCTGCCGCCAAAGATTGCCTGTCGTGTGGGAGCCAGGTCACGTAGGGTTTTAAAGGTCATAACCAGCACCTCGAATTGAACTGAAACAAAACGGCAGCCAGCATAGATGGTTGGTTCTAAATGGTCAACGAATGTTCTTGTCAGCTAGCCCTTAACTATTATCAGGCTGCTGCATTCCAAACTAACTGCAGTTTCTGGTTGTCTTTGAGGCCAGCTCAGCGTAGAGCATATTATATTAACCCAACGGCAATGTTGCAAAAGCATGGATTGTTTTGGCCTGACTGGCCCAATCTAAGGAAGGAGAGAGCTGCTATTAGACCATCTTGTCCACTGTGCAAACTGCTTCCCAAATGCAAAACTGGGTCCTTGAGTATACCCAGTCTTATGACCTTGTCCTTTTCTTGATGCAATTATTGCCCAAGATTTAATAAAGATGCTAGGGACCATCAAAAGTCTAGTCACTTTGCATGAAAAAAAAGTGCAAAGCCCAGGAGAGCACTTTTGGCAATTGTCTCAAAGCTCAGTCTTTCATTCCACGAGCCAACTCTGGCTGCCCCAAATGCCAATAAAGCAGAGCATGGCAGGCTACATCAGACAGCAAGGCTGCGCCAAATCTACTAAAAATGGTATCATGAGAATCATTTCTTCAAAACATGTTCTGCTAGGTCTGAAAACTACATTCTGTAGACTCCTTAGGTTCGGGATGCCAAAGTGTTTGCAGGCATCATCACACTATAAGCGAAGCTGTCTTCACTTGTAAATATAAAGAGGATTATATACTTACTTCCGCGTCTACTCTCATAACTCCTACTTGCCTGGAGCTAATTTAAAAAAGCTAAAAAGGACCCTTGGCATTTCAATCTGTTTTCAAAGTCAGTAAGAGACTATGAAATTTCTACAGGCAGACCTTTATGTGTGGGAAGACTTTTTTAATCAGCAGCTGCTAGACATTTAGTCCATGGTTTACAGTTATGCCAACTGATTCACAACAGCATGTAGTTATGGCCACCACTCACTGCAGACAACACACAACATACCAAGCAGCTTTTAAAGCCATATTTTGCTACTGGGTTGATGCACCTAGAAACAAATGTGCATTGTGTAAAATGTGATAGGTGCTTTCACGTACTGATCACCTGTGTCGTTCATTCAGATGAGCTGATGTTTCCCAGTGACTGCTCCCAATAATTGTAAAAAGGGAACTGATCAACACAGGGTGATTCTCTCCTGAACTACTGGTCAACTGCTGGTTGACTAGAATCCGAGTCCAGTTTTCTTTTGGAAGAACCTTTGGCACAGCAATTGCTGATCTGAACAACGGTGTTCTTAAGTATCAGCAAGATCATAACACAGATAAATAATGCCCAACTGTTTATAGGTTTCGAGTATGAACTGTCGCTTGGTAAAACTGGCACATCAGAAGACAGTAGGAGATTCTAGCAAGACTGGCTAGCTCATACGCATATAACGGTCTTCATTCCAAGTCAGCCCATTGGTCTTTCAAGAGCAGTATTGTCCGCTCTGACCGATCGCAGTTCTTCAAGGTCTCAGGTGTTTCATATTACCTATCTGACAGTTTTAACTAAAGAAGCTGGGGACTGAACCCGGGACCTTTTGCACGATAAACAGATGCTCCGCTCCTGAGCCACAGCCACTCTTTGTTGAGACCTCGGCATTAAGACGCCCTTAATCTTGTGCTATGTTGTCACTTGATAGGAGCAGTACCCAAGATGCTGTCTCAGTGGTTTAACTGCCATTTCTTGTGCCATTGGGACCTACCTCTCACTTTCATCAAAGCATCCAGCCTCAGGGATGGTGGGCAATTCAGGAACACTGTAATAGCTGTTTTGAAGATTTTGGGCGGTACGTCTTGAAACAATCCAGACTAGCTTCTTGTGATCTGGCTTGCAGCATGCCGGAGAAGAGTAGTCCGCTAAGCATTTTGAGACCAGCTCTCTCCAATAAAGCAAGTCGCTGTCGCTTATCTTGAACAAAGAAACAAACAAACAAAATTTATAGTTACATTACAGTTTCTCAAAAGAATCCAGGACAGCTATAATCCTTGACGCACTGAGCATCAATGGTGCACAGGATTGAGTCGTAGAAGCAAATACACTAATTTCATAGATCAAGTAAGGCTGTAAAGGACTGTAGTCCAGGTGATATGCTGAACAGGTAAGTATAGGTTCAGGGTAAAATAAAGCCCCAGATCTTGTTAGCCAAAACTAGCTCAATTTTGTCAGACTTCAGAGGAGAAGGAGGCTCATCCCCAGTTAGTACTTGGATGGGAGACCACCAAGGAAGTCAGGGTCCTTTGCAAAGGCAGGCAATGGCAAGTCACTCATGCTCATCTCTGGCCTGGAAGACCCTACAAGGGCTGCTACAAAGTGCTGGCACTTTCTGCCACCACCAGAATGTCACTTGTGCTCACTGTTCTTGCCACGGCTTATTTGCTGATTCTCACATACCGGTCACCAAATCAAACACTGAGTTAGTAGAAATCTTTAAAAATCTTCTGCAACTAATACTTGATTTTTGTAGGCAAGTGAGTATTTTCATAAAGATATTGACTACCCATTTGTAAAGATACTACCCATTTCCTAAAGATACTGACTACCCATTTGTAATTCATTCTATCCTGCTTTTCTCCCTAGTTGGGACTCAAAGCAGATTTGGAACACCATACTCCCCTCTTCTATTTTTTCTCACAACAATCTACCGAGGCAGGCCAGGGTGAGTTTGTAACAAAGCCACCCAGAGGCTTCCTGAGTAGAAGGAGGGACTTCAACCCAAGTCCTTGTCTGCCACTCCATCTGCTACACCACACTGGCTCTCAGTTTCAGAGTGTGGCCAGATGTTTATCTTTAAGCTGCTTTAGCAAGGTCGCAGGAAACATTGCGGACAATTACACAGCCTCCGCTGTCAAATACATTGCTACAGGTAGGAGTTGCTCAGAAGCAACAGTTAGAATGCATTTCCTGCCTGACGCCTCATTGCTGCAATGTCCATCTCTTCCTCACAATCCCCACATGACACACAATGGGGTGAGACTACTTCCTTCATTTCACTTTCCAGAGAGATGTTATTTCATTTTTTTTTAAAATCTAGTTTGCCTTATGGCATTAAGACATCTGCTTTTCAATGTGGAAGCTTTCCTTCAAGAGCCTCTCCATCATTTCCAAAGGAGCATTCCATTACACCAAGAGGATCCCAGGTCCCAAGGGGGGTGGGGGTGGGGGGAAGACAGTCAATTTTTTTTAACCTTTGAATGCTTTTGAACACGCAGAACAATCTCAAACAGTTCGATGGATTTCAAAGTCTGCACTTCCAGAGTGAGAAGGCACAAGGCCAAGATGGATGGCTGAAAACACATGAACACACATTTAGTTCAGTTACTCCTGACTGTACTGCAATTCTTAACTACCGAACAGGCATCCCGTTGACTTACTTTTGCTTTTGAAAAAACTAGTCGGCAGTTACAAGCTTTGAGTTGTGCTTCCAGTTTGTCAAGATTCAACAATTCTTTCCTATAAGGGACAAGTTGAAAAAAAAAAAGTCAAGCTGGACAAAGAAACCCACATATTTAACCAGAGGTATCCCACCATGCATAAGAATGTGAAATATAATATGTCAGCCAGTACTGGAGTATCTAAAACCAGTACAAACAGTTTATTTACACATTCGATTTTTGCCTCATCCTTTTCCGTCAAGTTGGGCTGAGGGGGGCTTACAACAAAATAAAACAATTTAAAATTTCATTTAATACAAATAAAACTCTTAATTAATAACTTAATGGCTTTCTTATATATACAAAATTGGGGCCAATCAGAGAGGAGAAAGAGCCACAACTAACCCACTAACTGGGACAATGGGAAATAGAGAATAAGATTGAACAATAATCGGGGAAGGAAAAGAGGAAGGAAGGGGGGAGAAAAGCGAAGAAGAAAGAAAAATAAAAGGGGAAGGGGAAAGGGTGGTCAGCCAGATGAAAGTCATCACTGTCTCAACCACAGGCCTGGCAGAAGTCTAAATAAAGACAGTATAGGGAAAAGGTGAGAGGTTACCAGGGAGGATGGAAAATAAACAGGTAAATAAACTGATCCTGCACTTACCTTTCTGAGGTATGACACAGTACAATAGTATGGTACAAGTGCAAAAACGTTAAGGCAGTAGTAGCTTTGAAGTCAAAGTGCAGTTTTTCTGAGATTATTTTTTCCATCCGCTTCATGTCAGACACTGTGCATTTGCATTGGCTGATGCGGATCACGTCATGGAGGGAGGGAATGTTGCATTCCTCTTCAACCACTCGAGCAGCCAGTTGGAAACAACAGACTCCAATGCAAGACAAATGCTTTGGTTTCACCTAAGGAAGAGGAAATGAACATTTAAGAATGGCTATTACAGTAACAGGTAATATGTAACGGATGGGAAATGTAACAGATGATATTAACAGTCTGCACATTCATCTAGCGTTCTATGGATGTTGTTGGAATTCAGTTTTTACAGTGACTAGGACAAGGTCCTCGCATTAGAAAGTTACATTCCACTGCAGTAATAAAATAGTCTGCAGCT
Organism: Sphaerodactylus townsendi; assembly: GCF_021028975.2. Lineage (NCBI taxonomy): Eukaryota > Metazoa > Chordata > Lepidosauria > Squamata > Sphaerodactylidae > Sphaerodactylus > Sphaerodactylus townsendi. The sequence goes on from NC_059434.1 coordinate 80,599,858, forward strand.
AACACAGGTCATAACTGTAAAGTGACCCACATTTACACCATTAATAATGGCAAAGGGCATTTACTAAAATTTCTACAGTAGATGTTTTATGAGGCCACATTTTTAACTGGGCAGAAGGATTCCTTTGATCGCATTAAAAAGGGTACGACGACAGTCAGGGTTGAGATCAAGGTACCAAGAGGTATTACTGGATTATTAAATATTACTTGTGCACACACCAATGTTTAACAAGAAGAGTTGGATTTATATCCCCCCTTTCTCTCCTGGAGGGAAACTGAAAGGGGCTTACAAACTCCTTTCCCTTCCCCCCCTCATAACAAACACCCTGTGAGGTAGGTGGGCCTGAGAGAGCTCTGAAGAACTGGGACTAGCCCAAGGTCACCCAGCTAGCACATGTTGGAGTGTACAGGCTAATCTGAATTCCCCAGATGCCTCCACAGCTCAGGCAGCAGAGTGAGGAATCAAACCCAGTTCCTCCAGAACCCTTAACCACTATGCCACTGCTGCTCCAAGATGTCCCTAATTCTGAACACAGTTTATTGTGGATTGGTTCTAGATGACCAGAAATTAATCCTCCTATTGTCTTTAACTTTAAAATTGGAATCAAAACCTGCAGGAGTGCCTAATGTGGGCACGATGGCACCCACAGACACCTTTCCTGGCACTCACCAAATCCTTTTAGAAAGTGGGCGGGGCCAGGTGGACTTTTGCCCAGCAAGGTTTCTAATTGGCTGTGCAGATTTAAAAGACATCCTGTTAAACAAAGGTTTGGTTTAAAGTGTTGAAGAGTTACTGTTATATAATCTCGCTCTGACATTTTCTAGCTGGCTCCACCTCCTGCAGCAGCCATTTTAAGAGTGGCTGCACCTCCTAATGCCATCACTTTGTGACTGTGCCCACCAACCTGTGCCAGAATTCCAAAGGTGCCCTGCAGGCTCAAAACGCCTGGGGACCCCCACTGAAGACAATTGGACACAACCAGATACAGCAATACTTTCCACTTTTAGATACCTTCATAAGCGCCAAAAATCTGTCCAGAATGTTGACAGCCAGAACAAATGTTTCCATGGCAAACCCAAAGAAGTTGGTCAGACTCCATAGATCTTCCACTTTTGCATTCCTCAGTCTTGGACACAAAGTGTTGTCATTCTGCAGCAAGAAAAACATTAAGTTCATCAGGAGGGCAGAAAGAGTCCTTCCCTTTTCCAGAAGCAAAAGAGCACTCAGCCACAAAGACCATATGAAAGCAGACAAAAGCACTGTGCTTTTGAGTGGCTCTAAAGTCATTGAAACATTGGGGCAATACCCCTCTCCCTGTCAGAGGAGGAGCAGATGCAGTCAAATATAAGGTAAGCCAACATGTTTGGATGCCTGCCTATGCATTCTAATAGAGGAGCGATGACAAGTTTTTTCCAGCGGGGAAGTGGGGTGGGCCAGGAAAACACTCTCCAGCCAAGCTGCCTGGGGGCAAGAACTACCCCCATCCTGTCCTAGTATCACCCAAGGAGCACGTCAAGAGAGAGAGTTCAGCCTCATACTGAAGAACCCAGGTGACACTACTCCTACTGGCCACTGAGGGCACTGCACAGCAAAGCACTCGGGCCCAGGCTAAAAAAACAACATGCAAAGCAGATGGCAGGCTTGCATATACGGAAATGAGAGGTGGCTCTCATTTGCTTGCTTTGTTTTTCCAGCAGGCACTTGCAGAAGAAAGCAGAAGTTGCTTATGATGCTTACGGCCTAGCTACTGCCAATACCTGACTAAAATCTGAGGAGGAGGAGGCAACATTGAGAAGCAGCCTGACTTTGGCTTTTCAAGCTCCCACACTCTAAGCTTCTTCCCTAATATTTCTTCTTTAATTTTTAAGGACCGGCAACACAACATTTGGTTTCTCAAGAGAGCGGTGGCAAGGGACAGACGGTGCACGAAACAGTCGCTAGGACGAAGAGACTGTTCGAACAGGAGCGTGTGTCTGTATCTGTGATAGAGTCATTCTGTTATCTAGTACCGAGAACTGGAACACTCCACCTGGACGCTTCATTAATTTGAACAGGATGTTACACACTTGTTAAAACTGCTCTAATTCAGATCAACAGGATTTGGCAAGGCTTAATTGGGACCCGATTGCAGCCAGTGTTGAAAGAGCCAGCACGGGCCGAACACAAGATGCTTTCCTTGCCAAACAAAGGCACTGGCGACAGAAGGCTTTTGGCCAGTTCCTCCAGATTTCGCCACGGCTGCGGCTCCACCATTAACTCCCGTGCCCAGGCACAAGCGCCTCCTCACCTCTGCAGTGCACTCGATCAGGCTCAAGCCCTTCTCCTGAGGTTGGTATTTCCATTCTTGCTCTAAATGGAACTTCAGCTGCTTGAAAAGCCAAGGGCCCATCTGTTCTTCAGCTCCGATATCCTTCATCTTAAAAGGGGGGGGGGGAAGTATGCAAATACTCTTAGATGGAGGAAAAAATAGCCACAACGGTAATCTATTTACAGCTGTAAAAGTGTACATCAATCAAAAAATCCCAAAGAATTTAAAATTCCAGTCTGCCTTAAGCTGCCACATCTAAAAAGCTAACGATTCCTGACAAGAATGTTTATGTATGTTACCTGTTCCACATGTCTAATCTAATCTTTTTACAGTGGATGTCAAAACCATAGTGAGAGCGAGAGAGGCAAGAGATATGATGAATCCTGGCTCACACTGAAAACAATGGCACTCCTCCCCCTCTTTCGCAGGGAGCATTTAATAGAGAGGCCACGGAGGGGAGGAGGGGGAGTGTGGAAGAGTAGCTGTCACGTAGGCACAGAGGCAGCAATTTCCATATACGACCAAAAAAAGGGAGGGGGGAGAAAGAGAGGCATGCCTGCGCATACAAACAATCCCCCTTGAACATATTCAGTCAAGCTGCAGCCCTGCGCACTGTTACTTCTTGGAAATGGGACCCACCAAAATCAGTGGGGTTAAATTCTGAGGAAATCTTAGGCTCGGAAAATCCATTCAGGAAGACAGCCCTAGTGGCTGTTAATGGTCTTTTGATCCTGCACATTCGCAGCCAGATTTCAGGGGTTATCACAAGGGTCTATTGCATTCCCAAAATGCAATGTTGTTCAGCCTCTGAATACCACATGCAGAGACAGTTCAGATAAGCTCAGGTGGGAGTACGTCGAGTGCCCCCCCCTTCACATTCTCATCTGTATTGGCCCTCAAAGTCGACTGGTCCCATCACCACCACCTGAGTTTGAGCCTAGATAAGCCTTTGATACATAAATAGAAATGACTAATGTAAAGAGTCCAGAAGCCTAGTTGACCATAAAGATCCCCACATATACAGGAAACAATTTACGCTGGCACAGGTCAAATCTTGAATAGCCCTCATTACACTATCTTTGGCAGCACCTCACCAATTATGACTTCCACACGACCACTGCAAAGTACCTCCCAGTGCCTTCAGTTCACCCTTTGTCTAGTCCTAGATAACGCTCCTGAAAAACTCTTTGAGAACCTTCTTCTGAACTGCGCACACCTCTCACCTTCCTCACTAGACTCGCTCCTGATTAACACGCACTCACCCATTACAAGGAATGCAATCAGTCCCTCCTTGCTCAGTAAATGGCCCCACGGCACTTCAAAACATCCATCTAATTGGCAGTCTCCACCACCCACTTTGGCCAAGGTTACCCTCCATAGAAAACCTTTCCAATCTCTAAAGAATATAACGGCACCATTATCCTGTTAGAGCAAAATAAATGAGAAGTCCAATGACATGTTAAAGACCGACATCATTTGTGTCAAAAAGAGCTTTCATGAGTCCCGGCTCATTTTACTAGAGAAATGCAGGATAGCAAATCACACTGGGAAATCTCCTGAGGCTGGGTTGGTGTCCATGACATCATGAGTTGTAAATCATGGTGTCAATGACATCATGAGTGTAATTCTCAGTTGGAGGGAGGGGAAGAGAAGTTGGTGCAGGAAGCAGCTTAAACACAAGTATTGACCAGGCCAAAGCTCATGGCTAAAGAGCAATAAAGAAGGTAGGTTCAGTGGCAGGGTATTCATTACTGAAATCGGGAGCCCAGGAAGTCCTTCACCCTCCCCACTCCCAAAAAATCTCTGTTCTCAATAAGATACCGCACGATTTTATTTCAGCATCAGATTTCATAGGCCTACGCTGGATAGAAGAAATCCTTGTTCAATTTCTAAGATGCCCCAAGATCTTATTCCAGCATCAGCTTTCATAGGCCTAAGCCGGGGGAGGGGGGAATGTTATCCTTTTAAGACGCTGCAAGACTCCTCTTTTGGTTGGGTTTTGCAGTAACAACGCTCCGTCTGAAAAAAAATATCAAATGCTCATCTTGGCCCTGCTGCCTTCCTTTATCAAGAGAACATAACAGCCCTGCCGGATCAGAGACTAGATATGGTCTCTGATCCAGTAGAGAGGTTCTTATCAGTGAGGGTCCATCTCGTCCAGCATCCCACCTCACCCAGTGACCAGCCAGTGACTGAAGTGGGTCAACAACTGGGCAGAGGTCAAGGCTTCCCCTCATGTCGCCTCCTGGCACTGGTATTTGGAGATTGACTGCCTCTGCAGGTGGAGGTTCCCTTTGTCACCACAGCTAGTAGCTACCGAAAGACCCCTCCTCCACAATTCTGCCTGATCCCTTTGCAAGTTGTCCGTCTCTGCGTCTGTTACTGCATCTTTTAACAGCAAAGTCCACTTTTAATCATTCACTGCATAGAGAAGTATTTCCTTTGTCCCGAATCCACAGCTCACCAGATTCATGGGAGGCCCTCAAGTTCCCATTTAAAGCCAGCTTGGGGGGGGGGGGGAGCCTCCTCGCCATTGTCGCAGTTGAGCCAGGGTTTATACCGTAGGGTTTAAACCAGGGGTGTCCATTCCTCGCCCTCCAGATGTTAGCAAATTACAATTCGCATCCGTTCCTGCCAGTATGGGGGGAGGGGACGGGATCAGAAATTGAATCCCACTACAGTTTAAACTAGAGGTGTCCATATTTGGAGGGCCAGGATTGGACACTTCTAGTTTAAACCGTATTAGAGTTTAATTCCTGACTGCCCCCCCCCCCCCAATTGCCAGTGCTGGCAGGAACTGATAGGAATTGTACTCCATGAACATCTGGAGGGCCAGGGTGGGACATCCCTCGTTTAAACCGTACTCGGGTTTAATTCCCGATCCCCCCCCCCCACGGCAACAAAAGACAACAGAACTGGCGAAGGGGGGGGGGACGTAGCAGGTAGCGCGACCCCACAAGCGAATAGAAACTTCTCTCGGGGTAGGGTAGGAAGAAAGGCTGGCCTCTCGGCGACCCCCTTCCCCTCTCGCCATCCTCCTCCCTCAGAGGAAGCCCCCCCCCGCCCGGAGCCCCCCCACTCACTTTAGCAGCGCCTGCAGGCCTTCCCGCGGGCAGGACGAAGGAGGACGGTCGGGGGCTGAAGAAGCAGCAGCAGCGGAGGCGGTGGCGGCGGCCGAGCCCGAGAACAACGACAACGGCGGTCCCTTTCTCCACACCAGCCCCGCATCCAGCCGCCGCCGCCGCCGCCCCTTCTTCAAGCCCCGGTCTTCCCCCGCCCGGATCCCGGAGTCAGCGCAAGCCCGGCAGCGGCACCATCGCCTCAGCTGCGGACGCCTCCGAGGGGCAGCCGAGCCAGGAGCGCCTCAGAGGCAGGTCAAAATGGAGTCGGGCCCGACCGAGAGCAACAGTCTCTCCGGCCACGCCCCCTTCGCCGCACACCCCGCCCACAAACCGCTCCTCCGTTGCTTTTGTTTTTCCTCCAGTACGGAAGGATACCAAGCCGAGTGATGCGGTCGGTTCATGGATTATTTTTTTTAAGCCTTCTCCTTTTTTTTTCTTAACGTGGGAGTATAACGTCCCACGGGTTGATTTCTCTCATGAGTCAGGACTGCATAGCCAACTTCACTTTGAGGTTTGGGGGGATTTTTTTCCGGTTTGCTATGAGGAGACAAAAAGGCGGAAGGAGACCGAAGTCAAATCACTCCTTTAAAGGGACAAGATGGGGGAGGAGGAAAGAGTGTTTTGAAAAGTCCGCCCAAATATCCGCGCGTTGATTGGTCGGCGTGGCGCCAGCGCTGATTGGACAAAAGCCAAGTTGCCTTTGCCAGACTTCCCCGGATGTTTTTTGCGAAGAGCTTGTGTGTTGTTGGGGCGGCTGATGATGGAAAAACTCGCAACTGACCAATCAGAAGGGACCTTTACAGTTCCTCCTGCCGCCTCCCCCATTTCGGCTGCTCTTTGATCTGATTCCCCATAGAAATAGCCAACGGTCATAACTGTCGTTTACCTGACAAGCGACGAAAACGGATAGGCAGAGTTTTGTCTTGAGCTAAACAAAGTGCGGGGCCAAAGTCTCATGAGGCCCCTTTGAAAGTGCAGCTGCCAGTTCTGTGACGGGGCCCTGCCTTGAGCCTAACACTTCAGTTTCCTCTTGCAAGATTGCCACATGGGTTTCTGCCCTGGTGCTTGTGCCTTTGACAGCTGCATGGCAGGCAGTTATTCAACAGATGCGCCTCTTCCTGTTATCACATCACCTGCTGCGTGTCTGTCTGACATTTTATTTTATTTTTATTTATTATCGTATTTATATACCGCCCCATCCCCTGAGGGCTCTGGGCGGTGAACAACAAAATGATGTTACATAAATAATCGTAACAATAAATAGGTAATATAAAATACAGCGTCATTAAAACATAAAACATAAAATTACAGCATACCACTTGGCGTCCAGTATAAACTATAAATAAAACCCCTCCCAGAGAGGGGGACGGCAGGTCTAGGTGTCACAACTCCCCAGATGTTAAAAAGGGAGTGACTCCCCAGATGTTAAAAGGGAGCAACAAAGAGGGCGCTCACCCTCAACAGCTGGCCCTCCCAAAAGCCCAGTGGAACAACTCGGTCTTACAGGCCCTGCGGAACTCTCCGAGACAGTTGGAGGAAGAGTGTTCCACCAGGCAGGGGCCAGGGCCGTAAAAGCCCTGGCCCGGGTAGAGGCCAGCCGTGTCATTGAGGGGCCGGGAACCACCAGTAAATTGGCCTCTGCCAAGCGCAGAGGCCGTGTAGGGACATATGGGGTAAGGCGGTCCCGAAGGTACGAGGGCCCCAGGCCGCGCAAGGCCTTCAAGGTTAACACCCATACACACATACACATACACATACAGTTAATATGGTTTCCAACCTAAGTAGGATAGTCGTGTTTAGTCTGTTTGTAGCAAAACTGGAATCCAGCCGTGCTCTCAGTAGGATTTCAATAAAAGATTTTGGGAAAGAGCTCACTTATTCAGAAACATGAAGAGGAAGGCATTTTGGGAATACTTATAGGGAAAATACCCCCTCTCTTGAAATTTTCCATGTAAGAATTTCCAAAATGATTTTCTCTTCACATTAGATTATAAGAAGAGCCCTGCTGGATCAGACCAGCGGTCCAGACCATACAGGAAATTTCAATCCCACTTCCATTCTCTCAGCGCATATTGGCATGTCCAGGCTAGCCAGCAGCCCTGGTGTTGATTTAGAATCATGATGGCGAATTGCTACCCAATGATTAGAGTGGGATTATTGTCAGAAAGCTAATTGTCATGGGAAGGCCACCATTTAAAAAAAAACAAATAATTCCACTGGTTTCCATAGAGCCTAATTGAATTCTCTGCAAGAGTATTTAGGATTTTTAACATAACAATAGCAAGGCCCTGGGCCTGGAAAAAAGATCTACAAAGCGGTGAATGTTGAACAAGGAAATTGCAAGTAAGATAAGACTTTTGTCTTGAAATAGAGGTTGCCAGCTATGAGTTGGAAAATACCTGGAGGTTTTGAGGGTGGAGCTGAGGAGGGAGGCGAGGCATGTCAGTGGGATATAATGGAGTTCACCTTCCCAAGTTGCCACTTTCTCCAGGTGAACTGATGTCTTTCAACTGGAAATCAGTGGCAATAGCAGGAGCCAGCCACCACCTGGAGGTTGGGAACCCCCAGTTTGCAAAACTGAGTATACCTTCCTTTGTATCTGGGGAACCTTTGGGATGGGGCGGTATATTAAGTTAAGTAAGTAAATAAACAAACAAACAAACAAACAACTATATTTTGAAACCGATATCTTATATCCAATATCTTTCAAGTAAACTAACTATGATATTAGGATAGTGTGACCATTTGTCCCGTTTTCAGCGGGACGTTCACGCTTTTTAACAATTAGTCCCTCGTCCCAAGGGGTTTTAGAAAAGTCCCGATTTTTGAAGGCTGCAGCAACCATTAGTTGTTACATTTTCTTCAGTTCGGGGAACCGGTTGTTAAAGATTAACTTCAACACCTTTGATGACTCTCCCTTAGTTCTGCAAACTGCTGATTCGTGTTCGCTTCTTCGCTGATTTGCTTATGTCTGTTAATAGTTAATCCCCTCCCCACCATGGGGTAGTGTTGAAGGCTCTATTTAAAAGTATCAAGAGTAGCCTAGAGAGCACACAACCAGCCCGGGCGGGAAGGCAAAAGCCAGCGGCGGCCCGGGCAGCCTGGCCAACCACGGAAGCGCCATGCTTGCAACCAGCGGCGGAGCAGGAAGAGCTGTAGGCCAGCGGCCTGTGGTGTAACGGGATATTGCCAGCCCTGCAGCTTGCAGAGGCGGGCGATCCAGCTGGCCTGGCGGCGACACCAGCTGGCACCACCTACATAACCAGGCCGAGGGCAGGAAGGCTGGAAGCCAGCGACGCGTAGACTGTGCGGCAAGGATATGCCTGCTGCTTACAGAAGATGGAACGGCTGACCGATAGCGGAGCCCTTGAAGCCGCCCGCTTCGCAACCAGCCGAGGCCGGGCAGGGAGCAAGAAACCCGGCGTAGCCAGGCAAATTTCGCGGGGCGAAGTCCTTATCCCGCCCTGCTTGCAGGGGCGGCTCCGGATCCGGTACGGAAATTTCGACCCGCGAGGCATATACAAGCAACCAGCGGTAGACGGGGAGGCATAAACCTGCCCGGCAAGCCAGGCCGACGGGCAAGGATCACCGCCCTGCTGCTTGCAGGGGCCGGGCAAAATCAGATCCGGCCGGCTCAGCCTGGCCAGCCCGGCACAATGAAACCGCCGACTGCGCAACCAGCCGAGGCCGGGCGACTTCGATTTCACAACCACGGCCGACGACCATGGGCAAGGATCCCCTTCCATCCTACTGCTTGCAGAACAAAATCCGGCCGACTGCGGCCTGGCGATACGGACGCCAGCCTACTTAACCAGCGAAAGGCGATATCCAGGCCGGCTCGCGGGCAAAGATCATCCAGCCCTGCTGCTTGCGGATGAAACGTCAGCTCATTTTCGGCGACCACCGAACCGCCATACTTAATACGAAGGCGGACGCTGGGCCAATGACGCATTCAGGCAAACCTTGAACGGATGCGCCATGCTGCTTTACCGGAAGTGACCGATTGGCGAGTCAGCTTTCGGCCCTGGCGCGAGTACTATTCGCCGAGGCGGGCAAGAACGATAGACCCGCGCTGGCGGGCGGCTACGGAGCAAGGATCGCCCGCCCTGCTACAGAGGCCGGACGGATCAATGACCGACCTGGCCGACCCTGGAAGCGCCACCCTGGCAACTTAGCGGGCGGAGAGTAAAACCAGCGACCAGGCGATGCCGGGCAAGGATCGCCCAGCCCTGCTGCTTAAGGTATTGAGGCGAAGATGGAAATCCGTGACTCCGACCCTGGCAAACCACCGGAAAAAGCGCCAGCCGCCAACCAGCGAAGCCAGACAGGAGGCTGGGCCAGCGAAAACGCATTCAGGCAATGCAGGCAAGGATCGCGCCAGCCTGGCGGAATAAAGAACGGATCAGCGGCACAAACTGGCAGCCACGAAACGCCGCCCTAACTGGCCAGCGGCGGGCAGGAGAACAACCCAGCGGCACGACCAGGCGGCAGCGGGCGAAATCACGCCAGCCTGCTGCCCACAGAGGCCCGGCGAAGATCAGCGGCTTAGCCTGGCAAACCCGCCCCGAGAAAACCGCCGGCTTCACTTAACTAGTAAAGCGGAGCGACAGGCAACCCATGCGGCTAACGGCAAAGGATACGCCGCCCTGCTGCTTGCAGAGCCCCGGCGAAAGATGGAGTCCCGCCCGGCCGGCCTGGCGACCACGAGAAAAGCGCCCGCCACCATAACCAGCGAAGGCGGGCAGAAGCCAGCGAAGCAGGCCCGACGCGGAGCAAAGGATCGCCCGCCCTACTGCCGCAGAAGCCCGAGGCGGCGTCAAATTCAGCGGCTTTCGGCCTGGTCGGCCCTGGCTCGCCCTTCTCACCGCCAGCCGCTGGCCGAGGAGAAAAACAAGCCAGCGGCAACCAGGCGGCAGCCCGGGCAAAGATCGCCCGCCCACCTGCTACTTGCAGAGGCCGGATGGCGTCGTCCGGCGAAGCAGCGCAGCGCTGAACTGGGCAAGATCCCTTCCATACCTTGCCGTGAGACGAAGATAAGGCCAGCGGCACCGGCCTGGCCCGCCCGAGCGCCACTTAATAGCGAAGGCGGGCAGGGCGCCAGCGAAAAACGTGAGCGGCAGCGGGCAAGGATCGCCAGCCTACTGCTTGCAAGAGGCCCGGATGAAGGTCCGGCTCGACCTGGCCCGTGGAGCAAGGATCGCATACCACTGCCTGCGGTATCTGGCGGCTTCGGCCTGGCCGACCACCGCCAGCGCTCCCTTCACTTAACCAGCGGGCGGGCAAACAGGCCCACATACGCAACCCGTGAAGCCGTGAGGCAAAGGATCACGCCCTGCTGGCGGCTCAGCCTGGCGCGCGAAACCACCTCCTGAAACCGCCGCCCTGCGAAGCCGCCCGCCACAGCGGCCAGCCCGAAAGGGGCATTCAAGAGCTGGGCCAGCGGCACATCAGGCGCTGGCTTGTGAACAGAGGATATTGCCAGCCATGCCTGGAAGTTGGCTTCGAGGTCGGCTCGGCCTGGCCCGACCACTAAGGCATAACCAGGAGGCAAAGCAGCGACGCGATACAGCGGCCCCAGCGAACCAAGGCATGCTTCCATGCGCTTGCAGGCCGGACTGAGACGGCTCCGACACCGGCCCGGCCGCCCGGGGAAACTTTACCCGCCATAACCAGCGGGCAGGGGGCTGGAGCGTGACGCGTCAGGCAGGCCCATGAGGGCAAGGGATCGCCATACACTGCTGCTACAGAGGCGGGAAGATGGAATACCGAAAACAGGCGTACAGACATCGCCATAACCAACGAACGAACTAAGGCGTGGCCATACCAGCCCGACAGCGAACCGGGATCTGCTCCCATACTGCTTGCACGGAAGCCGGAGGCGAAGATCGTCGGCTGACTCGGCCTGGTCAGCCACAGTACCGCTCTCGCAACCAGCGGGCGATAAGCCAGGCGCGTCGAAGGCGACGCGGGCGGGATCGCCGCCTGCTGCTTGCAGGACGGAGCGAAGATAGATACGCCGGAAACCGTAAAGCCTCACAACCAGCAAAGGCGGATAATTATGACGCGTATTACCAACCCGACTGGCGACAAGGATGCCGCTGCAGGTCACGGCTCGACCTGGCCGATACGGAAAACACCATATAACCAGCCGAGGCCGGGCAAAATTAAACCAGCGGCAGGCGACGGCGGGCAAAGGATCTACCGCCCTGCTGCTTGCAGGGCGAACCGAATAGATACGCCCGGAAACCGCCCACCTCACAAACAGCAAAGGCCCGGGCAGGAGGCTGGGCCAGCGAGCATAACCCTGTGCCGGCAGCGGGCAAAGGATGCACCCGCCTGCTGGTTGCAAAGGCCGGATGAAGGCGGAGCTTCGGCCTGGCCGACGCCAGAGCGCCCACCATAGTAGGAAGGAGGTCGTAGCGAAACACCAGGAGATTATTGGGCTTGTTTATAAACAATGAAAGTAAGTAATGGGTTTCGTTAAGTTACTGTTGGTAGGGATGGAGAGGGCACAATTTGCCCATGCCTGGTTCTGCTGGTAAAACCTTCTGCCTGGTGCCATGGGGATGGAGAGGGGCTGGTTGCCCATGGCTGGTTTCTGCTGGCGGCACGCCTCGCCCTGGTGCCATAGGATGGAGACGGTGGCTGAAGTGCCTGGTTTCTGCTGGCAAAACTTTTCGCCGCCCTGGTGGCATGGGGATGGAGAGGGTACAGTTTACCCATTCCTGGTTTCTGCTGTGCTTTACTGGTGCCATGGGGACGGGAGGCCCGAGTTTGGCCGGTGCCTGGTTTCTGCTGGCAAAACTTTCTGCCCTGGTGGCGTAAGGGACGGGAAGGACTGGTTGCCAATGCCGGTGTCTGGTGGCAAAAACTTTCTGCCCTGGTGCGCCGGATGGGAGAGACACCGAAAGTTGGCGGTCACCTGGTTTTCTGCTGGCAAGGCTTTTCTGCCCACAATTTGGCATGGGAATGAGGAGGAGGGCTACGTTTTGCCCATGCCCGGTTCTGCTGGCAAACTTTCTGCCCTATTGGTGGCATGGGGACGGAGAAGGGCTGGTTGCCCATACCGTTTTGCCCTGGTGCCATGGGGATGGGAGGGGCAAGGATTTGCTTATGCCGGTCTGCTGACAAAGAACTTTCTGCCCTGATTGCCATGGGGATGGGAGGGGCAGGGGATTTGGCCAGTGCCTGAACTCTGCTGGCAAAACTTTCTGCCCACAGTACCATGGGGATAGGAGGAGACAGGATTTAGCCAATCACCTAGGTCCCAATGGCTTTCTACCGGTGCCATGGGAGGAGATTTTACTATAATCTAAGCGAAAAATAAGTGGGGATGTAATTTGGAACTCATTTTGTGTGTTCAAAAGCCAGGATCCACTCGTACGGAATTGAGGTGAATCTGTGCATATGAACATAATGTATTATTGATATGAAGGTGAATTACAAGGGTTACCCGAGAATTACAAAAAATCCTGAAGTCCGTGAGGGATCCCGAGGCTTTGAAGACCTACCATGGTGCCATGGAGCATGGCATACCCAGGGATGCCATGTTTAGACTTATTAATGTCTAGAATTATGAGCTGTGACCTTCGTGGACTTGGGGTGACCAGGTGGAAGAATCATGAGGATCCATGTTTTCAAGTAGGTTTTTTTGCACCACTACTGACACCATGGCGTGGACTGTGTAATGATTGTTGTGTTTATACATGTGACTGTGACTGGGAATTTGGCCGATGTTCTGGTGATTTTGGGATGATTTGGTGAAATCGCGGGGATCCATCAGTATTTTCAAAGCAGGTTTGTGCCGCTGCAGCACCACAGAGCATGGGATCGCGTGATTGTTTAGTGCTTCCTGCAGAATAAGACATGTTCTATAATTTTATGGTGATTTCATTTTCGTTTCCAGTGTAAAATCGTATGAATTCGCGGTGATCGCGGTGCAAATCATCTGCATCTGGTTTTGCCAGATTTCCAATGAGTTTGGGCATGTTCATATAGTAATGGTATTTGTGCTTTAGGATGACCTGCAAAACTTTTTTTTGTCATGTGGTGGAGGTTGCCGGTAGGACCTTATATTTTTGCCCCAGGCTCAATTTTTTCCCAACTAAGCCTCTGGCAGTCGCGGCAGCCTCTCCTGGCGGCACTGCCTTCTGGGGGGCGCTCCTGTTTCCGCCCTGTGCTCTTCGCCCAGCGGTCAATGGCGTCCCGCGCAATGTTAAAATCTGAGATCACCTTATATTAGATAGTGTGACCATTTGTCCCGCTTTTCAGCTGACGCTCACGCTTTTAACAATTAGTCCCTCGTCCTGGGGTTTTTAGAAAAGTCCCGATTTTGAAGGTTGCAGCAACCATTAGTTGTTACATTTTCTTTTCAGTTCGGGAACCGTTGTTAAAGATTAATCTCAACACCTTTTGATGACTCTCCTTAGTTCTGCAACCGCCGGGTTAATGATTAACTTCACCTTCAACTGACCCAGCATGTTCAGCACGATTAATCCCCCTCCCACCATGGGAGGTAGTGTTGAGAGGCTCTTGCTTTTAAAAAGCATCCAAGGAAGTAGCCTAGAAGAGCACCCACCGCAACTGCCGCAGGCGGCAGGAGGCAAAGCCGATACGCACGCCTGGAGCGGGCAGCCTGGCCAGCCACCGGTGCCTTGCAAACCAGCGAAGGGCAGGAGGTCACCACGCACGCCAGGCCGTCGCTGGATAGCCCGCCCTGCGTATTTGCAGGCATGGACGAAGATGGGTCCGCTGCCCGGGTCGGGCGTTTGGCTGGCCACCTCGCAACCAGCCAGGCTGGCAGGAGGCTGGCATCGCCAGGCTGGCCGCTGGTGGATGCTGCCTACCCTGCCGCTTACAGGGCTGGCGAAGATGGGGTCGGGCGGCTCGCCTGGAGCGGGTCGCTGAACCGCCTTCGCAACCAGCGCAGGGCGGGTAGGAGGTAAAGCCCGCTGCATGGCCAGGCCGGCCATGGCAGTGGATTACCGCCTGCTACTGCAGGGCGGACGCAACGATCCGCTCGCCCGGACGGCCACCGAAAGCCGCTTCCGGCAAACCAGCGAAGCGGCGCAGGGAGGCAAAGCTCGCGGCACGCTGTGTCGCCGCTGGCAGGATGCACCCGCCTGCCGTTTCGCAGGGCGGCAAAGATGGGTCCGGCGTGCTCAGCCTGGCTAGCCATAGAACCGCCTGCTCGCAACCAAAGGCAGGGCTGTCACGCGTATCGGCAGTTTGGCTGCTGGCAGGATAATACCAGCCTGCTGTCGTAGTGCTGGCGAAGATGGTCCGCGCTCCGCCTGCCGCCATCGAAGCCCGCAACCAGCGCAGGCGCAGGGAGGCAAACGCTGCACGCCAGGCCGGGCGCGGGCAGGATACCACCAAGCTGCTTGCAGGGCGGATGAAGATGGTCCGCGGCTCGCCTGGCCGCCACTGATAACCGCAACCAGCGAAGCGGCAGGAGGCTGGGTCATGCACGGCCAGCGTCGCCGCTGGCAGGATGCCCGCCCTGCTGCTTGCAGGCTGACGAAGATGTGGGTCCGCTGCTCGCCCGGCTGGTCATTGAACCGCCTAAACCAGCGAAGCGGCAGGAGTACTGGGCCCGCAGCATGGCCAGGCCGCTGCAGGCAGTGATGCCTTCCCGCTACTTGCAGGGCGGACGAAGATGATCCGGGCGTTCAGCTCCTGGCCGCCATCGGGAAAGCGCCTGCCTGGCAAACCAGCCGCAGGCGGGCAGGAGGCAAAGCCAGCGCACGCCAGGCCGCTGCGGCAGGATGCTCTGCTGCTTACAGGGCGCGGCGAAGATGGTCCGGGCGGCTCGGCCTGGCCGCCATCAGCGCCCCGCCTCGCAAATCCAACGAGGCGGGTGAAGGTCTGCACGCTGTGTCGCCGCGGCAGTGGATGCGCTCTGAGGGCGACAAAGACGGATCCGCTCGGCCTGGCCGCCATCGAAAGCGCCCGCCTGCAACCAGCCAGGCGGGTAGGAGGCAAGGGACGGGCCAGGCCGTGGCCGCTGGCAGGATGCCCGCCCTGCCGCTTACAGGGCGGGCTTAAGATGTGGGTCCGGGCGTGTCGATTCCGGCCGCCGCTGAAACCGCCTACCGCAACCAGTGAGGCGGGCAGAGGTTGGCTACGCACGGCTACAGGCTGCAGGATGCCCTGCCGCTGCAGGGCTGGGCGAAGATGGGTCCGCCGCTCGGCCTGGCCGCCACCGGAAGCCCGCCGCAACCAGCGAAGGCAGGAGGCAAAGTTACGCACGCCAGGCCGCCGCTGGCAGCGCGCCTGCTGCTTGCAGCGTGGCTGGGCGTAAGATGGTCCGCGGCTCGCCTGGTCGGGCTACTGGAATCAGCTTCGCGAACCAGCGAGAAAGTAGTGGCGTGCCAGCGCACGCTGTGGCCGGGCCGCTGGCAGGATAATTACCGCTTGCAGGCTGGGATGAAGATGGTCCGCGCTCGCCTGCTGGTCGCTGGTAGCGCGCCTGCCCCGCTGCTTGCAGGGCGACGGAAGATGGGGTTACGTTCATTCGGCCGTCAGCTGGAAGGTCAGCAACCAGCCAGGCGGCAGGAGGCAAAGCCGCTGCACGCTGTACGGGCCGCTGGATACCGCCTCTGCTGCTTGCAGGGCGGATGAAGATGGGTCCGCTGCTCGCCCTGGCTGGCCGTGGCAGATACCGCTTCGCAGGGCGGCTTAAGATGGGTACGCGGCTCCGCCCGGCCGCCACCGCGAAGCGTCACCAGCAACCAGCGAAAGGCCGGGCCATCAGCCGGGCCGCGTGTTGATGCACCCGCCCGCTGCTGCAGGGCGGACGTAAGATGGGCTCCAGCTCGGCTCGGCCGCCGCCGGAAACCACCCACCAGGAATCGCTCACCGCGACCCGCCGAAACCGCCCGCCTGGCAACCAGCCGCAGGCATTCAAGAGGCTGGGCTGCTGCACGGCCAGGCTGGCCGCTGGCAGCGTCCGCCTGCCACTTCTGTGGTATGTGACGGAAGACGGGTTCATGGCTCGCCTGGCCGCCATCAGAAAGCGCCCGCCTGGCAAAATCCAGCGAGGCGGCAGGAGGTGCAAGCCGCGCACGGATATTCGGCCGGGCCGCTGGCAGCAGATGCACCCGCTCTGCTGCTTGCAGGCTGACGAAGATGGGGCCGCCGCTCGATTCGGCCGCCGCTGGAGCACTTCTCGCAACCAGCCAGGCGTGGCAGGCTGGGTCGACAGCGCACGCTGCGTCGCCGCTGGCAGGATGCCTGCTGCTTGCAGGCTGACGGCGATGGGTCCAGCTGCCGCCCGGCCGCCACCGGAAATACCGCAACCAGCGGCTGGCAGGAGGCAAGCTCACGCCTGGCCGCCGCTGCGATAATGCCTGGCCCTGCTGCTTGGTATGGCGAAGATGTGGTCCGGGCGGCTCGGCCTGGTCAGCCACCGGAAGCACCCGCAACCAGCGAAAGGGCAGGAGGCAAAGCTACGCACGCTGTACGGCCGCTGGCAGTGGGATGCCGCCCTGCTGCTTGCAGGCAGACGAAGATAGTAATGCTGAAACCGCCTACCACAACCAGCAGCAAGTCGAGGCCGGGCTCGCCGCAATGATTCGGCCGCCGCTGGCAGGATGCACCCGCTCTGCTGCTTGCAGGCGGCGAAGATGGGTCCGCTGCTCGGCCTGGCCGCCACCGGAAGCACCCGCCGCAACCAGCCAGGCGGCAGGAGGCAAGCTCAGATAAGGCACGCGCCAGGCCGCCGCTGGTAAGGGATAATGCTCAGCCTGCTGCTTGCAGGGCAGACGATGGGCACGCCAGGAAACCACCTCACAAACAGCAAGCATGGCAGGAGGCTGGGCTCGGCTGCATTATTCGTACCGCTGGGCGGATGCACCCGCCCCAAGCTGGCTGTGGCATGATGAAGACGGGTTCGATCACCGGCCGCCAGGAAAGCTTCCACCTAGTAGGGAAAGGAGTGGTCATGGCAGAAACACCAGGAGATTGGCTGAGCTTGTTCCTCCTGGCTGCTATGACTGAGTTTTGTTAAACGCTCTGCCCTGGGATGGCATGGGGATGGAGAGGCAACAGTTTGCCCATGCCTGGTTTCTGCTGGTAAACCTTCTGCCCTGGCGCCATGGGGATGGAGAGGGCACAGTTTGCCCATGGCTGGTTTCTGCTGGCAAACCTTCTGGCGATGGGAGGCAGAGTCGCCGCGCCTGGTTTCTGCTGCTGGCAAAACTTTCTTCGCCCCTGGTGGCATGGGATGGGAGAGGGCAACAGTTTGCCCATTCCTGGTTTCTGCTGGCAAAACTTCTGCACTGGTGCCATGGGGATGGAGGAGTCGCCAGTGCCTGGTTTCGCTGGCAAAACTTTCTGCCCTGGTGGCATGGGGACGGAGAGGACACAGCTCTGCCCATGCCCGCAGTCTGGTGGCAAAACTTTCTGCCCTGGTGCTGCTGGGGATGGAGGGCACAGTTTGGCCAGTGCCTGGTTTCTGGAAAACTTTCTGCCCTGGTATGGGGACGAGAGGGCGACAGCTCTGCCCATGCCCGCTTCTGCTGGCAAACTTTCGCCCTGGTGGCATGGGACGGAGAGGGCACAGTTTGCCCATGCCCGCTTCTGCTGGCAAACCCGCCCTGGTGCCATGGTGGGGATGGGAGGGCAGAGCTTGCCCATGCCCGGTTTCTGCTGGCAAAACTTTTCTGCCCTGTGCCATGGGGATGGGAGGGCAGAGTTTGGCCAGTGCCTTGGTTCTGCTGGCAAAACTTTCGCCCTGGTGCCATGGGGATGGAGGGCAGAGTTTGGCCAGTGCCTGGGTTCTATTGCCAAAACTTTCTATCCTGGTGCCATGGGGAGGGAGATTTTGCTATAATCTGGCAGAAAATAGTGAGGATCTGTAATTGGAACTCCATTTGTACCAGTAGTGGCAAAATCTAAAAAGCTATAGGATCCATATTTGGGCAGTCTGTGCATAAGGAACATAATGTGATGTGAAGGTGAATTTAAGCTTTCCAGTGCAAAAAAACTCTGAGAGTCCATGAGGATCTGGACTTTGAATCCCACCATGGTGCTACATGGAGCATGGCATGCAGGATTATTATGTTCGTATATGTGTCGCAGGGTATGAGCTGTGATGTTCCAGCATTTGGGTGACTGCAGCGTAGCAAACATGAGGATCCATGTTTTCAAGTAGGTTTTTGCACCACTACGGCACCAAGGAAGCCGGACTGTGTGATTGTTGTGTTTATACATGTGGCTAATGACTGGAGTTGTGGATAAAAAAAAAAAAAAAAAAAAAAAACGCAGATTTGGGATGACGAAAAAAAATCATGAGGATCCATGTTTTCAAGCAGGTTTTGTGCCACTGCAGCACCACAGAGCAGGGGATGCGTGAATGTTTTGGTGGTTGCTGCAGAATAAGACATGGTATATAATTGTATGGTGATTTCATTTGATTCCAGTGTAAAAATCATATGTCGTCATAATGATCAGTTTAAAATCATCTTGAATTATTTACCCGACCAGCAGTTTGGGCATGTTCTATAATGTGATGGCCACTTTGAGATGACCTGCTGCAAAAAACTTTTGTCATGGTGGAGGAGGGCGGTTGCCGGGCGGGACACGCATATTTTGGCCCCAGGCTCACTTCTCCCAGCTAATGCCTC
Source organism: Sphaerodactylus townsendi (assembly GCF_021028975.2). NCBI lineage: Eukaryota > Metazoa > Chordata > Lepidosauria > Squamata > Sphaerodactylidae > Sphaerodactylus > Sphaerodactylus townsendi. Next base: position 80,618,916 of record NC_059434.1, read on the forward strand.
TGGCAGCGGCAGCCTCCCATGCCAAGTGGCACTGCCTTCTGGGGCACCCCCCCTGTTTCCTCTGCGCTCTTTCTCGGCCAACCCCCCCGGTCAATGGCGTCCCACTTTACCAATGTTAAAATCTGGTCACCTTATATTAGGAAATTTGTGAATAGGTGTCTTTCTTAAAAGTCAGCAGCAGCAGCTATAGGGGCCCCATTTCAGGGTTGTGAACTCTGGGTTAGGAAAGTCCTAGAAATCCAAAGTGTCGATCCTAGTGATTGTGGGGGTTGTGAAGGAGAGGCCGCTCAGCAGGGATGGGATACCCATAGAGTCCACTCTCCGAAACTGACATTTTCTCCAGGGGAACTGACATCTGTAGCTTGAAGATCAGCTATAATTCTGGAAGATCTCCAATTGTAGGATGGAACATTCCTGGGATTGGGGTGGGGTAAGAGCTGGAGAAGGCAGGGTTTGGGAGGGGGACCTCAGCACTGTATAATAACTATAGAGTCCACCCTCAAAAGCAGCCATTTTATCCAGGGGAACTGATCTCTGTACTTGGAGATAAGTCATATTTCTTGGAGATCTTCAGCTCCCATCCAAAGGTTGGCAACCTTAAATCTATACTGACCACTTAATTTCCCCTGTAGGGTAAAGCCACTCTTGGAGGGGGACTGAGACTTGGAGATACTTGGAGATAAGTCATATTTCTTGGAGATCTTCAGCTCCCATCCAGAGGTTGGCAACCTTAAATCTATACTGACCACTTCCCTGTAGGGCAAAGCCACTCTTGGAGGGGGACTGAGACTCCAGGAGGAAACAAAGGAAAATGGCTTTATCACACACACATGTACCTAGAGCGCGGAGTCCAGTTTAAAGCTAAGGACTCCTTTGCTGTAGCTGCACCATTTTACTCTCCTCTAAGTGGGAGAAACTAGCTGGTATTAGTATCCCTAAGTCCATGGTGGCGAACCTATGGCACTCCAGATGTTCATGGACTACAATTCCCATCATCCCACCAGCGCAGCCCAGTGGCAGGGGATGATGAGGTGTAACTTTCCTCTTTATCTAGATATAAATTCTCCTACTAATCTAGAGTCCTGTAGATCTTAATGGGTACTCAGATGTTTCCAATAAAAGTCAGTGGGACTGAAAAGTGTTTGATTTTGACAGGATTTTAGATAACAAGAGTTTTTTTAAAAAATGTGTTCTGACAGGCAAGCAGAAACAGCACAGAAAAATAATTAAATGTTAGAGTCTATCGGCCTTTTAAAATATACCTCCTGATGCTCTCCTACCCCACTAAGGAGGGTTTTAAAAAATAACATTAAGCATCCAAACTAGACTGGCCGTCCTTTGTATTAGGACAAGCGTTAGGGTTTTTCTGAGGGAATATTTAACAGTAGAATTTTGGAGAGCAATATTCACTTCTGAGAGAAGGCCCTGTCTGGAAAGTTTTAGTTCTAAGGGTAAATATTTTGAAAAGTTATGACTCACGCAAGTTGCTCAGCAATATTACCCACTTCCGGTTTCCCCTGGGCGGTGATATGTTTTAGGGATAAACACCATGTATTTTCACAAAGCAATGCCCTATTTGTTTTGCAGAAGGTTGTTGCTGATCCTTCTCGGTGTTGCTGCGCTATGTGGGCTACTAAGGTGCAAATCCCCATGAAGCAGCATCCTATATCCTCGATGGTTAAGTTTATGCAATACCAAAACCGGCATCAGTGGAAAAACATGACTATACTGATGCAACCCCAATTTGGAGATTTCAGGACTCTTGGAAGTGCTAATTTAACTAAGGCTTGGTAACTTGCCCGCAAGCCAATTACTTTTCCCATGCAAGACCGAGGCCCAGAGCAGTTTTTAAGCCATGGAAATAATAGCTGTGGTTTATGGCATGACAGTTCCATGCCTAAGGGTGTTGATGCACTAACAATAGAAATGGAATAAAACTGAAGCATGCATATTTTTCCAGGATGACCAGCTGGCAGCTTGTGACTGACTTATGATTTCCCGCTTCAAGGGAAACCTGCCAGATAAGCAGTGAAGAACTGGATAGGGGTTGCCAATCCCCAGGGTGGATCTGGGCTCTCTCAGACTTAGAACTGGTCTCCAGATTGCTCTGATCAGTTTCTCTGGAGGAAATGATCACTTTGGAAGGTGGATTCTATATCATTGTACCCTTCTCGGGTCCACCAGGCCCTACCCACAAATCCACAGGAATTTCCCATCCCAAAGCTGGCAACCCAAGATTTGAGTTCACAGCTCATTCTCTTAGACCCAATTAATTGCCAAGCTATGGCATCGAGATTGCCAGAGGTGGCACTCACAGCCTCTCTCTGTGGGCATGCTGAAGCAGAGTTCATCATGTAAGGGGGGGGGAGTGCCCCACACACCATCTAGAGCTGTGCCTGGGCTGCTGGAGCTCGATTATTTAGCACTTAAACCTAAGACCTAGTTTTGGGGAAGCAGTGTAGAGTAACCCTATTAAAGCACTGTTAAATCCCGCTGATTTTCATGCAAAGAACTAAAGGAAGTCACGATCCGTTACTTGGGAGTAAAAGCAGCGGATTGTTGACAGGCAATGGGGGCTCTGCTTCCTGAAAGGTAAAGCTCTCCTCTAGGAGTGAAGTGATTCCACCCGATTGGAAGAGGGGATTTGCATGGTTAAGCTTCCAGAAACAAAGCCAACAACTTCCACCACCAAGCTTATTCCCCAGGTAACACATGCCCCTCAGAGGCCCTTCAACGTTTTTTCAACTAAAAGGCCTCAGTTATTCAGGCAAGGTTAAATTCGTCGCCCGTATTGGCACTCCTCCTACTGCGATAAATAAGTGGAGTTTTAGGTTTGCAGTTCATGGGCACTTTCACGGTCAGTCTCGAAAAGGTTTGCCATCGCTGTCTTAGTCATTGCGTTAGTCTTGTTTCAAAAGGAACGATGGCATTCTTACCCTGCGCAGAGCAAGGTTATCACCATTAGTATAGCAATAATGATAATCATACAAGTTAGGAACACTCCTCCAGAGAGTAAGATAAACAGTTTCTCACCGAAGTCTCCCTCAGGTTAGAAAGACCTGAAGGAGCAACCCCAGAGGCTTGCTGTGAGGAAAGACAGGTATGTTTAAGGAGGCGACAAAAATAAGGTAGGTTCACCTGGAACAATTCCAGATCTACGTGTGACCCGTAACTGGATTGTTTTAAGCTGATAAAGCCTGTGTGGGTTTTGCCCGCCCAGGATTTTTAAAAAATTAATGTGGGATGATTCAGAAAGGAAGTTAGGCCTGTTTTGCAGATCTGCCCAGGATGCGACATGCAGCTAAGGCCTCACAAGCCGCAAAGGAAATGTGACTTGCTAATATTTTATGAGAACCCAATTCTCCCTGCCCCCAATCTCAAATGCAAGTCATGTTGTAAGCGCCCCTTGTACAACAGTTGTTCTGGGAACCCTCAGATGTGGTAATGGGAAGCTATGACCATAGTAGAAATTCTTTAATATTTATGGGGTTGGACAGCTGTCTCCAAAGGTATAGCCTGGGCACATAACCCACATAACAATTCAATGTAAGCAGCCATTGTCTTAAAAATATTTAAACAATTACATTTTGTTTGGGGCAGGCCACAGAATGAAGAATTTTGCTATAAACTAAGGGCAGGTTTGTAAGAGAATGGAGAACAATTTGGCTCAATCTGAATTTAGCTAAAGAAAGCACTTTTAGAATAAGGAAAATAATGTAGACCACACCATGCGCTACATTCAGAGGTGGGATCCAACCAGTTCCATACTTAACCTCTAGAAGTGAGGATTTATAATTTCTGGCTGAAGGGGTTACTAAAACCAACCTCCTGCCCAATAAGGTTGGGTGATGCGTATCGTAAACACTGTTTGAATCCACCACCATGGAACCTGTTATTAAGCTTTTGCCTACATTTACTAAGAAGTAAATGGAGCCGAACGCAATGTCACCATAGCTTCCTAGATGGTATGCATGCAATGTATATTGTTTATTCCATAAACTACCTCCACCACCCCATTTCATATTTTTCCTATGTTGAAATCCTTCCTGTTTATAAAATATGTAACATTTTGCTATGTGGGGAAATGCACTCGGTCCCTTTTTGGTCACTTATATGATTGTATCATCACCAGCGTTTGAGATTGGTGTAACAGTTTATACTGTTTTTTTTTAATGTAGCCTGATTTTGGGCCTTGTGTTTTTAACAAGAGCATGTTGCTTGTACATGACCTTTTATAATAAAATATAATTATTTTATTTATAGATTTATTTATAGGGTTTTCAAATATCTAATAACATTATAACTTCCTCTATTTTGCCTACAACAACAAAATTAAAGGACTTCCTTGCTGTACTTCAGGAGTAATTTTCCTTTGATTATTCATTAATCCTTCCTTAATTGATAAGTTCTTTGATCAACGTTTTCAGCTCAAACTTTGAGGCTCCCTGTATTGTTGTCGTTGAGTTCTTTCTTTTCCCTCTTTTTGGCCTACATTCCACTGCTGCCACCGCTGGAAAAAAGCCTCTGGTTAAATTAAGATTAACTTACTTTCAGGTGAGCAGTGCTAAGGCTGGTAGGAGCCTGGGAGCAGATACAAGCTCGGGAAAGAGTGCCCTCCCTAGCTTGTTCCTGCCGTCAGTCTCCTCCTGGCTGCAACGCCACTTGCCTGGATGGAGGATACACTACTGATTAGCGTTGTGTGAAACCAAGATCTTGGGGTATGGGTGGACAGCAAGCAATGTTTTCTATAAGCCACGCAGCCACACAGACGCCTTATTAGTGCCATGCAGACTGAACGGCCACTGGCAGCGGGAGTTCTTGCAGAGCTCTCACAGGCGGCTCTCCATCGCTCAGTGGTAGGGAACTTCTGCGTAGTTCCCTACCATGATTAGAGCAACTATTGACAGTAAGTGTGGTGTAGTGGTTAAGACCAGGTGGATTCTAATCTGGAGAACAGGGTTTGATTCCCCACTCCTCCACCTGAGTGACAGAGGCTTATCTGGTGAACCAGATGTGTTTCCGCACTCCTACATTCCTGCTGGGTGACTAGTCACAGTTCTTCGGAACTCTGTCAGCCCCACCTGCCTCACAAGGTGTCTGTTGAGGGGAGAGGAAGGGGAAGGAGCTTGTAAGCCACCTTGAGTCTCCTTACAGGAGAGAAAAAGGGGATATAAATGGAAACTCTTCTTTTTCTTCTCAGTTAAATTGTGCCTATTATGACCATCAGGGTTAATGGAACCAAAACTGCTTAATTTCTCCTCAAGGCAGCATTCTAATAACAATGCTTGCGTCTTTCTCTCAGTTTCAGTGAAAGACGTAATAGGAGCAGCTGCATCCATCCTTCATGTTTTGGCAAAGGCAGTAAGTGATGCAAAATCTTGATTTTTCTTTTGCCTGTCTACAAGGATGGCAGCATGGAGGCCCCCGTTGAAAATGCCTCCATATTGCCATAGGAAGCAGGTCCCCATGAGAAGGAGGAACACAGTGCCTGTTTCCCATTCCTCCACGTTTCAGACTCCAATTGGGTTTGTATTCAGGGAGGTTCCCTGCTGCTCAGCTGTGTCAAATGCCCCAGGACATTCTCTTGTTGCTGATCGATGCTCAAAGTCAGCCGCGGGCCATGAAGCTGATTCTGCTAAACGCCAGAATGCTGTTCTCCTACACTTGCTGTTTGCAATCACATCTTGGAGAACGTTAAGCTTCCACAACTTGCAAAAAGAAGAGCAGTTTGGATTTATACCCCACCTTCCTTTCCTATTAAGAGTTTCAAAGCAGTTTGCAAACTCCTTCTGCTTCTTTCTTCACAACAGAGACCTTGTGGGATAGGTGGGGCTGCGATTAATCTGTGATTAGTTTGATCTGTGATTAATCTGTGATTAGTTTGAAGTCAACCAGCAGACTTCGTGTGGAGAGGTGAGAAAACAAATCCAGTTCGCCAGAAAAGAGTCTGTTGCTCGTGTGGAGGAGAGGGGAATCAAACCCAGTTCTCCAGTTGGCTGCTCTTAAGCACTACACCACACTGGCAAGGTTGGTTCTAGTTTATATTTGTTTGCACTAGAGTGCACAAAGTTGTAGGAGTCACAGTTTCCAGATTAAACATTGTGAAAAGAGCACAACCAGAAGGTGTAGTCCTGGGTGGAAGAGTTTTGTTATTATTACTGGCTGTTTTTGATCCATGTTTCACTTTCTGGTTTCAGTGTAAGCAAGAGATACTGACCTTTTCCCCATCCCTTTTGCGTTTATGTTTGGATAAATGCTTCTTCGTGCTGTGTTCTCATAACACTTAGGAAAAAACGTTTGAATGTGTCCCTCTGTTCACCCAGTACGATGTCTCAAGGGCGATTTCCACATGGATGGATGGTTCTGAATTCCTTTTTCTGGTACAACTTATGACATGTGTATGCAAAGGTACCACATCAGTAGAGCACACCAGTGCCCATGCGCTGCTGAGTTTACAGTGTGCACCACAAATCATGCCTAACACCTCCCACCACAGCGTATCGTTGGTTTTTGCTCTTCAGAAGGCAGATCAAGCAGATATTGACGAGTTTCCTACATCAGATTGGAAGCCAAGGGTCACATATTATTTTCTCTGTGGCTTGTTCCAACATTCTGCATCCAAACCTGACTCACATCTCAAAGCTGTCCCTCATTGATGCTAGCATAGCTGGTAGCACTTCACTCTGGCATCTCCTCCTAAGAAACTACATACTTTGTGTATGTATTCTTTTTTTTAATTTTTAGCCACAATGCCACAGCATGTTTTCTGGTGCAGTACCAACACCCTAGACCAGAGGTGGGATCCAGCAGGTTCTCACCAGTTCCCGAGAGTGGGTTACTAATTATTTGTGTGTGCCGAGAGGGGGTTACTAATAGGGTCCGTTTTTCCATCTCCATGCCCTCGCCTCCCCGAGAGGCATACTGCCTTTGAACGTGAAGGTTCCATATAGCAATTGCGACTAATGATGTAACTACCTGAACTGGGTTAATCCCTTTCAGGTACTGCAATTCATTGATTCTCAGCCTTTCGTACCTTTTATCTCACCAGTCTCTATCAAAGAACCTGTGTGTTTCACCATTGCTGTGTTCAGATTTGTGAGTTGGGGCATTTTCTATAATGTGATGATGATTTAGAAATGACCTGGTGCAAAAAATTTGGGGGGGGGGTGATGGTGGGGTGGTTGCCCATGGGGGGGCATCCAACTCAGGTTTTGCCCAGGGCTCAGGTTTGCCTAGGTACGCCTCTGCCGCCTTTGCTGCGGGGGGGCTGGCGAGGGAACCTGTTACTAAAATTTTGGGATCCCACCACTGCCCTAGACCTAATGAATATATTGTGCGGCATTTCTTTCTAAACAAAATATATAGAAAGGGAAACTTTTACTCATTAAAAACTCATCACAAGTAACACACTGACTTATGGCAACCCCATAGGGCTTTCAAGACAAGAGCTGTTCAGAGATAGTTTGCCACTGCCTGCCTCCACCATGATCCTGGGTATTCCTTGGAGATGTCCCATCAAAATACTTGCCAGGGTTGACACAACTTAGCTTCTAAGATCTGACAAGATCAAGCTAGTCTGGGCTAACTAGGTCAGGGACAAGTAACATTAAGGTGGCAAAAAAAGCAGACTGAAATCCTGTGTCCAATGGCATGGATGCAAATAATGGCTTATTCCAGATATTGTTCAAAGCCACGGTTTAATTCACTTTAGTTAGTATTAGTGTCTGAGCGCAAGCCACTCCACTAACTATGGTTAGTTTGTGTTCACCAACTTGGGATTGAAAACCAGGATCTGTGAAGGTGGTTTGTTTACCACAGCCCTGGCTATGGTTTCGGATTATGTAAGCAGATCTCCTGTCTTCATCTTGTCTTGTTCTCCAGCTACGCCCTCTAAGGCTACAGATAGAAGTCAAAGAGTGTGTTCTTACTGGAATTCTTAATTGTCATTTCCTTCCTCTTAACCCTGTAATTTAATGCAGGGAGATAAATCTCTGAAAGAGAATTCTCATCGTCCTCTCAAAACGACAGTTCCCAGGGTACTTTTAAAAATGAGCAGAAAAGGGAGCTACAATAACCAAGCTAATATAATTCCGTCGCTCAAAAGCCCCAAGCGCAACCCCTGACATTATGCCCATTGTGCTAACTTGAACTGGCATGTTTAATTCATCAAGTGAATATATGTTATTAGATGGGCTTTGATGTTACTGCATTGATATTTACATTCAGCATTGTAGACAGTATTTTGATATACGATCTGATGCCACTGTTTGTAACAACGCACAGATGACTCAAGAGTTTCATATGACTCATGGTTTCATGCACTCTACCCAACAGTGGTTTCATGCTTGCAGTCTTTCATTCTGATCTCAGACAACAACTCACTCTGGCACAGGGGAAGGGTAGACATGAGGATTACTGTATAAATTTTCAGCTCCTCCTCCTGTCATTGTATGGCGCCCCGAAGCAGAGTGACTCTCCCATTTTTGTGTCACACGTGCCAATGCAGTGAGTACAAAGAAGGAGATAAGCATAAATCTCATAGCTCATACTTATCAAGGCTATATGGGAAAGTGGCTTTTAAGACTGGATTGTCCATTTGAAACCATACCTTATGTATGCAATGAGGCTGCTGAACCACCATGATTTGTCAAATGAAAATCTCTGTTAGAGCCCCGAGCTCGAGGTGGGATCCCACCAGTTCTCACCACTTCTCTAGAAGTGGTTACTAAATTTTTCTGAGTGCCGAGAAGGGGTTACTAAAGCAACCTCCCTGCCCAATAGGGACTGGAGGTGTGTGTGTGCGGCGGCACCACTGTTTGAATCCCACCCCCATCGGAACCTGTTATTAAAATTTTTGGATCCCACCACTGCCCGAGCTGTGAAAACTTTTGCATTTGCAGCAGAAGGCAATTGTGTGCAGCCCTGATTGGCTAGTATCTGAGCTGTTTCAAACCAACACATTCCCTTTGCTAAAGCTTTTTTCAACTAAAAAAAAAAAATTGCCGTGTTTTCCGAAAGATGGATAATGTATGTTTAATTGAACACTTGCAAATGCAGCACTTAATTTTGAAAAACTGGACAACTGCATGATTACTTAATATTTTGTATGTATGGCTGACATGCATTGGGAAGGGGATGACAAGGGTTGCCAGCTCCAGGTTGGGAAATACCTAGAGATTCTGGGAGTGGAGCCTCAGGAGGGTGGGATTTGGGGAGGGGAGGGATTTCAGTGGGGTATAATGCTCTAGAGTCCACCTTCCATTGGACTCTAGCCATTTTCTGCAGGGGAACTTGTAACCTCTATCTGTGGATTCTGTGGGGCAGAACTTGGAATGGATTTTGCAACAACAAATTTTAAAAACAAAATGATTTACTTTCTTAACATATTAACATCAAACATCAACATTTAACATTACACTTCAAGGTCCTATTAAGGTTTCATTTCAATTCCTTCTATTTGCAGTCTACTGATACTGCCAAGTCCAATTCTTCTTTGCAAGTGAGTTGGCTCCTGAAGACTCCAAGGCAGGGGTCCCCAAACTTTTTAAACAGGGGGCCAGTTCTCTGTCCCTCAGACTGTTGGAGGGCTGGACTAAAAAAAACTATGAACAAATTCCTATGCACAAATGATTGTAAAATGTTTGATTTCACCTTTCAGCCTTTCTGTCATGGTCTATTTTTAGAACAGTGACCAAAATATGTCAAGTACAGGGTGGGCTCCAAATATTGTTGGGGAGGCTGTGGAATACCTTCCCCTGTAAAAAAAAAAAAGCAAAACTTTCCCAATGAAGCATTCCATCTAACCCAGGATCAGGTATCTTCCTGGGTTCTTTCCTCCCTAGCAGCCAGCGAGCGATTCGCCAGCCTGGCTGATGCCAATGGGAGTGAGGTGGAATAGAAAGCCTGAGAGCAACACATGGAGTAGCCGAGAGGGAAGGGCGGAGCAGGCGTTGCCACATGTAAGGTTTCCAACTCTGGGTCAGAAAATGCATGGAGATTTGGGGGTGCCATCATGTAACTGCAATCAACAGCCGTTGGGGCCAGTTCCTCCTCTCCCTTGAGCCCCCACTGCACATGAATGGAGCCATCGCTGCCAAGCCTGGCGGGCCGGATAAATGCCTTCAGGGGGCCACATTTGGCCCCCGGGCCGTAGTTTGGGGACCCCTGCTCCAAGGGCTTGATGAACAGGATTCAACATGATGAAGGTTTCCAGGAGAACTCTCACCCACTACAACCACAAAAAGAAACCCTGAAACAATAAACTCCAACATTTACAACATAGCAAAAATAAACAACTACCTTCCCAGTAGCTCCCAACAATATTGCAGTTACCTTAACAAGGTGTTAAGGGCTTATACAGATCAAGGTCCAAGTCTGGTAGCCTTGTCTCCTCCAACTACATGAGGTCTGCTGCAGCCTCTTGCTGCTTTGAGTCTCCACCCCTTACTGGGTCAACCCATTCTGAGCATGGGGGTTACAAACTGATCTCTGTCGTCTAGAAATCAGATGTAATAGCAGGAGATTCCAGAAGGGCACATAAATGTTCTTGAGAGAGGGTGGAGATTTTCAGTGATCCCCTTCCCACACCGTAAATCTACGCTCTGCTGTTCCTGAGGGTTTGCTGAAGTATCAATTTTAAAAGACAAATAATAGAATCGATAATAATACAATCTGCAATCCTTTGTGCGCAGTTGCTTAGAAGTAAAACCCAGTGAGCGAAGCAGGGCAGGCTTCTGGTAGAAAGGGCACCGTTTTCCTTTCTCTTAACTTGCAGCAAAAACAGATTCAGAAGGTCTAATCTGGCTCTCGGTGACTGTGGTGCGAGAAATTCTACTCGTCTCATTTCTTTCCATGTCAATGGAGTGACAGCAACGCAGATGCCAGAACAATCTGTTTTTTGTGCTTTTCTCATGATTATTTATTTGCCTTCTCCGCAAGTTAGATTGTCTGAAAGGGATTGGCTTCACTGATTCCAGTTTGCTTAAGCAAGGATGTGTAAAAAAAAAAAAAAAAAACCCTCCCATTTTTCTTGAAATAATGGCATATCGTTTGTCGCTCTGAGGTGGCTTTCGTGCACTGCAGTTTTTTAAAATCACATTTTAAAATCCTTCTTGTTTTAACTGACAAGGTAATGTCAGTCATTTTGATGCGTAGAGTCAGAAGTAGCATTTCCCTCCTTAATTATTATTATTATTTTGCAGTGGGGAAGTTAGTGCATACTTTCAAAGGGCTTACAGAATGAAAAGCCATAGAAGGCAATTTATAGTAGTTACAAGGTTAAATAATGGGGCTGGAGGTGGGAAACAACCAAGTGTATTTCTCTCATATGATCTGTTGTCTTGTATCTTTCTCTGTTTCAGTACAGAGGAAAATGAGAGATTCTTCTCTGGAGGGGTAATGGCTGGGGTCGTCAATTCTGAACTGGGGGGTTCCTAGAGATTTGGGGACAGAGTCTGGATAGGGCGGGGTTTGGGAAGGAGGCACCTCAGTGGCATATAATGCCATAAAGTCCCCCCTCTGAAGCATCCATTATCTCTGTAGTGAGGACAGGGGCGTACCGCCCAGGGGGGACATATGGGGTCAAATGTCCCTGGGCTGCAGCCATTTAATCATGTAGGGGGCAGAAAATCACCCTCCACCAGAGGCATAGCAAGGGGGAAACACATCTGGTGCATTGGTGCATCCTCTGCCCCTCCGACACCCCGTCCCTGCCCCAGAACGCCCCCACTCTGGAAAGCCCTCACCACGCCCTCACAGGGGCACGCGCCAGGTGCATCATGCACCCCCTGTCCCCTTGGAGCTACGCCTCTGCCCCCCATGCCCCTCCTCTTTCCCCCCAGGTCCATACACTGACTTCAAGACTTAGTGCAAAAAAAGTTGTTTGGTCATGGTGGAGGAGGTTGGCTGCGCATATGGGGGGAGGGGCAGAAAACTCAGATTTTGCACTGGGCTACATTTTTCCTAGATACACAACTCTGAGTGTGGAGATCAGTTGTAATTCCAGGAGCTCTCTGGGCCCCATCTGGGGATCAATGGCCCTAGCCTTGTTAAGTCTGTTGTAGCAAATTAAACAGGACTCCAACACAAGCTTTTGTAAGTTGGAGCTCACTTCTGGAACTTTATTCCCAGTTGATTATGTTGGTTATAAATTGCCAGGTAGTTAATTTGCTAGCTAAGTGTCGGTTATAATGAGAGGAAGGTCACATTTAGGTCTCTTCAGTCATAGCCTAGGCATGGTGTACCTTCAGGCTAGAGTTAATGAGGAATGTGGGTTTTGGTGGCTGAGGTGATGGAAATCCTGGGCTGGGCTTGGTTTCATGAATCAACAACGATCACTCATCTGTAGTGGCATGCACTGGTATTCCTCATCCAATTTTTGTTCAGGGAACCAGCGCAGGCCGAAAGAGGTGTAGTCGTCTTACAATACAAAAATCTCACAGGAATTCCTGGGTGTTCCTGCCCTCATAGCTGCACCAGAGCATCACTGTGGCCTTCTCCTTTGTCATGTTCTGCAGCAAACTCTGCCGTTTTCAGCATCCCGTGAAGGGGAACAAGCAGTCTAGTGCAGTGATGGCGAACCTTTTTGAGACAGAGTGCCCAAACTGCAACCCAAAGACCCACTTATTTATCGCAAAGTGCCAACATGGCAATTTAACCTGAATACTGAGGTTTTAGTTTAGAAAAAATGGTTGGCTCTGAGGCATGTGTTACTCGGGAGTAAGCTTGGTGGTAGTTGTTGGCTTTGCTTTGAAACAACCATGCAGCTCTTCGAACGGGTGAATCACAACCCTAGGAGGGTTTACTCAGAAGTAAGCCAAATAGCCAGCAATCAAGCTTACTCCCAGGTAAAGGATCGCGCTTTAGTTCTTTGCATGAAAATCAGTGGGGTTTAACAGCGCTTAACAGGGTTACCTACACTGCTTCCCCAAAACTAGGTCTTAGGTTTAATGCTAATAATTGAGCCCAGCGGCCCAGGCCAGCCTAGATGTGTGTGTGGGGGGGACGATTTCCCCCCCCACATGATGAACTCTGTTTACACATGCCCACAGAGAGGGTTCTGAGTGCCACCTCTGGCACCTGTGCCATAGGTTCGCCATCACTGGTCTAGTGTGTGTGGAATCAATGTGAGTTCTCAGCAGTACATTCCCTCTATCTCTGTAAGATCTCCACAGACTGTGCTTTCAGCTATATGTGAGCTCCAGTAGTGGAGGAAAGTGCACCAGTATGGTATTGTCTTTGTTGAGTTAGGCTTGGCAGACCAGTAGCTAGAGAGTGTGGCCTACTGCTTTTATGCCCTCCTGATGGTCTTTGCCAGGGCATCTGGCCAGCCACTGTGGAAAACAGGATGCTGGGCTCAATGGTCCTGTTTTGGCTGGAGTCTCAGTGTTGGTCAGGTTGACTGGCTCCAGCTTTCTGAAAGCCCCAAACTTCTCTTCTCAAACTGCATAGCTGTTGATGCATAAATGTGAAGTTTCCTTTGCGTCTGTCATTTGTAGCAGAACCTCTGCTGAACGTTTTTGTACATTATGGTAACAAAGTATGTGTTGGAAATGCTTCAGGGTGACATCTTCCTTTTAGGATTGCCCACCCCCCCCAAGGGCTCCATGATGTAAGAATGTAAGAAATAACTTGGGCGTGTCAGAATATTTACTGTGGCCCCTTCCGCACACGCAAAATAATGTGTTTTCAAACCACTTTCACAACTGTTTGCAAATGGATTTTGCTATTCCGCACAGCTTCAAAGAGCACTGAAAGCAGTTTGAAAGTGCATTATTCTGCATGTGAGGAATGAGCCTGTGTTTTATGGCATTGTTTTTATTTGCAAGTAGCTGGAACACATCTGTGGAGAAGTGGCAAACCGTACGTATTCCAAAATAAATAAATAGACTTGCAATGCATTAAAATTGTGCTCACTCACTCACTCACTCACTCTCCCTTCTCTTTTCCTTTTTCATGAATGCCGAAATAAAAGAATGGTTTTCTTCAGAAAAGAGATGGACTTTGCCTTGTGTACGAAGTGATCTAGTCAGTATAATGACTAGGTACTCTACAGTTGATAGTTCAGGCAGTAAAGGGACCAGATGGCCCTCTTGTTTGTTGAGGTCTGTCTTCTGAAACGTCCTGGTTCTTCTTTTCTCCAGCAAAAACCAGTTGAAATAGGTTTCGTTTCACTGACTCTTTTTGTAAAGAAATTGAGTGACATGCAGTCGCTCAAGGAGCCGAGCTCTGTCTGCTGCTCCGGGTGAATTGCATTTCTATTGCAGTAATTATGTGTAAAAATTTGCATCTATAAAAATAAGTTGGCATAGGCAGCTTACTTTCACTGGTCAAAGGTCTTCGTGTGCAGAATTACTTTATGTCCAACCGAAGAAACTGTGGGATTCAGGGGTAGAGATATTGCTGGTAGTTCTGTGACAGTGTTACCGCGCTGCTCAGGATAACACTTTCCCTACTCAGAGGTATCCCGCTCTCAGCAGCGCCCAGGAACCCAAGCAAGACCCGACACGGCTCGGATAAATAAAAGTGATTTATTGAGATGCTGACCTAAGTGTCAGCACCTCCGCTCCACACTACAACTCCTGCCGCCTAGCAGCCTTACAACACCTTAAGTACACTTTTCTCCCGTCGGGAGCCCGGGAGCATGAAAGACAGCCCACCACCATTCATTAACAGAATTCAAAACAACCAATCATTCATTTGCAACATGCAGGAACCAATCAGAGTCCACTAGGCATCCCCTTCTCGAGTTTCGCGCCAGAGTAGGGCGAGGCGATGACGTGTCCACTGGCGGGAAAACACAAAGGTCTTCCCCAGGTGTCCGGGGTCAGGCAGCAGAGGGTGATGACGAGAGCTTCCTTATCTGCCTGCTGACGGGATTAGGCAGGGCGAGGCGCTTCGGCTGAGGTCTCCTTTTGTCCGCGTGTATCAGGCACCTTTACACGTGAATAGGATGTGCCCAGGTGGAGCGGAGATGGCTCTCTGCCTTGGGCTAAGGAGGTTCCATACAGTCACAAATACAAAGAAACTTACAAATCCTATTTTACTATCTAATACAGGTAATTCCTATCTAGCTAGCACAGAGAACAGGACAGTTTTTAAACCTTAATTCGAACACAGTCCAGAAGTGGAGGAATCTCACTTCTGGCTCCGCTATCAACAGCAACAAATGGAGATGGCTTTGGATACAATCTAAGGACACTTCCTTGCAAGTAAGCCCCAGTGAGTAACTTGGAACATCGTTCTGAGTAAACTACTAAATATTGCATCTGCCTCTCTCCATTTTGAAAATGGACTGAACAAAGACTTGTTTGTAAGTCAAGAAAGTTTAGGACCTTTCTGGGGGGGGGGGACTTCGCACAGATTCCATCCCCAAAACGAGTTTGCCCCGTTTTATTTCCCTCAACCTGGGATTTTCCAAAAATCGCTAAAACCAGCCATCCTTTTGCAAAATTCCAGGTTGGAGCTGCTCCTGCGCAAACGGCCAGGCAAGAGGCGCTCTATTTTAAGGTGACCAGATGGTCACCTTTGTGAACCGGGACAAGGGGGGGTAGGCGGCTGTGCACGTGCAGCCGCAGGCCGTGCGCTCCTGCGGCCGTGCGTGCTGGAGGCTGCCGCGCTGCCTTGCGCCCCAGAAGGCAGTGCGGCAGCCTCCCAAAAATTGGGACAATTTGAAGAACCCGCAGGACGCGGGACAAATTGTTTAAAGGCGGGCCTGTCCCGCCAAAAGCGGGACGTCTGGTCAGCCTACTCTATTTCCCTCTCATCCACGCTGCTATCCCACAGTCAGGGAGAATCTGCCTGCCATGGAAATACTATAATTATTGCTCTGCTATTGCAGGGAGGTCCCTTTTTCTTTTGTTTGCATGTTGCACACGTGCAGCTAAATAGGTGCAGCCTATCATACTGATCGGCTTGGCTGTGGGGCTCGTTTCTGTATGCCTGCACAGCTACGCATGTGTTGCAGGAAATTAAAGAGAAAAGCGTATCCATGTGAAGGTGCGAAAGCAATCCGGATTGTTTCCATGAGCTCCAATGACTGCCTGCACAGCACGCATGTGAATGGGGAAACAGGAAAGCGGGTTCCTTTATAATGACTGCAACCCGTTATACATTTGCTGTGTGGATTCCACCAGGGATTAGTTCCATAGGAGGAAACGACTGCTTTGGAAGGTGGATTGTATATCCGTGTAGCCTGCTGAGGTCCCCCCCTCCCCAAACCCTGCCTTCTCCAGGCTGTACCCCCAAATCTCCAGGAATTTCCCGACACAGAGTTGGCAACCCTGCCCTTTAGCCACCTGTCCTTCAGTTCTCAAATTAGACCCATTTATTCCTCATTTTACCCATGAATGGAGCAGATGTGAGTGGAAATATACAAACACGGGGCTCTGGCTGTGTCAGTTGAAACAGGGCAATTGGTGACAGATTTTTATGAGCAATTATCTTCCTTTTCAGATGATGTAGGCAGGGCGAGGGAGTGGAACAACCCAAAACCCACTGTTAATTTGTTTAAAGTAAGTTTAAAGTAAATTTAAAATATCCAGAGGTTGCCATTTTGTGCATGAGGCCTTAGCAGTCATTAGGACTAGACTGAGACTCCAGAATAGAGAACCATCATGGTGTAGTGGTTGAGAGCAGGTGGATTCTAATCTGGAGAACCAGGTTTGATTCCCTACTCCTCCACCTGAGTGGCAGAGGCTTATCTGATGGACCAGATGTGTTTCTGCACTCCCACATTCCTGCTGGGTGACCTTGGGCTAGTCCCAGTTCTTCGGAACTCTCTCAGCCCCACCAACCTCACAAGGTATCTGTTGTGGGGAGAGGAAGGGTAAGCCACCTTGTAAGCCACCTTAAAGGAGAGAATGGTGGGATATAAATCAAAACTCTTCTTCAAGTCCCTCAGGGGTAGTTAGAGATTAATGCTTTGTTCTCATGATTTTGTAAACGGTCTCTGAAACAGGCTCTGTTACTTACAGGTAGCTCACTCATGCCTGATTTAAATGTAATGCTGGCTAAGCCATAAGCCCTCTTCTGTTTTTTTTTAAATTTTTTATTGTATAGAATGTTTATATAACCGTTACATATAATACATTTTTCTAACTATACATTTCCCCCCCTTTTTTTCCCTCCCTCCCCCTCTTCTTTTTCTTTGTTGTTCAAGCAAGCAGCAGAAGATCCATTCTCCATATTATCTTCTTCCAGATTTCTTCATTAAATCCGGCTTCTCTCGTCCAGGTCACAAACATTGTCCATATCTTCGTAATATCTCTTAATTTCTCTTGCCATAGCATATTTTTTGCCATCATCTCAAAAATTTCTAACTGTATTTGTTCCCATACATATTCCAACCATTTTGAGATTGTCCATTTCTTATTATCTTTCCAGCCCAATGCTATCACTGCATATGCAGCTCTAATAATAATTTTGTACGTTGGTCCCAGAGTTCTATTTACTCTTTTATCTTCTATTATTCCTATCATTAATAGATCATTATTTATATCAATTTTCACTTTTACTAATTGTTCTATATACTTCAAAAAAATTTCCCAAAACTTTTTTACCTCTTTACATTCTATCCACATATGGATGTAGTATGCTCCCTGTTCACCACAATGCCAACATCTTGGGCTCAATCCCTTAATCATATAAGCTAGCTGTATTGGGGTTCTATACCATTTAAGTATTACCTTTCTTTTCAGTTCCACATATTTTTCAATCTTTATCTTATTCATACTGTCCATGATTCTTTCCATTTTTTCATCATCAAAGAGTTTTTCTTTCTCCCATTTTTGCTTCAACATTCTCAACATAAAATCCTTATCTTCCAACATATATTTATAAACTAATCCCAATATTTTTCCTTTTAGTATTTCATGGCTCTTCAACCATTGAATTATTATACAATCACCTTTTATTCTAAATTTCTTTAATCTTTCCCAAATCCCTCTTAATACCAGCCAGTTCTCTTTCCCTCCAATTTCTATTAGATTTTGTAATGATATAACCTCTCCTTCATGGACTAGATCCGCCACTTTTTGTATTCCTTTTTCCTTCAGGTTTTTTATAGTTTCCCATCCTTCTAGCCCTCTTCTGTGAGACTTTGTACTTGCACAGCGCCATGTTTAAACTGGGCTGAACTCCATGCAAATCAATTACATGGCATGTGTAGTTTAAATAAGACTTTCTGCAAGTGTAAAGTGAGTGATGACTTTTTCCTCCTTCGTGCAGCATTAAATTGAGCCTCAGGGTTTATACTGCTGGTCCTGTCTATAAAATGCAAATGGCAGTCTCATTTTGCCTCAGGGTTGTGCAGGAAAAAGGAGAGCAAGTTTAGTCCTTTGGCCTCTACTCTGCTTCGGAATTTAAAAGCAGATCCCCTGTTTTAGTACCTGTCCATTAAAAACGCACCTCTCATATTTAAAATGTAGGAGAGGCAGTTTTGACTAGTGAAACTGAATAGAGGTCAATGAATTATCCCTTTTCTGCACAGTCCCAAAACAAAGCAAGGCGGCATAAGCATGCAACTGGAGTTTTATTTTAAAAGACTCGCAATCTTCATCAGTTCTGCTTGAGCCTTCAGAATGAAGCTGCAGGGTTCAAGGTTCAAGTCCCAAGGAATAGCAAAGGTATCCACTCCAATGTGCCAAGCTTTCTTAGCACGTGTTTAAAGGATATAGTGACATAGACCCAACTCTCTTCCAACCTAAGGAGCCTTCTTCCAACTTTAATGACTTTTTAAGAGCCACTTAAGCTGAAAGAAGGTTCTTTAATTAGTCCAGAAGAAGGCTTCCAACTTTGCTCCTTGGAGTGGTAGGATACAGCTCAGATCTACCCCGTTGTGTATTGATAGGGTTGCCAGTTCTGGGGAGATTTTGGGGGTGGAGCAGAGGTGGGATGCAGCAGGTTCTCACCAGTTCCCGAGAGTGGATTACTAATTATTTGTGTGTCCCGAGAGGGGGTTACTAATGGGGTCCGCTTTTCCATCTCCCCACCCTCGCCTCCCTGAGAGGCATACTACCTTTGAACGTGAAGGTTCCATATAGCAATTGCGACTAATAATGTAACTCCCTGAACTGGGTTAATCCCTTCCAGGTACTGCAATTCATTGATTCTCAGCCTTTCGTACCTTTTATCTCATCAGTCTCTATCAAAGAACCTGTGTGTTTCACCATTGCTGTGTTCAGATTTGTGAGTTGGGGCATTTTCTATAATGTGATGATGATTTATAAATGACCGGGTGCAAAAAAAAATTGGGGGGTCGTGGTGGGGTGGCTGCCCATGGGGGGGCATCCAACTCTGGTTTTGCGCTGGGTTCAGGTTTGCCTAGGTACACCTCTGCCCCCTTTGCTGAGGGGGGGCTGGCGAGGGAACCTGTTACTAAAATTTTTGGATACCACCACTGGGGTGGAGCCAAGGGAAGATAAGGTTTAAGGAGGGTAATTACCTCTGTAGCATCCAATGCCATAGAACCCACTCTCCAAAGAAGGAGAATTGATCTCTGTCACCCAAAGATCAGTTGTCATTATGGGAGACTGCCAGTTGCCACCTGGAGACTGGCAACTCTACATGTCTGGGAGGAATTTGCCCTCTGTGCCAAACCATTCCAAGAATTCAGACTGCTAAATCCAGCTCGGTCTGTTCCCACCATGGATTTGGGGCCAGTCTCAGTAAAATGTAAGGATAAATACATTCTTGGCGTTTGAAAATGTCACTACAGGCCCCAGACTTCTCATTCTTATCAGGAGATAGAATTGGATGTAAGCGAGCTGTTATAGAAGGAACCCTTGGAAGGCAGAACTTTCTGCTGAGTTGTAAGTTTACGGCAGCGTTTTCCACAGTAATGATTAACTGATGTCTCTCGGTGATAGAGCAAAAAAGCCATTATTCCTTATCTAGGTGCCTAGTGACACCTCTGGAATAGAGGTCAGGGTGGCGGTGGACTGGGAAATCATTGAATCATCGTGACTCCTGATTGTATCTGGTAACCTCTGCCAATAATGATTCAGAACTCTATTTGTCTTCCTTCCTACTGGTTGCAGTGACAGTGTCATTTACTACCAAATCCTGACCATTCACAGACAACCTTAGTATATCCGCTTGTGATCCACAACCGTTTATTCCCCTCAGAAGGAGCACACCCTTTACCTGCCGACTAGGCGGGCTCCATTTGCATCGTACTGTGACCGAAGCTAATGGCTGTAGCATTCCCAGGATACAAATTACTTGGCTGATCGCTCACCAATAATCCCATGAACTCTGGACCTCCAGAAATGAGGCTGAAGTCCACAGGGGAGAGCAGATAGCATACCAGAAGTAACAATTCTCTCAGCACTGAATCAGCACCATGAATCTTGTGACAGAGACATTGTGCAGGTATGAGGAAAAATGTCACTCTGTTTACCTCATGTCGTGTATCCGCAACGGAGCCCTAGTCTTCTGTTGTTGGGGGGCGGGTGTGGATAAGTAAGGATTTGCCTCTCATTTGAACTTGACAAACTGTATAGAGAAGAAGAAGAAGAGGAAGAGGAGGAAGAGGAGGAAGAGGAGGAAGAGGAGGAGTTTGGATTTATATCCCCCCTTTCTCTCCTGTAGGAGACTCAAAGGGGCTTACAATCTCCTTGCCCTTCCCCCCTCACAACAAACACCCTGTGAGGTGGGTGGGGTTCAGAGAGCTCCGAGAAGCTGTGACTAGCCCAAGGTCACCAGATGGCGTGTGTGGGAGTGCACAGGCTAATCTGAATTCCCCAGATAAACCTCCACAGCTCAGGTGGCAGAGCTGGGAATCAAACCTGGTTCCTCCAGATTAGATACACGAGCTCTTAACCTCCTACACCACTGCTGCTCCAGAGCAGATGTGGCAGTAATGTGCTCCTGTTGGTCAGAGGCAAACAGGGTGAAAATGGCACCTGGGGCAACACCTGCCCTTGGTGCCCCCGTGCCCCCACCCCCCGCGCCTCACTTATCTTAGGAGCAGCCTGGCGGGGTCGGGCTGAGGGGGGGCCCAACGTCATCAATGCGGGTTCTCGGGGTCAATTGACCCCCTTGTCCCTCTGGCAGATACACCACTGCTGTCAGTCCCAGATTGCTCGCCAGACGACTTCTAGAACCTAATTCATACTCCGAGCTACAGGAACGTGGTGGCTGTCAACCACCCACACCTCTTCCTCAACCTCTGTGGTAATACTTGTATTTATTAAAATAAAAATGCCGTGTCCACTCTCAGTCTTTCCCCACCCTCGATTTCCTTAGCTGGCTGCTTGCAGTGCCAAGGTTTTGGGGAAATCTAATTATGAAATGGACACATCATGAGCCCTCTTGGATTGTTACTGAGGCAACGTGTTGCTAATGTATAGCGTTATTTCGGTGGCCTTTTAGTGAGGGGAAGGGGGAAACGTGTCCTTGAGCTGAATCGCTGTCCTTCAGCTTAATCTACCCAGCAATGTTGCTGCAAAGATAAAATGCAGAGGACCCTGAGCTTGGGGGGAAGGATGGGTTATACACATGATAAATCAAACGGACATAATAACCATTATTATCCTGTTAATGTTGACGTGAAGTCATGTGATATTTGCTTTTATATGATGTTTGGGTTGAGACTCAGTAAGGATGGAGATGGAGCTAGGGCAGGGGTAGGGAACCTGCGGCTCTCCAGATGTTCAGGAACTACAATTCCCATCAGCCTCTGTCAGCATGGCCAATTGGCCATGCTGGTAGGGGCTGATGGGAATTGTAGTTCCTGAACATCTGGAGAGCCGCAGGTTCCCTACCCCTGAGCTAGGGGAAGGCCTGTTTGGAGAGAGGAGGGATCTCGGTGGATTATGATAATACCTCCCCCCCCCAAAGAAAACCCAGCTGTTTTCTCCAGGTGAACTGAGCCTCTGTAGTCTGGAGATCAGTTTTAATTCCACGAGATCTCCAGGCCCCATTCAGAGGTTGACAACTCTAGGTCTAAATGACGTCAGGAAGAAGGAGGAGAGAGAATCTTTACCTGGGATCCAAAGTGGTTGTCATGGTTTCTTTCTGCTTTCCTTGAAGATGGAAAATGGTTCCCCTTTTCTGGCAGTGAATAGATTAGCGAAGCCTTCCTTCCAAGCCAGCTTTTCCATCTGATTTTTGCTGATTTTCCCAGGTTGATGCAGTCTCCCACTGTGACGTCACACTGTTCTTTTGGGTCTACTGCCTTAAGGGGGCACAGTTTTGGGGATCACAGAAGGCTTTAGTGAAGGGGGAGGCAGGTAACCTTTCAGTGGCCCAACTCTGCTCTTGCTGCTTAGACTCCAAGCCGATGTCATGTGGCACCCTAAAGACTAACACATGCGGCAAAAACTTCCATAAGCTACAGCTTAGTGAGGATTTAAAATACTTTAAGGCTTTAGAAGCAGCTTCTGTGTTCAATCTGGTAGTTGCTGTTGGTTTTAGTGTTTTAATTATGGTTTTATCTTTGTAGATCTTATATTCCTTGGCTTCATCATCAACCAAAATGAAAACTGCAACCAAGAAATTAGAAGGGAATTCAGACTGGGAAGAGTAGCCATAAAGGAGCTAATAAAGAGTAAGGATGTGTTGCTGGCAACCGGAAAACCCACCAGAACCAGTTGAATCCGGCCATGAAAGCCTTCGACAATACAAAGATCAAGATAATTCATACATTAGTATTCCCCGTTATGATCTATGGGTGTGAAAGTTGGACAATGAAGAAAGCTGACAGGACGATTCGTTTGAAATGAGCAGTCGAAGGAAAGTTTTACTTTACACCCCCACAGGAAACCCATCTCTTCTTTTGGATGTCAGAAGGTTCCGTTAATGCTGACATAGTTCTAACGCTTAAATAGCTCAAAGTTGTACTCCATCATGGATTTTGTAGCCTTCTGGAACAGCAATTAACCACGACTGCTTATGCATATTCAGAATAGATGACATGAATTTTCCTGGAGCGAAAAGGTTACAATTTTGTGGAACTAAAGCAAAATAAGAACAGTCAAAACTAGCACTGACCTTGAAAAACAATAGAACATTTTTTTAAATGCAGAGAAGCTCAACCTGTTTTTTTTAGTATATTTATCATAATTTTTGAAAAATGTTGCACAATGATGAAATCTCAAATTTCTATGAAGTTTTTTTTAAAAAATAGATTTTAATGAGCACGCTAGTCAGACTGATTTAGTTATGGATCAGGCAAAGATGAAAGATAAGAGCAAGGAAAACCCCAGTTCTGTACTCATAACACATGCAAACTCTGCCTGTGAATTCCAAGTTTCCAATTATGTCAGTGTTTATTCACAACAATTGAGGTAATCAAAGGAAGAATGAGCATAGGTTAGGTAACAGAGAAAGCAAACAGAAATCAAAGTAAAGGACAAGAAGCTATATTAATCACTGAAATCTTCCCTGGCCAGTGGCAACAAATTTCCTTGCATTTCCCTTGAAGTCATGAGGTCTAGAAACTTACTTCCTTTTTAAAGGTTTGATAGGGCTCTTTGGGATTAGAACATAAGAACATAAGAAGTAGCCTGCTGGATCAGACCAGAGTCCATCTAGTCCAGCACTCTGCTACTCGCAGTGACCCACCAGGTGCCTTTGGGAGCTCACATGCAGGATGTGAAAGCAATGGCCTTCTGCTCCTGCTGCTCCTGAGCACCTAGTCTGCTAAGGCATTTGCAATCTGAGATCAAGGAGGATCAAGATTGGTAGCCATAGATCAACTTCTCCTCCATAAACCTGTCCAAGCCCTTTTTAAAGCTATCCAGGTTAGTGGCCATCACCACCTCCTGTGGCAGCATATTCCAAACACTAATCACACGTTGTGTGAAGAAGTATTTCCTTTTTTTGGTCCTAATTCTTCCCCCCAGCATTTTCAATGAATGCCCCCTGATTCTGCACTGTATGTCCGATTTTGTGGCAGTTCTGTAGAAGCCTCATTGTCAGGGCACCAAACATAGAAGAGACCCATATATAGTTCAGAAATGCCTGCAATAGGGAATTTAAAGGACTGCTGCTAAAAACAGAATTTGAGTTTTAATTTGCTGCCGATGAAATGTACTTTGTCAGCAGCCAAGCACCTTCCATCATTAATTCCCCCTATATATAAATGCATCTGGCTTCTCCCCGCCACCCCCACCCGCCATTAACAAGGCTGCGCAGCAAAGTGTGAGTCATGTTTTAAAGGCAATTCATAACAGTTTGTAAGTGCAGGCACGGCAGCTAAATGGGATGAAATGTGATCTCGGGGCACTCGTCTACATGCTTATTTCTCCTTCTATTGGTCTTAAACAAAAAGCAACGGCTGTGGAGCAATTTTACGCCATAATATCCTTCTGTGAATACTTATGCATGGCAAAATAACAATGTCCTTGTAAGCGCAGCTTGGCAGTTTAGAGTATGAGTACAATTCTGAAGCATTTCCAAGCAAAAGTATGCCTTGATCTTGCCCACACCAGCACTTTGGATGGGGAGGGTTGTGGATGGGGGGTGGGGGTGGGGAGGTGGCTCTGTGATAGAACCTTTGCTTTGCACGTGGAAGGTTCTAGGTTCAATTCCCAGCACTTCCGGTTAAAAGGACTAGGCGGTAGGCCATGTAATAGAGCTCTACCAGAAACCTTGAGGGCCCGCTGCCAAGGAGGGTAGGCAGTACTGACCCGGATGGACCAACGGTCTGTTTCGGCCTAAGGCAACCTCAGCTTCCTAAAGGCTAGGGGTCAATGCTGGTTTGGGGGGAAGACCACCACACAGCTTGTGATTTCTCCCATTGCGGCAGCTCCCTCATTAGGAAGGAAACATGAGGCTCTAATAACAGGCTATCAACCGCCCTCCCTCAGACGCCGATATGAGCTGCTGGATGACCCTTAATAGAAGCCCCTCACCAATAAATTGTAATAAGGTAAGAAGAATTTCTTGAGGGTCCAAGATCCTAGGCACTGTGTAATGCAAAACATGTGCTGCTTGCCGGTTAACCATTCCAAAAGCGCGGGAAAGCATCCCCACGGGTCTAATTGTGCATATTGTAGCCTGTATATAGAACTCCAAAGGGTTGCATAGACTGGATGGATAGTGGAATGACAGAAATGCAGACACATATTCTTCTGACAGCTTTACATCTCTGCATTCTCTCTCTCTCTCTCTCTCTCTCTCTCTCTCTCTCTCTCTCTCACACACACACACACACACACACACACACACCCCTGCCATCTCCAGCAGCTGCTGCCTAACAGGCATCCATGCCTACGCAACCCTCCTTTGAACAGAGAGAAGGGATGTAGTAATGCACTGCTGACCCAGCAGCACCGTGGTAGAACGTTGGCACACCGGCGCTCCTACGGCCTTCTGGTCGCACCGCACCCCCACTCCTCATCCCTCCATGAGTCACGGGTCATGAACTATCTGGCTCAGTCACCGGGCGTCCCGGACAAAGGGACAATGGTCTTGCCCCCAGGTGAGGATTAGGCCCAGACGCTTACGGCTCCCTCTCCGCCGCGTAGCAGCAGGTGAGATCATGCATCACATGATGATCTCCCGCTCTCCCGAACTCTCCCGCTCCGGCCCTTCTGCGCCCCCATGAGAATCATAATAAAGGTGCCAGGAACCAGCATCGCGGGAGGTCGCTGGAATTTCGGTTAGCTCCAGCTGCTGGCGATCTCCACCAGATGTTATCTCAGCGTCGCCGTCGTTTGCTAGCTGACCGGCGACAACAAATGGTGCGAAACCGGGAATCCTCAAACCTCCACCCTGCTCACCGTGCGCGCAAGGAAGGGCGGCGGTACGAGAAGTCCCGCTGGATGTCGAGCATCCAGGGACCACCGTTTCGGTCGCCCGTCCGGCTGGATCGAGGCATCCAGGGACGCTCGAGTCGAGGACGCTCTCGTCCGGCGGAACACGGTGAGTATGGGAGCTTGCAAAAGCAGGGCTTATGACAAAACGCGTTGAACTAGTTAGCAAAATCGCGGCAGGGTCTCCATAAAGAGGGCCTAGCAAATTGGTTGAGGAGATTGAAGCTCAGTGTCCATGGTACCCGAGGGGGGACATTGAATCTTAAGGACTGGGAAAACATCGAGCGCACTCTTCGCTGGGACCTGTAGCGCCGGTGTCACTGCTACTGGCGTGGAGACAATGTTATGTAAGCCATCAGCCTGCGAACCTAGGTTCCTTGCTGTGAAGGCGCCACTCGCTTCGATCTTTCACCTTCAATTTCACCCCGGAATTTTCATCTGTATCCACTAAATTGGACGCTTCGTCACTCCTTCTGCCCCCTTGCTCCTCGCCTCCTTCAAATTCTCCAGCATTTCGGCCTCTCCTGCTCCGCCTTCATTTTCCGAAACCACCGCACCTCCGTCAGCGCCCGCGTAATGCGGGTTCAAACTCTAGCAGAACGTGATAGCCACGATCTGCAAAGAAGGAAACCTGGCCGGAAGGCGATGCCGATATCCTCGCATTGTGCCCCGGGCCCACTTCACAGATACGAGGGATGGCATTGTTGGGTTGTGGTACAGCCCGTAAATATAACATCATCACCAGGCTCCGCCAAAGCTGATGCGGGATAGGAATCACTAGCCCCTCGTGAGAAGGCATGCTGGGTATCGAGGAACCACCTAATGGTTCGGACGACTGGAAGACCACCTTTAAGCGGCTCCTGAGCCCTGCAATTTGTGATCTGGGAAAGCGGTTCGCCAACTGGTCTTCAACAGGGCAGCCACCTCTGGTGACCACTACACCGCCCGGCGCAGCTTTTCGACCGATGCCTTCACCAACCCCAACGATCAGATTGTCTGCAGGGTACCCTTACGGTCGCCTCTGAATTAATACATGCGTTTATCAAAGGTTCTAATGCCGGCCAATAGCCCAGAGTTTCTCCACCATCCGGCCAAAACCCCAAGAGCCCTATGCCGAGTTTGTGAACAGGCTCCAGGAAGCTCTCAAAGGCAGAGTTGACGGCAGAGGCCCAGGGCTAACTCGTAAAGCGCCTACCGCCAAAGAGCAGCCTCGCTGGAGTGCATAAAAGCAGTCACAGGCTTAGGTAGGAACCTGAACTGGCCGACATGCTCAAAGCTTGCCAGGACATCGGGTCTTTAAGCCCATCAAGCCAGCCTTCTGGCTGCAGCCCTCTCCGCTGCCCTGAGACAGCCCGAGATGAGTGTTTCAATTGTAACAAGCCAGGACACCTCCGTAAGGACTGTAGACTGCTCATGGGGGCCTGGCCAAACGAGGGGGTCTCCCCGAGGGCGAAGACCCCAGGGAGGTCCTGGGCCGGGTGCTCCTAAAGCCTGCTGGGAAGGCCCCACCGGGCATCTCCCCAGCCGGAACAAGGCCAGCACCTCAAACCCTTCCCCGGAGCTCCCCGCGAGATCTTGGCTGCTCCAGCTCAGTATAGTGATCCCATCCCACGAGGAACCATTAGGCTGGTCTTGCCAAAGCTTCCGCCCAGCTGAACAGGGGTTGTTCATCAGGGGTCATGACTCCATGCACCAGGGAGCCATCACATCCAGGTATGGACAAACATCCATGAAACTGCCAAGTTCATCTGAACACCCTGCCTCTATGCTCTCCTTTCGATCAATCTAAGTTCCAGCTAATCTAAATCGTTGCTTTCGCTCCCCTCGCCTATACTTCCTGCTCTGCTAGCCCTTCTATTTCCAAAGTCACCGTAATGCCTCCGCCAGTGCCACAGAGTGTACGCATTTCAAATCTCTGCAGAGTCCACAATCACTGAACTACAAGCGGCTGGGATCAAATCAGATCTCGTAGCCTCTGAGCCTGTGCAAAGCCCTAAGCTCAAAGCTCCCAGTGGCAACAAATCGTCAGTACCTCCAGAGAGGCAGGATGCAGCCTGCAAAGGAACCGCCCTGCAAGGTCCAGAGAGCAAGATCTCAAATCAGAGCTGTAATCCTCCTCATTGTTACTTTATCACGGCGCTCTGTATGCCTATATATGCTGTATGTCTTACCCCTTTCAAGGGCCCTAAAATTTTCCCTTCATCAGAGGATTTGTCCATTGCTTCTAAGCTATGCTCTTATGCTTCAATTAAGTTTCTCTCCTTTTGATTATGTGTGCCAATGCCTTGGAAGCTTCACCCATTACAGCATCAACCTTAAACAGGGCCCTTGGCTTCGTGCATGCTCCCTAGGAGGCGATGGGACCTGCTTCAGGCATACTCCATCTTAGTTAAACCCTCAAAACTCTTCTTCAAACCCAGCATGAGAACCTTTTCTTCGTCCATCTGAGCCTACACTGCCACATTGGTAGCAAGTTTACATATGAAGCCAAAATCATTTTCATGCTCCCACATTCTGCTGAGCTCCCTGGCTAGTCACAGTGCCAAGGGGGGTCTCTCAGCCACACCCTATACACAGCCTCGCTGTGAAGGTAGAGAGCGAGCTCAAACGGCCAAGAGATCCCCTTACAGGAGGGAAGGTAGAGCTGACTTCCAGCCCTTCCCCATGTCCTTTCTGCACCCTCCCTCTTTCAAGCTGGGCTGGCCCAGCACCCCACCTCTAGATCCTGGGATCTGATAAAGGTTTTTGCAAACCCCTCTCAATTTGCTCCTGTGATCAAACCTCAAGCCCAGGAACTGTTTTCTTTGCATCTTCTCTACATCTTTCCTATGGATGCTATATTACGATATGACTATAATTGTGAATTGTTTAAGTTGCTTTGCAAAACACCCACACTTTAGACGGTGATTGGGATTGTTTTACAAACAAACATCAGAGCCTGGATGTGACCTCTCCTTCTCCTAAGCCGGGCAATTCTCTGCCTTGTGTCTCTTAATGCCTTGATATGTTGCAAAGTGATGGCTGTCGAGATGGGCCAACTGCACCCAAGGAAAGCTTGGCCCAAAACAAGCGAAGAAGTGGGTTCCCTATCTATCGACCCAATCAAGGTCTCATCAGCAGATCATATTCAAAGTACTGTCTCTCTAAACTAACTCAGCCAGGCGCAAACCCCCTGGAAGCTGCTTGTCTTTCTCTCCCACAGATTTCCAACTTCGATGGGGCCAACTCAATCCTGGGACAAGGAGAAAGCCGGCCCTATTGAGGAGACACGGTGCCCCCCAGCCTGGGCGAGACAGGAGGGATCTCTCTGGAGCAAGCACACCTATTCTTCCATTAAGGATCGCAGCCCCGCTGCTTCACCCCCCTGGGGGAGGCAGCCTGGGCCAGCTGTGGCTCAGAGGTTGATGCGTGTTGCTGTCCTCATCTACAATGTCGCTATTCTCTCTCCTCTCTGTAAGCCCCCTGTGAAACTTGGAGTTGCAGCCAGGGGACATTCCTGATGAATTAACCCTTAGGAACTCTCCGCTGTTTTCAGCGGCAGATGATGTTGGAACATGCCTTCTCTCACAGCTCTGCTCGTGGGAGTCACTGGAACTAGCAAATGCTAAAGACTATCAGTAGCTCTCCCTACACCCTTGAGAGAAATCCATGGACTCTAGCATGCATTGCTCCGTAGCTTTGGTGGTCAAACAACCAGAGAGCCACACATTGAACAATTAGTACGTATGTGGGCTGCCTCCAGTCCTTATATTCATCTAGCTTATGTATTGTTTATCAATGTTCATTATCTTCATGTATATGATGGTTGAATACTGTGACCCAACTGACTGTTAATTGTTGCATGCCTTGGATTTAGAAATTACACTATTTGCTATTTGTTCGCCCCGTATATCCGTCTGCGGGACTCTCTGCTGCCTCACCATCGCCCTGCCCCACGGCTCCACCCACGGAACCCAAGCACGCCGTCGCTCCTCCCTCTCCCCTTGAATCCCGGCTTGCTGGGCATTTATGGCTGACCCCTCCAAGGCGGGAATTTGTCTCCCTCGCAGTTTCCCCTGGTGGGAGTCCCTGGACTAAAGCCTCCTACAACGCTAAGACTATTGGCGGGCTGGCCTGTGCCCTTCTTGAAGTCTATCAATTCCACTTCCACACGCTCTGGATGCCCTGGCCTCCGAGCAGCAGGAACTCTGATCAAGCCGACTCTCTAGATAGTCCGTGTAAGCCGCTGTTGATTACTTGCTATTACTGCATCACTAAAGGTTGTGAAAATGTACATACCTGTATGTGTTGCTCCAATCTCTCTGATAATTCCCAGTTGATTCATATGAAAGTCGTGGAGTTGCGAGAAGTTGTATCAATCTGAAATATGGCGTGTTGCCCCATTGTTGGTCAGTCCTCTGGGGCTGGCTACGAGAGGGATGGTTAAGTGCTATTGTACAGCTCTGCATTGGTTTGATTGTATGCCTGCGATGCGATGGGATCTTGTTTCTATTCAATATTGTATCTAATATTGCCTGTAGCGTGTGTAGAAGCCCCTCGAATTTCCCTTACCTGCGCAGCAAGTTCTAATGTTACACAAGCAGCTTCGAGTCAGCTTGACCAAGCTCGGCCCTAGGACTAAATTCAGCGGAGCGTCCCTTTTAAATGCGTCTTAAATTTGCAACCCTAGCCTTTCAAATTTCAGGATGTAAAAAGAGGAGATGTAGTAATGCACTTGCTGACCCAGCAGCACCGTGGTAGAAACGTTGGCTATACGACCGGGCGCTTCTACGGCCTTCTGGTCGCTACCGCACCCCCACTCCTCATCCCTCCATGAGTCAATGGGGTCATGAACTATCTGAAGCACTCAGTCACCGGTGCGTACCCCCGGACAAAGGGACAATGGTCTTGCCCCCAGGTGAGGATTAGGCCCAGACGTTTACGCCCCTGTCCGCACGTAGCAGCCAGGTGAGATCATGCATCACATGATGATCTCCCGCTCTCCCGGACTCTCCCGTTCCGCCCTTCTACACGCCCCCATGAGAATCATAATAAAAGGTGCCAGGAACCAGCATGCGGGAGATTCGCTAGGAACACGGACCCCCGCGCTCCCGCTGCTGGCGATCTCCACCAGATGTTATCTCCGCGTCTCGTCTCGTTCTTGCGCTGACTTCGCGGCGCGACAACAAAGGGAGATGAAGGGTTGCACATGCTGGGGGGCATTAAAACTGCTGCTTTCTGGGCTACTTTCACCTGGGCTAGAATGAACACACCTGAAGCGTGTGCGCGCACACACAAACACAAAAACACACACAAAGGATTTGAGCGGAACGGAAGAATAACCAGGGTTCCCATCAAGCTGAAATCAATTTATTCAGATATAAATTGGCATAACTCAGTCTATAAACAGATGTGATTTCTGTAAGCAACAAAGCAGGCAAAGGCGAGCTCGCATGTCAAACCAGCAAAGGCCGAGGAGCAAAGATAAATGAATATGAAGCCTGCTTTCCAAAATCAGTGCTAGCTAAACAAATTCAGTATTCTTTCATAAATGAACAACATATCGACAATCTGCGGGATATTCCTATTGTAAAGCGTGAAATAGCACATTTTGTCTTCCTCAGCGGTCACAAAGATTGGTGGATTCTTTTATGGCAGCGATGGCGAACCTTTTTGAGACCGAGTGCCCAAACTGCAACCCCAAACCCACTTATTTATCGCAAAGTGCCAACCTGGTAATTTAACCTGAATATTGAGGTTTTTGTTTAGAAAAGACGGTTGGCTCCGAGGCGTGCGTTACTCAGGAGTAAGCTTAGTGGTAGTCGATGGCTTTGCTTTGAAGCAAACGCGCAACTCTTCCAACGGGTGAATCACGACCCTAGGAGGATTTACTCAGAATCAAGCCCCATTGCCAGCAACCGAGCTTACTCCCAGGTAAAGGATTGCGCTTTAGTTTAACCGCCCTTAACAAGGTTACCTACACTACTTCCCCAAAACTAGGTCTTAGGTTTAATGCTAATAATCGAGCCCAGTGGCCCAGGAGGAGGGGGCACTCTGTTTGCGCGTGCCCACAGAGAGGGCTCTGAGTGCCACCTCTGGCACCCATGCCATAGGTTCGCCATCACTGTTTTATGGTTTACAATTGGAACATTCTGCAGATTATAAGTACGTTGGTCGTTTATTAAAGGATGACTATTTTGTTTAAATGCTACTTATTTCGAAACCTGGGCTTGATTTTTATGCGTATCCTTGCTCCTCAACCTTGTCTGGTTTGACTCAGTATTCCGGTGGGAGACCCCCAAGGAATACCCAGTTCATTACGCGCAGAGGCACGCAATGGCGAAACACTTCTGACTGAACGCCTCTTGCTTTGACAAAACCCTCTGGAGTCGACACAAATCAGTTGCGACTTGCTGGCAAAAGAAAAAGGTCACAGGTCAGCACCTGGACTTCAAAATTGTACATATCCATATCTGTTCATTGCAAATAATATTTTACTGATGCAATCACTTAATTTGTAACTGGGAAGGAGGTGTGGAGAATCAAATAATGGGTCATTTTCATACATGAGTAGGATTGTCTGTTGTGCAGTAATGATGACTGTGTGCCACATCCATACAATTTGGCCATATATACAGATAGCATTTAATTCATTCTAATCTGTTTGTGTCCTTCTGTGCTTAATTGTTTTTGTAACCCATGTAAACCTCCTTCTGTAAACCTCCTTTTTTTAGAATGTATGTTATTTTCCATTGTGCTAGAAGTACGTGTAATTATCGCTCTAGGTTTAATCAGCAAATATACGTCCATTGTGCGTACTGAATACAATTGTGTTCCCTTCAATGACAGCTCATTGTTCTTGGAAATCAACGGGTTTATTTATAGGGTGATGTGGCGCAATCCCAGAGAGCACCCACTGAGAAATTCCTCGTTCAAATTGCATTCTAGTCATTACTTTCCTGGGTTCCTAAGGCAAGCCGTGTGCCTTATCTCCCAATCTGTGGTATGGGGGTGATAATAGTGATCTACCTTGCAAGGTTGTTGCACAGATTACCGCGAGATAATGGGCTCGATCCAGCCAACTGTTCTGCGGATGGATAAAAGAGGAGGGAGTCTCCCCTGACCACAAAAAAGCCTATGCAGGGAGTCGTCACGTTTCCATGGACCAAAGCCACAAGGGATGGGCGGGGGGGTTGTACTAAGGAGGGGAATTTGGAGACTGCAGTGGAAAAACTGGTGGGAGCCAATGTATGCATATAAAACCAATACAATAAATAAATAAGGTGCTTTTTTGCTTTCAAGAATGTAAAGTCATTATTGATTATTGACACAGTCATTATTGATCTTGACGTGTCATAGGCCTGTATGTCTACCTGAAAGGCCCCTTCCGCACATGCAGAATAATGCACTTTCAATCCACTTTTACAATTGTTTGCAAGTGGATTTTGCTTTTCTGCACAGCTGCAAAGTGCATTGGAAGTGGATTGAAAGTGCATTATTCTGCATGTGCAAAAGGGGCCTTAGGCTTATAGGAGCCTGAAAAGTTACGGTCCCCTTCGACCCCATGGAGAATGTGTGGAGATGCATGCAATGGGGTAGCATGCTTAGCATGGTGTATGTGTGCGTGGGAGATCTTGCCCAGCCTCCTGAAACCAGTACAGGCCCTGTACATGAACCATAAAAATCACTGGACCAAATCACTAGGCTGAGTTGCTTTGGACCGAATATATATAATTTTTGTAAATAAATAAACGTTGGTCTGCAGTTTTAGAGTTGACCAGAGTCCAGTAACCCCTTGAAGACCAAAGAAAGGTAACACTTCTTCTCCTCACTTGCACTGGCTTGTGACACCCAGTGGAGAAAGATAAAATCCCAGAGCCTTGACTTTTCCCCCAGACCCTGAAAAAAGTAGAGAACAGCAAACAGGAACAAAACATGACGTTAAAGAGCTGGCTGAGAGCCATCAGGAACAAAGGTTGTGTCGAATGTATACCTGAGATCTGAGAATCCTATGCATATATCATAAGTATACAGATAAAGTTGCTTGCTTGTGCTGCTTTATATTCTGTGCCTTCTTACTTACGGCATGAGAGCATTTAATGATACTGCACACTTAGGGGCTTTCCCCACTACAGAAGGGAGCTAAGGTCAACTCGGTTCCCTTTAATGGGGGGCGATTCCAGGCTGTCCCCACAGCAACTGAGTTGGCCCCCTGGAACCGAGCTAAGTGGGCGGGATCATCTTGGTGCCTGTTTCGCTCCTCGATCGTGATTGGTGCTTGTGTTACGGCGGGAAACAGGAGCGTTCTTTTTTTTTTTTACAGTTTTTACAGTTTACAGTTACATGCGCTTTCTGCCCACCACGACTCTCCCGTTCTGCGCATGCCACAAAAGCGGCTCGTGATTGGTTGAACGGATGAGGTGTCGTTTCGATGCTTCCCCACTTTGAAGCTTCGAAGCAGTATCGACCTTGTTCCGGCAGAAAAGTGTAGTTCATAACTGCGACAAGGATGTCGCAGTTCTGAGGGGGGGAGGGGGACCTGAGACAAAACAACGTTGAGCTCGGTGGCAGTGGGGATTCACTGAGGCGGACCTAGGTAGAAACCAGTTCAACTCTGTCAATGCGGAAAGCCCCTTAAAGGGCAATAAAGTCCAGTTGAGTTAAATGAAGTAGTTTGTATTTATAAACACTAATCTTGCGATCCTATGTTCATTTATCATTGAGTATGCCCCACTGAACTCAGTAATACACTTTGGATCCAGCTGCTATACACTTCTAGAATGTTTCCAATTAACATAAAGCAAACATTATCCCCCCCCCATAAAATAACAGAAATCATAGGGACTTAGACATCGAAGTCTGGAAATCCTTGGTTTAATGTATTTGGACTTTATAAACTCAGTCCAAACTTTTATCGCAGTCTGCGGTCCCCCAGTCATCTTTTCCACAGTGACCATGCTGAGCCCTTCGGGGGAGGGCGGTTTATAAATACAATTAATAATAATAATAATAATAATAATAATAATAATAATAATAATAATAATAATAATAATAATAATAATAATAATAATGCCAGCCACAGATGCAGGCGAAACGTCAGGAGAGAATGCTGCTAGAACACGGCCATACAGCCCGGAAACCACACAGCACCCAAGTGATTCCGGCCGTGAAAGCCTTCGACAATACAATAATAATAATAAGTGGTCACTGTAAGGATCTGTAATTTGCAAGCTTTAGAGTTTACCAGGACTCTTCATTGGTGACAAATCTGTCATGCTAGTTGGTCTTCATAGCTTTGGGTGTGTGGAGGGCGGGGTTGCTTATTTTACAGAATGGCTTTCTTCTGGGGAGCAATTTCTATTTTTTTTTTATTTGGGATGGAATCTTCTATGTCATTACCTGTCTTTTATGTAATGGGAAGGTTCTCTTTCTGTGGTTCCCAGCCTTTTTCCACTCAAAGACCACTTGGCAGCCCATTTTCCTAAACTGTACCCTCATATTAGAATCGGAATTGAAAAATTAATTTTAACTTGTGACAAAAACTACAGATTGTAGAGAAAATGTGGAACAACTTCCTCGACTGGACATTGTGCAGTCTGCATTTCAACATTCACAAAACGCTATGTCACAAAGCTGTGGTTGCCAACTCTGGGTTGGAAAACTCCTGGAGATATGGCTAGGGAGCTCAGCAGAGATGTGTGGCCACAGAGTCCTCCCTCCCAAGGTGCCATTTCCCTCAAGGGCACTGACCCCCACAGTCTGGAAACCAGCTGTAAATCCCGGAAGACCTCCAGAAGTTGTAAAAATATAAAATCCAGAAGTTGCAATCATATAAAACCGCCTCCCCGAACCAAAAAGGACTAGTTTACGCAGCTTCTGGAAGAGGAAGGCCTATGTGAAAACCCGGCTTTTACACATTTATTGATATATAGAGAGCTTATTTATTTATTTATTTGAGTCGATAGATTAACTGTGCTCTATTTATATATTTATGTTGTGCACCGCCCTGAGCCCTCTGGGGGAGGGCGGTATAGAAGCTTAATTAATTAATTAATAATAATAATAATAATAATAATAATAATAATAATAATAATAATAATAATAATAATACTCTTTTTTCTGGCTCTGAGTTGTAGTAACAAGCCATGATGGCACGATTTTCTTGTACACTATACTTCTTTCTTTTGGATGGTTGGTCCACTTGTAGCCCACTTGTCAACACATGCCCAGGGACCCCAGCATGCGACGCGGCCCTTGTCAACCCACGTGATGACCGATGCGGTATGGAATAATTTTTCGTTTGTATCACCATGTTGTATGGGTTGGTGGACACTCTTAGTCTGGTTTCTCAGTTGAGACCTGTCTGGCATAGGAGCCCCTTCTGGTAGAATACCCTACCTCCAGCATAGCTCTCAACATCATCGAAGCACGCAAGCCCCTTCCCCACGACAAGGGGGTGCAAACATCTTCGAATTGACAAAATTAACATCGGTCAAATTCAGAAGGCAGCCCTGCTGGGATCCGCGCGAATACTACACCCACACAGGCCAGCTGGGTGACCTTGGGCTAGTCACAGCTTCTCGGAGCTCTCTCAGCCCCACCCACCTCACAGGGTGTTTGTTGTGAGGGGGGAAGGGCAAGGAGATTGTCAGCCCCTTTGAGTCTCCTGCAGGAGAGAAAGGGGGGATAAAAATCCAAACTCTTCTTCTTCTTCTACACCGATACATTACCACTTCCTAGGCCTCTGGGTGAGGCTCGAATTGTAATGAAGGCCAACAACCAGCTAAAGATCTGGCAGCTGTGAAATCTACAATAATAATAATAATAATAATAATAATAATAATAATAATAATAATAATAATAATAATGCATTTCTATCCCGCCAATCTCCCAAGGGGACTTGAGTCGGCTTACATGTATGCACATAAAACAATGCAATAAACTGAAAACAGTGTGAAAACATAAACATAGATGTTTTTGTGGCCAGGGAGGGAAAAGTTCTCGACAGGGCCCCCAAGGAGGTCCAGGCCCGCTCCCTCTCCCGCCTCTGCGCTGGGCAGGATGCGGCCTTGGCCGGGGCTGGGGCGTGCGGGGAAGGGGGGGGATCCAGCCCGGGTCTCCCTCCGCGTGACGCGCCGCCTCTGCTTCCTCCTCCTCTTCCTCTTCTTCGGGCCCGCCTCGTTTGCGCGCAAGGCCCGGAGGAGGGGCCGCCGCAGCCAGCCGGGGGAAGAGGCTCGGTCGCCCGCTGCCGGTCCTTCTTTCCCTCCCCTGCTCCCCCCGGGAAGCGGCTGGTCCTCTGCTTCACTCTCTGGGCCTTATTATTTTTTTTGCACCCCCCCCCTCCTTCCTTCCCCGCCTTTGTTTGCATTTGGATCCCCCTTTGGAACCCCCAAGCCAGCAAGACGCTTTCCTCTGCCCCGGGGAGGCAGCTGTAGCAACGCCGGACCACGACCGGGCCAAGCGAATCTGGGACGCCCCCCCTCCCCCAATCCATCCATCCCGTCCAAAACGACGACCCCCCACCCCCACCCGGAGACATGAACGCCGCCGGCACTTCCTCTAACATGGAACCAGCAGGAAACTGAACACAAAGAAGCCGCTCCGCTTTCCCCGCCGGCGCCGCGACCATGCGGGCGTTTTGATGGCCCCGATGCTGGCCAAGTCCGACTGGGAATTTTGCAGCTTTGCAGGGGAGGTGAGCGCAAAAACCGCCAAGGCGATCTCCAGATCCCTTCCCGCGATCTGAGACTCTCCCGTAGGCCCCTTCAGGCCCCTTCTGCACATGCAGAATTAATGCACTTTCAATCCACCTTCACCATTGTTCGCAGGCGGGCTTTGCTGTTCTGCACAGCAAAATTCCAGCTGCGAAGTGGATTGGAAGTGGATTGGAAGTGCCTTATTCTGCATGTGCGGAAGGGGCCTTAGGATCGCTTCGCAACTTGGTTGCTGCTTCGGCGGGTCCATGTTGCTTTTGTTTGCGCGCGGGGGCCGGGGAGTCGGTTTGGGAAGACGCCGTTGCCCCTGGCTTTTTTTCCCTTCGGGGATCAGGTGGCGACTCTCGGTTTGTTGACATCGGTGGCCTTTGCCGCCGTCCGTTCTTAATCCGGCGCCTTTGCAAACAGCCCTGATCGGCGGTTTGAATAGCAGGAGCTTCGCGTCCGGCTCTCGTTTGGGCAAATCCGGACTTGCATCTTGGAGAGACCCAGGCAAATGCAACCTTCCAACTGTGTCCATGCATAGGCCGCAGCCGGACGAGTGTGAATCCCCCGGTGCAAATGGGGGTGGCGGGTCCTTTATCCTTGAAAAACGGGGTTGCTTCTCAGTTTTGTGGTTGTGGTTGGGGGAGGGTTTGGTTGTGGTTGCCAAAGGGTTCAATGGTGGTTGCAAAAATAAGGTTTTGCAGCGCCTTCCAAAACAAGGAGTCGGGTCCATGGTCCAAGCCGGAGGTGGTGCCACAGCATCGCTGGGGTTGTGTTGTTGTTTACATAATGCATGCGGGCGCCTCTTGGAGACGTGCTGTTGCGCGCGGGCGCTGCAGTGGGCGTGCTTCTCCATGCAAACCCCGTGCGCGACATGCACCCGTTTTGCGTGCAGGTTTGCGTGTGCAGTGCCCCGCGCCAAGTTGATGTGCACAGTGCGGTATGCGGGGACCCCGCACGTATAGGAGCAGAGTTGGTTGACAAGTGAAAGCAACATCCAAATCCCGAGACTTGTTTTTATTTAGTATTTATTTAATATGTTTATAGCCTTCTTTTCTCCCCAGTGGGGGACCCAGAGTGGCTTACATAATTTCCTTCTCCTCCTTTTTATCCTACAACAACCCTGCGAGGTAGGCTAGGCTGTGTGTGTCCAGGCCATTGAGATCTCATGGCATGAGTGGGGACTCGAATTTGGCCCTCCCAGATGTTTTTGTGCGAGACTCTCATCCACTACACCCCTATTGGCATACTTCTACTACTCTGTGTAGATATGTTTCACTTCAGGGTGGATGTGTGTTTCCCATCTGGTGCGTGTGCTGCCTGCACCGGGATCTTTTCCTTAGGAAATGGTTTGCTCGATTAAGCTCAATGCGCTGCGCTCAGTTTATTTCCCCGTGAACTGAAGATAACTCTGTTGTCATGAAAATACTAAAATATTTAGCAGAGAGCTGTTTGCGAAAGGTCTCGCCCGTTTCATTGCATCCCTTTGGGAATCTTGAAAGCACATTTAGCTGTGACGTTTCTCGAGTGGAGTTGAGTGCCTATTTTTGAAAAGCGGTCCCCCGTCGCAACCTAGCGGGGGATTTTGTCCCAGGCTTCTGCCTCAGTTTAGTGCTTGTTTACCTCCACGGCTCTGGGCTGCTGGTTACGTCACTGTGGCCGTCAGAAGTGGTGCAGGATATCTGGGGCTGCATTTGTCTGTCGATCCCCCTTGAACTAAGCTGCAGAGGTCGCTGCAAGAGCCTTGTGGGGTTGCCAACCTCCAGGTAGCAACTGGAGATCTCCCAGAATTACAACTGCTTGTTGGACTGCAGAGGTCAGTTCTGGAGAAATTGGATGCTTCGGAGGGTGAACTCTGTGGCACTATGCCCCGCATTAGTTCCTCACTTCTGACTCCGGTCTTCTGTAGGTTGCACCCTAAATCTCCACGAATTTCCCAGCCCAGAATTCATCTTAGCTGATTGGCAGGGAAGGCGGCGGCGGTCGTAATGACTGATTCCTCTGCTTTCTTATATCTTCCTTCCAAACCCTTCCCCGCAACTAGATTGCATCTCTCTGGAGAGGAGAAGAATCTTTCCAAGGTTGTAGTCAGAAAAGCCTATTGAATATATTTGCTTCCTTTTCACCCCACCTTTCCCCATAGCGGGAAGGCACGTCATTGTACATTTCTGTGCTTCTCTGGGATCCATCTGTTCATCCTAACTTTGCACCGAGCCATTCGCGATGCGAAGTGGTGCCCTAATTCGGGACGGTGCTGTTGCATAAGGGTTGCAGAAATGGGCAGGCAGGGGTGTGGTGGGGGCCGGTTGCAGAAGCAGCCGTTCAGCACCCGCCCAGCGATGCCGAGAGGACTAGAGATCCCTTTTTGCCGGTTTACTGTTGCTGCCACACAAGGTCGGGGGGGGGGGGGGGGGCACCTTTCCAAGATGAGGGTCATTTCAGTAGCTGAAAACAGATCAGAGTGAATGATTTGTATATTATTAACAGCACGGCCTGAAGGCATGGTGCTTTCCAGAAGGAAGAAGAACAAACAGGCCCTTGCCTTGAAGAATTTGCATTTTGCTATGGGGAAAACTACATTACATCAAGTTCCAGGTGTTGGTGCACGCAGAATTTCTCTTCTGTCTGATGCTGTTTTTAATTTAATTTTAATTTAAAAAGTGGTGGTACCCATATATAAAGTTGCATCGAGTTCCAGCAGTTCAGAAGAAGAACATAAGAACAAGCCAGCTGGATCAGACCAGAGTCCATCTAGTCCAGCTCTCTGCTACTCGCAGTGGCCCACCAGGTGCCTTTGGGAGCTCACATGCAGGATGTGAAAGCAATGGTCTTCTGCTGCTGCTGCTCCCGAGCACCTGGTCTGCTGAGGCATTTGCAATCTCAGATCAAGGAGGATCAAGACTGGTAGCCATAGATAGACTTCTCCATAAATCTGTCCAAGCCCCTTTTAAAACTATCCAGGTTAGTGGCCATCACCACCTCCTGTGGCAGCATATTTTGGATGTATGCCCTGCCTTTCTCTCTTGTAAGGAATCTCAGAGCGGCTGACAGAGTCCTTTCCCTTCCTCTCCCCACAACAACAGACACCTTATGAGGTCGGTGGGACTGAGAGAATGCGAAGAGAACTGTGACTAGCTCAAGGTCACTCAGCAGGCTTCATGTGTAGGAGCAGGGAAACAAATCCAGTTCACCGGATCAGAGTCTGCTGCTCATGTGGAAGTCCTGGGAGTCAAACCGCTCATGTGGAGGAGCGTGGAATCAAACCGTTCTCCAGATTAGAGTCCATCACTCTTGATCACTACACCACACTGGCTGTCACCTGTTAGAACTAGGGAGAGGACCCCATAAGAACATAAGGACAAGCCAGCTGGATCAGACCAGAGTCCATCTAGTCCAGCACTCTGCTACTCGCAGTGGCCCACCAGGTGCCTTTGGGAGCTCTTGTAATACTCTAGTAATAGTACTGATGTTTTTTTTGTTTTTTGCTGTCTAGTCACAGATAACTTTTGGCGACCCCATAACATTTTCAAACTAAGGCTCATTCCGCACATGCAGAATAATGCACTTTCAAACTGCTTTCAGTGCCCTTTGAAGCTGTGCGGAATGGCAAAATCCACTTGCAGACAGTTGTGAAAGTGGTTTGAAAATGCATTATTTTGCCTGTGCGGAAGGGGCCTAAGAGCCACCCAGAGAGGGTTTGCCGTTGCTTGCCTCTGTGTTGTGACCCTGGAGCTCCTTGGTGGTCTTCCATCCCAGCACTAGTCACATCTGACCCTGTTTAGCTTTTGAGATCTGATGAGATCAGGCAGGCTTGCGCTATCCAGGTCGCAAAAGAATGAGTCATACCGTGGGTATTTCAAGCATAGTCATTGTCCACTCTGACTGGCACCTGCTCCTCAGGGTCTGGAATCTTCTGCATTGTCTTTTTTTTGATACTTCCAGCGGATATATCGGCTACTGAGCCTGGGACCTCTGTATGCAAAGCAGGTAATCTATCCCTATATGCTTTGAATGCTCTCTATATATCAGTGATAGCGAACCTTTTCGAGACCGAGTGCCCAAATTGCAACCCAAAAACCCACTTATTTATCGCAAAGTGCCAACATGTCAATTTAACCTGATACTGAGGTTTTAGTTTAGTAAAAAATGGTTGGCTCCAAGGCGTGTGTTACTCAGGAGTGAGTTTGGTGGTAGTTGGTGGCTTTGCTTTGAAGCAACCATGCAACTCTTCCAATGGGTGAATCAGAACCGTAGGAGGGTTTACTCAGAAGCAAGCCCCATTGCCAGCAACCGAGCTTACTCTCAGGTAAAGGAGCACGCTTTAGTTCTTCGCATGAAAAGCAGTGGGGTTTAGCAGCGTTTACCCTGCTAAAACCTGAGTAACACATGCCTTGGAGCCAACCTACACTGCTTCCCCAAAACTAGGTCTTAGGTATAATGCTAATAATCGAGCCCAACGGCCCAGGCCAGCCGGGGGGGGGGGGGATTGTTTTCATGTGCCAACAGAGAGGGCTCTGAGTGCCACCTCTGGCACCCATGCCATAGGTTCGCCACCACTGCTATATATGCTTTGAGAGCCAGCATGGGGTAGTGGTTAAGAGCTGGTGGATTCTAATCTGGAGAACCGAGTTTCATTCCCCACACCTCCACCTGAGTGACAGAGGCTTATCTGGTGAACCAGATGCGTTTCCGCACTCCCACATTCCTGCTGGGTGACCTTGGGCTAGTCACACTTCTCTCTGAACTCTCTCAGCCCCACCTACCTCACAAGGAGTCTGTTGTGGGGAGAGGAAGGGAAAGGAGCTTGTAAGTCACTTTGAGTCTCCTTACAGGAGAGAAAGGTGGGGTATAAATCCAAACACTTCTTCTTCTGTAATGCGAACTCAGGATGTAAATATTTTAAATAAAAATGGAAGTTACTTTGGATGAAGCATTGTGTGTACTAATATGTCTGTAACAATCATGTTACTGAGATAAGAATTCAGCTTTTTGCGACTCTCAGGTTTTCTTCCAAAAAACCCCCAACCCCTTAGTCTTATGTGCTTGTGAAGGTAAACATAAGAGGTTATATATGTACTGAAACCAGAGGGTTGGCTGAGCAAGAATTTCAGTAATTGGGGGTGTGTTCTCAGTGGTTGTATCGTTCCTTGTCGGGCTCATATGAAT
This sequence comes from Sphaerodactylus townsendi, assembly GCF_021028975.2. NCBI lineage: Eukaryota > Metazoa > Chordata > Lepidosauria > Squamata > Sphaerodactylidae > Sphaerodactylus > Sphaerodactylus townsendi. The sequence goes on from NC_059434.1 coordinate 80,661,520, forward strand.
ATCAGAGCCAGAATAAATTATGCAAAATAGGAAAAAACCAAACAAACCTGCTTATTTGCATAGTGTGTGCAGGTCACCAAATTCAGTTTTCCTTAATGCACACTTTAGATTGCCTTTGCTCAAGCTGTTTATACCCATGTAATTCTTTGGGCTGTTTGTCGTAAGTGAGGCAGAACAGTTGGGACAACTTTTTAATGATTCAGAGCTTGCTTTCATAAATAGTAATGGAACCTGGCATTTATGTAGCACTGCGTGGCGTGGTGGTTGACAGGGGCGGACTCTCATCTGGAGAACTGGGTTGGGTTCCCCACTCCTCTCTGCATGATGGGCAGACTCTAACGAACCCACTCTTACACGTAAAGTCTGCTGGGTGACTTTGGGCCAGTAAAAGGCTCATTCCGCACATGCAGAATAATGCACTTTCAAACTGCTTTCAATGCTCTTTGAAGCTGTGCAGAATGGCAAAATCCACTTGCAAACAGTTGTGAAAGTGGTTTGAAAATGCATTATTTTGCGTGTGCAGAAGGGGCCAAAGTTCTTTCAAAAAACTCTCTGCCTCACCTACCTCACAGGGAAGAGAATACGATTGTTAGCCACTTTGAGACTCCTGTGGTAGAAAAAAGGGGGATATAAATCCAACTCTTCCTCTTCTCTTCAAAGCATGCACCTAAATTATCCTGCTTGAATGCTTACAATTCAGGAAGGTAGTTCAGTCAGTACCCTGACCTGGGCCGCCGCAGGGTATCCTGATCTTGTCAGATCTTGGAAGCTAAGCAAGGTCAGGCCTGGTTCGTACTTGGGTGGGAGACCACCAAGGGAGCCCAGGTCACTATTCAAAGGCAAGTGGAGGCAAACCTCCCCTGTTTTGCTCTTGCTTTGAAAACCCTCCAGGATCGCCCTGAGCTGGCTGCTGCTTAGCAGAGATTTCCACCACCAAACTGGTTCGGTGTTCTTATCTCAGCCTTGCAGATAGGCCGCCAAGAGGTCAATGCTTGCCTAAGGGTTCTTATCTCAGCCTTGCAGATAGGCCGCCAAGAGGTCAATGCTTGCCTAAGGGTTCTTTTCAAAAGTATAGAAGGGGAAAACCCTCCTGTGAGATTTAGAATCTTCCCCCCCCTGTTGAAATGAAACTCACCTCGGAGAATATATTGTTTATCTTGGGGGATTTCCTTTTGGATCCTTGTAAAGGTGATGGAAGATGGTTTGGGTTGATGAAAGGTGGCACCTTAAATGTCTGTGACTCTGGCTGATTCCACATGGGCCAAAAACAGCAGTGTGAAAACAGTGTGAAAATGGTGTAAAAGGATTTAAAACAGTGTGAAAGGGTTTATACTGTTTTCACACCATTTTCACACCGCTGTTTTTTGGCCCATGCGGAATCAGCCTCTGAGTCACACTGTGAACTATGCGATTTGTCTTGAAACATGCAAAGACCAGGCATTTCCTGCTTCCCACGCTGATCTAAACCAAGGCCTTTTCCGCACGCACAGCTTACCACAGATTTTTTTTCCAGTGGTCAGACCTCGTGTCTTCCAGACGATTTCTGTGAATTCATTCCTCAGATCTCCTTTCCCTCTGTCCTTGTTGGGTTTCTTCCCCTGTGTCTCTTCAGTTGCATTTATTCCACACGCTACTACTGAAAACGTATTCTTCCGGCTGGTGTTAGGATATCATCTGTGACGCAGAAGAACAACCCCATCCCCCTTTATTTACTTTTGCGCAGGTGCTCTAACATTACTGAGCAGTTACATTTTGAAGCCTCCATTGCTGCTATGGAGGACTATCTGCCCAAAATGGAAGCCAAAACAACTCCTGAAACAAGCACCGTTACCTGAAGGAACTCTATCCCACACAAAGAACTACCTTTTTCTGCCAGTTGTGATCCATGTAGAACCTTCCAACTCTAGGGCTCATTCCGCACATGCAGAATAATGCACTTTCAAACTGCTTTCAGTGCTCTTTGAAGCTGTGCGGAATAGCAAAATCCACTTGCAAACAGTTGTGAAAGTGGTTTGAAAACGCATTATTTTGCGAGTGCGGAAGAGGCCTATGATTCTACATGGATCACAACTGGAAGGAAAAGGTGGTTCTTTGTTTGCGGAGTGGGGTACGTGCTTCTGTTCCTTCAGGTTTTTTCAGCCAGTTGTGATCCACGTTTTTCAGCCAGTTGCGGTGCACAATTATTATTGCAGCAGACCCCAATTAGATGCAGCACTTACTCCCAGCATTCTTTGCAATTGTCCTTCAGCTTCAAAATCGCTCTCTGTCCTAATGTTTCACCAGTGGTTCATTATGAAATTGACAAATCTTCTCCAATAGGCCATACTAGTTTGTATACCGGAATATTAAGATCTCAAGTTCTGTATAAAGATTGATAGATCAACCTGGTTTGTGGCTGTGCTAATGCAGTATCACACAGGATTTTTTTAAAAAATCCCTTTCATAAAAGGAAGATGAGGAGGAGAAGAAAATGGCTAACGGGGAGGTTAGGCGATTACACAAGGGCATGGATAAGGACCCAGGTATTTTGGTGGGGCGAAGAAACAAAGACCTTTTCAACATGAGAGTGGTGGAGTCGCCTTCTTTGGAGGTTTTTAAACAAAGGCTGGATCAGCATATGTCGGGAGTGCTTTGATTGTGTGTTCCTGCATTGCCCGGGGTTGGACTTGATGGCCCTTGTGGTCTCTTCCAACTCTATGATTCTATGATCACAACATGATCTCTAGTGGCAGGGGAAGTAGTTTGTGAAACTATTACCTGTTTTTTCCCCTTTTATGTTTTCAATAGTATTACGTGTTCCTTTTAAGATTTAAGTTTTGTTTTCCTGACCAAGTTGTTTTGGAAGATTCGGGATGAAGGAAGGCTCAAGGCACATAAAGTAGTCTCTTTAGGATCTCTTTAGGATCTGCATGGACCTCTGAACTGAAGAGGGCGGCCAGTCCCCTCCCCGTTGGAGACGTGGCAAACCAAGCATGCTCTTGTGATGGGGGAGCAAAAGTGACACCTCTCAGGTCTTCCACGTTCTTCCTGCTCCTCTGAGATGGAAGAAAGCCAAGATTGTCTTTGATTTGGAAATGATGCACTTTGGGGACAAAGCAAGAGAGTGCCAGAAAATGCATTAGTGGAGTATCTTGCTTGGGTCATTTCTCTTTACAAGCCAGATATATAAAAAGAAACTCGAGGTGCCTGTTCAGAATACTTGTTGAAAAAGTGCTACAATGAAAGAGGGGATAGCAGTGATATCAAGAAGCTGAATGAAGAGCTGCATATTTTTTTTGTATTTAAAAAAAGGGCCCAAATTGCATCTAGAAAGGGCCCAAATTGCATCTAGAAAGGGCCCAAATTGCATCTAGTCCTTCCCTGAGGGAATGTGTTTGAAATGCTGCATGTTAGAAATATTTCCTTGACCTCTTCAGTATTTCTAGGAGACCTTTGAGAACATAAAAAGTGAGCTAAGTAATACTTTGTGGGATATAAGTAGTTATCCCTTTGACTTTTTTTTTCCAATTGAGGTATACTTTGCCTCAGGATGGGCAGCTTTGGGGAGGGAAAGGGTAGCTGTGTTATTTTGGGGCCTTTTTCTAGACAATTACTTCTCAGTGCTAAAAAAATTGCTTTTTGAGTGGGAGAGACCACAGATTCTATCCTTTCAGGGTAGTAATTGCCTGCACTCAAGCAGTAGCATTTTGCTTCTGAGAGAATATGATCTAAGATGTCTTCCCCAGCTCCTTCAGTTCAGTGCTTTCATTGCTAGAAGAAGAAGAGTTTGGATTTATATTCCCCCTTTCTCTCCTGCAGGAGACTCAAAGGGGCTCATAATCTCCTTGCCCTTCCCCCCTCACAACAAACACCCTGTGAGGTGGGTGGGCTGAGAGAGCTCTGAGAAGCTGTGACTAGCCCAAGGTCACCCAGCTGGCGTGTGTGGGAGTGTACAGGCTAATCTGAATTCCCCAGATAAGCCTCCACAGCTCAGGCGGCAGAGCTGGGAACCAAACCCGGTTCCTCCAGATTAGGTACATGAGCTCTTAACCTCCTACGCCACTGCTGCTCCTTGTACAAGTTTCATGGGTAGCCAGTGGATGCATTTCTGTGCGGAAGACAAGGTGACCATCTCTGGTGGCAGATGTTGGGTGTCCTAGTGGTCTGACTCACGTGAGAACAATTGCCCCAGTGATATTTTATATGGGGTTATATTGCTTGGATGTTTTATCTCCAGTACCATGTGGATACCTATTGGCTAGTGCCTGTAATGAAGAAAGCCATAAAATAAAAGCAAACAAAATTGCTGATCTTATTATTGGCTTTATTTAACGAGTGCCAAGGCATCACTGTAAAACGTTGGTAAAATGTCAAGAACTTGGTTTAAAATAGCCTATTATGCAACAGCCTTCCAGGTGAACAAGGAAGCTACAATAAATCATTTCATCCAATAAAACATGTAGAGGATCTCTGAAATCTTTTCTGTGTAAAAAGGCTGTAAACAGTTTCTGGAAGATCTGCAGGGTCATGTTCAGTTTGCCTAGAGTAGGGCCAATTGGTCATGGTGGTAGGGGCTGATGGGAATTGTAGTCCATGAACATCTGGAAAGCCACAGGTTGCAGACCCCTGGCCTAGAGATAGAACATTTAACTACGGCCTCATAGTTTTTGTGTCCTATGTCAGAGCGGGTAGGGTAGGTTGAACATCCCTGATATCTCCCCTCTAGCTAAACTGGACATGTTCAACTAGCCTGATCTAAACAGTAAAATTCCTTCCCATTCCAGGTAAGACAGTCAGACAATAGGCACGAATAAAGGCCATCCACTGCGTACTATTAAGGACATTATTTTAGGATTCAAACTCTCTAGCAGCCAGTGTACAGAGTTGTGGAAATCCTAAGGTCAACTTGGTAGCTGGAATGCAGACTGTAAAGCATTGTTGACAAGAAAAGAGGGGAAAATAAAAAAGGAGAACTTGTTACAAAATTTTTAAAAATACCCAAGGAAAAAATCATTAACTTTATCTCTCCATGGCATTATAAACAAGGCCGTCTTTCTATAAATCAGCCCTTCTTGATTTGGACTTCCATTTTGACCTGTCATTTTAGACAAGAGATCAGCTTCCCGTTCTCTCATAATCGTTAATATCGGGGGCCACAGAGGATTTTTAACAGCGAGAGGGATTATCTTGACGAAGCTGGCAGGCTAATGATAAGCTGTCTATCTGAGGCCGGGACACAGTCTTTAACATAACATAGCGAAGCAGCCTCAGGATCAAAAGGTAAATCATGACCTGTTAATAGAAAAAGAAATCAAACTGATTTAAGGGGACATCTCCAACATCAATCCTGGTGTCCAGGTATAAGAACATAAGAAAGAGCCTGCTGGATCAGACCAGAGTCCATCTAGTCCAGCACTCTGATACTTGCAGTGACCTACCAGATGCCTTTGGGAGCTTACATGCAGGATGTGGAAGCAATGGTCTTCTGCTGCTGCTGCTCCCGAGCACCTGGTCTGCTGAGGCATTTGCAATCTCAGATCAAGGAGGATCAAGACTGGTAGCCATAGATAGACTTCTCCTCCATAAATCTGTCCAAGCCCCTTTTAAGGCTATCCAAGTTAGTGGCCATCACCACTTCCTGTGGCAGCGTCTTCCAAACACCAATCACGCGGTGCGTGAAGAAATGTTTCCTGTATTTGAGATAACCTGAATGTGGTTATCTCATGGCAAACTAGATCAGAACATAGGTCATCAGGGTTAAGTACTGTCTACTCAGTTTGGTGACAGCTCTCCAAGGACTCAAATAGAAGACTTTACCATCACCTGCCACCAGATTGTTTATCCGAAGATGCTGGGAATTGAACCTTACTGCATGCCAAGGAGATGCACTTCCGCTGAGCCACTGCTGCTGTGTAAGGTGTCCAATACAAGCAATACATAGTTTTAATAAAAAATTCTCCTGAGTCAGCTGAGATTTTCAAAACGCGTGTCCCTAACCATTCCCATGATTCTTTGGAAACTCCAAACATAACATTTCATTCCTACTCTTAGCATTAAGAAAAAAAGTTCTGGCTTCTTATAGCCCCTGGGGGGGGGGGGGGGTGGGGGGGTGGGGGGGTGGGGGGGGGGGGGGGGGGGGGGGGGGGTGGGGGTGGGGGGGGTGTGGTGGGGGGGGGGGGGGGGGGGGTGGGGTGGGGGTGTGGGGGGGTGGGGGGGTGAGGGGGGGGGGGGAGGGGGGGGGGGGGGGGGTGGGGGGGGGGGGGGGTGGGGGGGGGGGGGGGTGGGGGGGGGGGGGGGTGGGGGGGGGGGGGGGTGGGGGGGGGGGGGGGTGGGGGGGGGGGGGGGTGGGGGGGGGGGGGGGTGGGGGGGGGGGGGGGTGGGGGGGGGGGGGGGTGGGGGGGGGGGGGGGTGGGGGGGGGGGGGGGTGGGGGGGGGGGGGGGTGGGGGGGGGGGGGGGTGGGGGGGGGGGGGGGTGGGGGGGGGGGGGGGTGGGGGGGGGGGGGGGTGGGGGGGGGGGGGGGTGGGGGGGGGGGGGGGTGGGGGGGGGGGGGGGTGGGGGGGGGGGGGGGTGGGGGGGGGGGGGGGTGGGGGGGGGGGGGGGTGGGGGGGGGGGGGGGTGGGGGGGGGGGGGGGTGGGGGGGGGGGGGGGTGGGGGGGGGGGGGGGTGGGGGGGGGGGGGGGTGGGGGGGGGGGGGGGTGGGGGGGGGGGGGGGTGGGGGGGGGGGGGGGTGGGGGGGGGGGGGGGTGGGGGGGGGGGGGGGTGGGGGGGGGGGGGGGTGGGGGGGGGGGGGGGTGGGGGGGGGGGGGGGTGGGGGGGGGGGGGGGTGGGGGGGGGGGGGGGTGGGGGGGGGGGGGGGTGGGGGGGGGGGGGGGTGGGGGGGGGGGGGGGTGGGGGGGGGGGGGGGTGGGGGGGGGGGGGGGTGGGGGGGGGGGGGGGTGGGGGGGGGGGGGGGTGGGGGGGGGGGGGGGTGGGGGGGGGGGGGGGTGGGGGGGGGGGGGGGTGGGGGGGGGGGGGGGTGGGGGGGGGGGGGGGTGGGGGGGGGGGGGGGTGGGGGGGGGGGGGGGTGGGGGGGGGGGGGGGTGGGGGGGGGGGGGGGTGGGGGGGGGGGGGGGTGGGGGGGGGGGGGGGTGGGGGGGGGGGGGGGTGGGGGGGGGGGGGGGTGGGGGGGGGGGGGGGTGGGGGGGGGGGGGGGTGGGGGGGGGGGGGGGTGGGGGGGGGGGGGGGTGGGGGGGGGGGGGGGTGGGGGGGGGGGGGGGTGGGGGGGGGGGGGGGTGGGGGGGGGGGGGGGTGGGGGGGGGGGGGGGTGGGGGGGGGGGGGGGTGGGGGGGGGGGGGGGTGGGGGGGGGGGGGGGTGGGGGGGGGGGGGGGTGGGGGGGGGGGGGGGTGGGGGGGGGGGGGGGTGGGGGGGGGGGGGGGTGGGGGGGGGGGGGGGTGGGGGGGGGGGGGGGTGGGGGGGGGGGGGGGTGGGGGGGGGGGGGGGTGGGGGGGGGGGGGGGTGGGGGGGGGGGGGGGTGGGGGGGGGGGGGGGTGGGGGGGGGGGGGGGTGGGGGGGGGGGGGGGTGGGGGGGGGGGGGGGTGGGGGGGGGGGGGGGTGGGGGGGGGGGGGGGTGGGGGGGGGGGGGGGTGGGGGGGGGGGGGGGTGGGGGGGGGGGGGGGTGGGGGGGGGGGGGGGTGGGGGGGGGGGGGGGTGGGGGGGGGGGGGGGTGGGGGGGGGGGGGGGTGGGGGGGGGGGGGGGTGGGGGGGGGGGGGGGTGGGGGGGGGGGGGGGTGGGGGGGGGGGGGGGTGGGGGGGGGGGGGGGTGGGGGGGGGGGGGGGTGGGGGGGGGGGGGGGTGGGGGGGGGGGGGGGTGGGGGGGGGGGGGGGTGGGGGGGGGGGGGGGTGGGGGGGGGGGGGGGTGGGGGGGGGGGGGGGTGGGGGGGGGGGGGGGTGGGGGGGGGGGGGGGTGGGGGGGGGGGGGGGTGGGGGGGGGGGGGGGTGGGGGGGGGGGGGGGTGGGGGGGGGGGGGGGTGGGGGGGGGGGGGGGTGGGGGGGGGGGGGGGTGGGGGGGGGGGGGGGTGGGGGGGGGGGGGGGTGGGGGGGGGGGGGGGTGGGGGGGGGGGGGGGTGGGGGGGGGGGGGGGTGGGGGGGGGGGGGGGTGGGGGGGGGGGGGGGTGGGGGGGGGGGGGGGTGGGGGGGGGGGGGGGTGGGGGGGGGGGGGGGTGGGGGGGGGGGGGGGTGGGGGGGGGGGGGGGTGGGGGGGGGGGGGGGTGGGGGGGGGGGGGGGTGGGGGGGGGGGGGGGTGGGGGGGGGGGGGGGTGGGGGGGGGGGGGGGTGGGGGGGGGGGGGGGTGGGGGGGGGGGGGGGTGGGGGGGGGGGGGGGTGGGGGGGGGGGGGGGTGGGGGGGGGGGGGGGTGGGGGGGGGGGGGGGTGGGGGGGGGGGGGGGTGGGGGGGGGGGGGGGTGGGGGGGGGGGGGGGTGGGGGGGGGGGGGGGTGGGGGGGGGGGGGGGTGGGGGGGGGGGGGGGTGGGGGGGGGGGGGGGTGGGGGGGGGGGGGGGTGGGGGGGGGGGGGGGTGGGGGGGGGGGGGGGTGGGGGGGGGGGGGGGTGGGGGGGGGGGGGGGTGGGGGGGGGGGGGGGTGGGGGGGGGGGGGGGTGGGGGGGGGGGGGGGTGGGGGGGGGGGGGGGTGGGGGGGGGGGGGGGTGGGGGGGGGGGGGGGTGGGGGGGGGGGGGGGTGGGGGGGGGGGGGGGTGGGGGGGGGGGGGGGTGGGGGGGGGGGGGGGTGGGGGGGGGGGGGGGTGGGGGGGGGGGGGGGTGGGGGGGGGGGGGGGTGGGGGGGGGGGGGGGTGGGGGGGGGGGGGGGTGGGGGGGGGGGGGGGTGGGGGGGGGGGGGGGTGGGGGGGGGGGGGGGTGGGGGGGGGGGGGGGTGGGGGGGGGGGGGGGTGGGGGGGGGGGGGGGTGGGGGGGGGGGGGGGTGGGGGGGGGGGGGGGTGGGGGGGGGGGGGGGTGGGGGGGGGGGGGGGTGGGGGGGGGGGGGGGTGGGGGGGGGGGGGGGTGGGGGGGGGGGGGGGTGGGGGGGGGGGGGGGTGGGGGGGGGGGGGGGTGGGGGGGGGGGGGGGTGGGGGGGGGGGGGGGTGGGGGGGGGGGGGGGTGGGGGGGGGGGGGGGTGGGGGGGGGGGGGGGTGGGGGGGGGGGGGGGTGGGGGGGGGGGGGGGTGGGGGGGGGGGGGGGTGGGGGGGGGGGGGGGTGGGGGGGGGGGGGGGTGGGGGGGGGGGGGGGTGGGGGGGGGGGGGGGTGGGGGGGGGGGGGGGTGGGGGGGGGGGGGGGTGGGGGGGGGGGGGGGTGGGGGGGGGGGGGGGTGGGGGGGGGGGGGGGTGGGGGGGGGGGGGGGTGGGGGGGGGGGGGGGTGGGGGGGGGGGGGGGTGGGGGGGGGGGGGGGTGGGGGGGGGGGGGGGTGGGGGGGGGGGGGGGTGGGGGGGGGGGGGGGTGGGGGGGGGGGGGGGTGGGGGGGGGGGGGGGTGGGGGGGGGGGGGGGTGGGGGGGGGGGGGGGTGGGGGGGGGGGGGGGTGGGGGGGGGGGGGGGTGGGGGGGGGGGGGGGTGGGGGGGGGGGGGGGTGGGGGGGGGGGGGGGTGGGGGGGGGGGGGGGTGGGGGGGGGGGGGGGTGGGGGGGGGGGGGGGTGGGGGGGGGGGGGGGTGGGGGGGGGGGGGGGTGGGGGGGGGGGGGGGTGGGGGGGGGGGGGGGTGGGGGGGGGGGGGGGTGGGGGGGGGGGGGGGTGGGGGGGGGGGGGGGTGGGGGGGGGGGGGGGTGGGGGGGGGGGGGGGTGGGGGGGGGGGGGGGTGGGGGGGGGGGGGGGTGGGGGGGGGGGGGGGTGGGGGGGGGGGGGGGTGGGGGGGGGGGGGGGTGGGGGGGGGGGGGGGTGGGGGGGGGGGGGGGTGGGGGGGGGGGGGGGTGGGGGGGGGGGGGGGTGGGGGGGGGGGGGGGTGGGGGGGGGGGGGGGTGGGGGGGGGGGGGGGTGGGGGGGGGGGGGGGTGGGGGGGGGGGGGGGTGGGGGGGGGGGGGGGTGGGGGGGGGGGGGGGTGGGGGGGGGGGGGGGTGGGGGGGGGGGGGGGTGGGGGGGGGGGGGGGTGGGGGGGGGGGGGGGTGGGGGGGGGGGGGGGTGGGGGGGGGGGGGGGTGGGGGGGGGGGGGGGTGGGGGGGGGGGGGGGTGGGGGGGGGGGGGGGTGGGGGGGGGGGGGGGTGGGGGGGGGGGGGGGTGGGGGGGGGGGGGGGTGGGGGGGGGGGGGGGTGGGGGGGGGGGGGGGTGGGGGGGGGGGGGGGTGGGGGGGGGGGGGGGTGGGGGGGGGGGGGGGTGGGGGGGGGGGGGGGTGGGGGGGGGGGGGGGTGGGGGGGGGGGGGGGTGGGGGGGGGGGGGGGTGGGGGGGGGGGGGGGTGGGGGGGGGGGGGGGTGGGGGGGGGGGGGGGTGGGGGGGGGGGGGGGTGGGGGGGGGGGGGGGTGGGGGGGGGGGGGGGTGGGGGGGGGGGGGGGTGGGGGGGGGGGGGGGTGGGGGGGGGGGGGGGTGGGGGGGGGGGGGGGTGGGGGGGGGGGGGGGTGGGGGGGGGGGGGGGTGGGGGGGGGGGGGGGTGGGGGGGGGGGGGGGTGGGGGGGGGGGGGGGTGGGGGGGGGGGGGGGTGGGGGGGGGGGGGGGTGGGGGGGGGGGGGGGTGGGGGGGGGGGGGGGTGGGGGGGGGGGGGGGTGGGGGGGGGGGGGGGTGGGGGGGGGGGGGGGTGGGGGGGGGGGGGGGTGGGGGGGGGGGGGGGTGGGGGGGGGGGGGGGTGGGGGGGGGGGGGGGTGGGGGGGGGGGGGGGTGGGGGGGGGGGGGGGTGGGGGGGGGGGGGGGTGGGGGGGGGGGGGGGTGGGGGGGGGGGGGGGGGGGGGGGGTGGGGTGGGGGGGGGGGGGGGGGGGGGGGGGGGGGGGGGGTGGGGGGGGTGGGGGGGGGGGGGGGGGGGGTGGGGGGGGGGGGGGTGGTGGGGGAGGGGTGTGTGGGGGGGGTGGGGGTGGGGGTGGGGGGGGGGTGGGAGGGGGGGGGGGGGGGGGGGGAGGGGGGGGGGGGGGGGGGTGGTCAGGGGGATTCTGAGATGGAAAAAGAAATTAGAGAGGCCAACAAAAGCAAAAATGTCGTGGTAATGGGCGATTTTAACTATCCCCATATAAACTGGAAAAATGCATGTTCAGGTCATAGTAAGGAGAGAACATTCCTGGATATGCTAAATGACTGTGGCTTAGAGCAGATGGTTGTAGAACCAACCAGGGGAGATGTGATCCTAGATCTAATTCTATGTGGGACCCAGGACCTGGTGCGGGAAGTCAGTGTTGTTGAGCCGATAGGGAACAGCGACCACAATGCTGTCAGATTCAGTATCTCTGCATGCGAACAAGTGACAACTACTAATGTAGTTACATTTGCCTTCAGAAAGGGAAATTTCTCAAAGATGAGGGGGATAGTGCGCAGGAAGCTGAAAGGGAAAATCAAGAGAGTCAAAAATGTCCAAGATGCTTGGAGGTTATTTAAAAACACAGTCACAAAAGCTCAGCTGGAATGTGTTCCGCAGGTTAGGAAAGGCAGCGCCCAGTCCAAAAGAAAGCCACCATGGTTAACAAGGGACGTTGAGGAAATTATTAGGAAAAAAAAGATGTCTTTTAGAAAATGGAAGTCCAACTTAACTGATAAAGAATACCAGAGAGAACACAAATGGTGGCAAAAGAGAAGCAAGTTAGCTGTAAGGGAGGCAAAAAAGGATTATGAGGAACGCATGGCTGTGAACATCAAAACCAGCAACAAACAGTTCTTCAAGTACATCAAAAGCAGGAAGCCAGCAAGGGAAGCGGTAGGCCCGTTAGATGACAAAGGAACAAAGGGTGTGCTAAAAGATGACAGGGAGATTGCAGAAAAGCTGAATGAATTCTTTGCATCTGTCTTCACCCAAGAGGAGGTGAGGAAAATTCCTGCACCTGAACCAAGCTTCTTAGGAGGCGAATCTGAGGAACTAACAAAGATAGTGGTAGACAAGGAAGAAGTTCTGGCAGCCATTGATAAACTAAATGTTACCAAATCCCCTGGCCCAGATTGCATTCACCCAAGAGTTCTTAAAGAGCTCAAGCATGAAATTGCTGATCTTCTCACTTTAATATGCAACTTATCCTTGAAATCAGGCTCCATCCCTGAAGACTGGAAGATGGCCAATGTCACACCAATCTTTAAGAAAGGATCTAGGGGGGACCCGGGAAATTACAGGCCAGTCAGTTTGACATCTGTTCCTGGTAAATTAGTAGAATCTGTCATTAAAGATAAAATTATAAAACATGTAGAAAAGCAAGACCTGCTGAGAAAGAGTCAGCATGGCTTTTGCAGAGGCAAATCCTGTCTTACAAACTTACTAGAGTTCTTTGAGGGTGTAAACAGGCATGTGGACAGGGGTGAACCGGTGGACATTGTCTACTTGGATTTCCAAAAGGCTTTTGACAAAGTTCCTCACCAGAGACTGTTGAGAAAACTCAGCAATGAAGGAATAAGAGGGGAAGTCCTCCTATGGATTAAAAACTGGTTGAGAAACAGGAAACAAAGAGTGGGTGTAAATGGGAAGTTCTCACAATGGAGAGATGTCGGGAGTGGTGTCCCCCAAGGATCCGTTTTGGGACCAGTGCTCTTTAACCTATTCATAAATGACCTGGAAGTAGGGGTGGGTAGCGTGGTGGCCAAGTTTGCAGATGATACCAAATTATGTAGGGTGGTGAGAACCACAAAGGATTGCGAAGAGCTCCAAGCGGACCTTGATAAATTAGGTGAGTGGGCTCAGAAATGGCAAATGCAGTTCAATGTAGCAAAATGTAAAGTGATGCACATAGGGGCAAAAAATCCAAACTTCACATACACGCTACAGGGGTCAGTGCTATCAGTCACAGACCAGGAAAGGGATTTAGGCGTCTTAGTTGATAGTTCCATGGGAATGTCAACTCAATGCATGGCAGCTGTGAAAAAGGCAAACTCTATGCTGGGGATCATTAGTGGGGGGTGGGGGGGGGGGGGGGTGGGGGGGGGGGGGGGTGGGGGGGGGGGGGGGGGGGGGGGGGGGGGGGTGGGGGGGGGGGGTGCCGTGGGGGGGGGGGGAAAAAGGCAAACTCTATGCTGGGGATAATTAGGAAAGGAATTGAGAATAAAACTGCAAAGATTGTCATGCCCTTATATAAAGCAGTGGTGCGACCGCACTTGGAGTACTGTGTCCAGTTCTGGTCGCCGCATCTCAAAAAGGATATTGAGGAGATAGAAAAAGTGCAGAGAAGGGCAACAAGGATGATTGAGGGACTGGAGCACCTTCCCTATGAGGAGAGGCTGCAGCGTTTGGGACTCTTTAGTTTGGAGAGGAGGCGGCTGAGGGGGGATATGATTGAAGTCTACAAAATTATGCATGGGGTAGAAAATGTTGACAGAGAGAAATTTTTCTCTCTTTCTCACAATACTAGAACCAGGGGGCATTCATTGAAAATGCTGGGGGGAAGAATTAGGACTAATAAAAGGAAACACTTCTTCATGGGGGGGGGGGGGTGGGGGGGGGGGGGGGGGGGGGGGGGGGGGCGGGGGGGGGGGGGGGGGGGGGGGGGGGGGGGGGGGGGGGGGGGGGGGGGTGGGGGGGTAGTCCATAACATCTGGAGTGCCAAAGGTTCGCCACCACTGTAAACAGTCCCCTCACCCTTTCTTTATGATCACTGTGGAAAGTCTCTTTCTACTATTCCACCTCAGCCTCGACCAAAATAAACTTCCAGTACTATTGTCTGTGTATCTCTTCTTGCAGCATATGCTGACACTCGGTTATATTTAGGTCAGATTCACTCTCTGGCTGAAATTCCCTCAGAATAGATTTTCCACATGCACAGCTAAGCATTTTGTCTATATCTTCACTTTTAAATCTTATTTACCTGTCACATTCTTTGAGATGTTACCAGAAGCTCTCCTTAAACCCTGATTAGATGTGTGTGTGTGTGTGTGTGTGTGTGTGTGTGTATTCTTTGCTTTTCTCTCCTCTGTTCATCCATGGAGAATTTCCTTGCTTGACCAGACTTCATTGTGATATTCAAATGCAAAACCCTTATTCCACACAAAGTGAGATTCTAAACCAGTTTAATTCCAGTTTCGAACCTGGTTTATCTGGGGTAGCTCACCAGAGTGCCTGCATTTCAATGTCACCGTGAATTTGCTGCCACAGGAGGCGGTGATGGCCACTAACCTGGATAGCTTTAAAAGGGGCTTGGACAGATTTATGGAGGAGAAGTCGATCTATGGCTGCCAATCTTGATCCTCCTTGATCTGAGATTGCAAATGCCTTAGCAGACCAGGTGCTCAGGAGCAGCAGCAGCAGAAGGCCATTGCTTTCACATCCTGCATGTGAGCTCCCCAAGGCACCTGGTGGGCCACTGCGAGTAGCAGAGTACTGGACTAGATGGACTCTGGTCTGATCCAGCAGGCTCGTTCTTATGTTCTTATGTTCTTAATTTGAGTTTAATGCTGGGGTGACACTAAAGGAGAAGGAACACCTATAGTAAATCCATTATCCTATTCTCTATAGGTAAGGCAGTGAGCAAGGCACACGAACTCTGCAACAAACTGTGTTTTGCACCCTGTTGGAATTCAATTGGCCTTTAAATAGAGCTTGTTATGATGTCTGAAAACACAGAGAGGAGGGACAATTCTCTTTTCCCTGTTGAGATCCATCGTTAATTGAGAATCCCTCTCCAGGCGAAAGGTCTTTTTTATTTCCCAAGAGATTGAAACCTGCATATGATCCTCTCTGGAACTTTGCTACCTCAGGAGAGAGGGGAGATTAAAGGGGAGGCACAAGCAATTTATTTAACTGTCTCGAAGTTTGCCGAAGCCCAGGATGTCCCAAGGGATTAGGCAGCTGTGGAGCCCCATACTGTGTAATTTGTCACCAGACATTTGCAGAGGGAACGTAGATGTGTGGCGTGGGGAGCAGATTTTTTTTGTACCATCCCTTTTGGGTAGCTGCCTTCCCCATTCAGCTCTGAATGGGCTTTCCTGGCCAAGGCCCCCTCCGCACATGCAGAATAATACACTTTCAATCCACTTTCAATGCGCTTTGAAGCTGTGCGGAATAGCAAAATCCACTGGCAAACAATTGTGAAAGTCGATTGAAAGTGCATTATTTTGCATGTGCGGAAGGGGCCCAAGATTGGGAGAGTGGATGTTTAGAAAGAGTTGTAAAGGGTGGGAAAGTGGTGGGTGGGGGATGGTTTAAAGACCCTCTCTCCTTCAGTCTTTTCCCAGTCAGGGTTCCTGTTCTGCATGCTTCAGAAGCAAGCCTGCCTAGAGTCTAATCATGGCCTCGGGTGATCCCAGTTTGCACTGTCTTTTATTGTGGGAGTTGCCCTGTTTGGGTCCCCCCCCACATTACATCCTGTAGTAAAATCCTCTCTTGAGCAAAGTACAGTCAGAAAGGCTACTTTTAAAAAATGCTCATGGCACACGTGGTTGCAGGATGTATGCACCCTGTCCTCCATAAATAAATTTTAGGTGCTGCTATTTGTCAATCGTCTCAGCAGCCCAAACCTTGCCCTTGACTTCAAGGAAGTGCCGGATTCATCTCTTCTGCATGCCAGAGAAGTCATATATCCTCATGGTGCTCGCCGTACAAGCTTATCCAGTTTGCTGTGACCTGGGTAGATGAGAGTGGAAGATCAGTCCCTGGAATTGCACCACCCAGATCAGGGCCAATCCCTGCTTGTATGAAACCTTTGTTATTTATCATCGTCATTAATCCTTGTCATTGGGCCTGCAGAGGTGTACTACCTCTGAAGTTGGAGGTTCTAGTTCAGTCTTCATAAATGTGTTGGATTCTTTTTTGAAGCTCAGTAGCTTTAAAGATGCATTAAGCAGGTATAGTCTGTTTCAGAAAAAGATGTTAGTATGGTCAGTTGATGTGCAGCGATTGAGAAAATTGCATGCGTCCTCATTAGAAAAAGTCCCGAATGGGTCTGAGAATTGTCATTCATTTTTATGCGCTGCCTTTTGTCAAAACCATTAGTTTGTGGATTGTTGAAAAGGGTACTTTGTATAATTAAACTGAATGCCAAAATGTATTTTTGCTTTTAAACAGATGGCGGGAAACAGGACTAGGTAGGCGCTAGGACCCAGGTGGAGCATTCCACAACAAAGAAGATCCGGCATGTTAAGTTCTGTGGTGGAGGAATATACAACCTTACTAACATCTTTTTCTAAGACAGACTATAGCGATTTTCGATATCCTCTACATTTAATTAGCTTGCCTGAAGAAGAAGTAGAGGCAGAGCATCAGGTAGTAGAAGAGATGGATACCCCCACTTGAGCCAAAGATTCTGGCTCTGCAGAACGAAGAGCACAAAAAAGGAAGTTTCCATGCCCACCACCTTCTTCCTCAGAAGATCCCACTTGATTTATCGAACAGTAATAATAAGTAGTAGTCAGAACTAAAAATTGGTCTGTTTTATTATATGGAAGTCTGGGCAAGATTTCCCACACACATATACACCATGCTAGGGATGCTACCCCATTGCAGGCATCTCCACACATTCTCCATGGGATCGATGGGGGCCATAACTTTTCAGACTCCTGTAAGCCAAAGCCCCCCTCCACACATGCAGAACAATGCACTTTCAATCCACTTTCAATCCACTTTGCAGCTGTGTGGAATAGCAAAGTCCATTTGCAAACAGTTTTGAAAGCGGATTGAAAGTGCACTATTCTGCATGTGCGGAAGGGGCCTTAGATGGGATAAAAATAGTGCCAAAGAGACTTCTGGTTCCATTCTGATTATGCCTTTGATGTTACCCACTCCTGGTGAGAGCAGATGGGTCAAAGGTCATTGACTGGTCGTGGGCCCTGCCTTATCATTTCCAACCTTTGGTTCTATTCCCGTTTCATATGACACTCTGAGCTGATGTGCTACATGGATTTCGACTGTCATTCATTTTTGGATGGGAAGGATGTAAATATCTTTAGAAACCTTAAGCCGATTCTCAGTTTTTGCTTGCATTAGTCACTTAAGCGACAGAAATTCAGATATTTATCTTGGTACGAAGGAGCTTTTAAATCTGTAAATCTGTCATCAAACCAAGATCAAATCTTCTGCACAGCGAAATCTCCTGGAATCGAGAATCTCTGACAACAACATGATGTAAATGTACCTATTAATGGTAAGGTACTGCCAAAATACTTGAGTTGCGTTTTTTTAGAGCACGGCTGTGAGATTAGTCACTCAAGCAAATGGCAGGAACCTGCCTTTTCTGTGCCAATCTAAATCAGTTCTTCCCCATGAACTTAAATGACACTCTGTCATTGATACACTGGCTGAATAATAGCTTCAGTTGTCTCCAAGCGTAAATAGAGATTTTCATTGTGCACTGGAATATCGGGGTGAGCGGCTTACATTTTGTTTCTTACATCTACTCAGTCAGTACCTGGAGAATTTCCCTATGACAGCCCTTTTCGATGTGGTAATAAATAAATTATTATTATGTTGTCTTTAAAAAAAATATTTCCATTCCTTGCAACCAGTGCTTGAAATGTTAAGCCCACAGAATCAACAGATTTTATTTTTAATTATTGTGTTTATTCGCCACCTTTCTCACCAGTTGGGATCCAAAGTGACTTACAGCATTCTGCCCTCCATTTTTTTTTATCCTTACAACAACTCTGGAGTGCGTTGAGAGTGTGTGGCTGACCCAAGGTTACCCAGCAAACTTCCATCGAAGAGTGGGAATTTCAACCTGGGTCTTCCAGGGTCTAGTCTGACAGTCTAACCACTACACTAGCTGTCAATAAGGAATAATTTTTTTAAAGATGGGAATCCATAGACACGTTACTGCTGAACTTTTTTCTGTTTTCAGTCGCTTCACACACACGCCCCTTTAAAACACATCATGGCCTCTTCCGCACATATAGAATAATGCACTTTCAGTCCACTTTCACAATTGTCTGCAAGTGGATTTTGCTATTCTGCACAGTAAAATCCAGCTGCAAAATGCATTGGAAGTGGATTGGAAATGCATTATTCTGCATGTGCGGAAGGGGCCTTAGGATCGCTTCGCAACTTGGTTGCTGCTTTGGCGTGTCCATGCTTTTGTTTGCTCGCGTGTTCGGCGTGTCCATGCTTTTGTTTGCTCGCGGGGGCCGGGAAGTCGGTTTGGGAAGTGGATTTAAAGTGGGTTATTCTGCATGTGCGGAAGGGGCCTTAGGATCGCTTCGCAAAGGGGGCAGAGAGAGAGAGAGAGAGCTGTGCCTGTTTATAATTCTGCACATTCTCATTTATGGTCTTAGTGGCTAACCAATATTTCATCCTTATTCAAACTAAGTCAACGTACACCTGGTTCTTAAATCTTGTACTAATCCCCCCCCCCCCCCATGTTGAAGGGTGCTTGGGTTTTTTGGGTGGGAGGAGATAGTACATTTTAATTGAAAAATTAAGTACCCTGTTTGGGTAAAGTATCATACTTGTTAACAGTAAAAGGACAATTGGAACACTGTTAAAGGATGAGATAGTGTGGACAAAAACAAATAAACTAACACAGACACTCAGTTTGGATGCCGAAGGAGAGAAAAACCTTTTTGGAGAAGGAACTATTTTCCTTTTTCCCCTTCTCTGCCAGTTGATACTGCCTAATGCCGCCTACGGATATATGAAATGGGAGCCAGTCCAGAAGAGCGGTGGGCGGGCTTGTATTTTAAACTGGAGTATGTATAGCTTTTCAAGGATCCGAGCAGAAAGGATGGCCTGTAATCTCCCACCACATTCTTGCAATAAAGCTGCAAACAAAATAGCGAGCTTTAGGTTAGCACATGCCCCTCTGCTACTCTGGGATATGCATGTCTTATAAGATGCTGCCATTGCCTGGTAATGCAAACAAAAGTGCATTTCTGTGATTCAGATGTGTGCGTGCGCATTCATGCGCGCACGCACACAATATGGAAATGAATTGCAGTCTGTGTGCTGCTTGGCGAGCTGCCAGGGTGACTTTTGGCGCTACAGAGGCCTTTATCGCTCCGATTGGAAAGTGCCCTCTTTAAGTGCTTGCGTATTTATGGGCCCCCTCCTCTTTTTACTTTCTCAATGCTGAAGCCAATTCCCCTCTCTGTGTCTTGCAGCTTGGCAGATGTCCAGTTTAACTCCCTCACCAAGATTAGCATTTCGGTTTGGACAGAAGGGGACCAGAAATGGTTTGTGACATTCTGGGAAAAGTGCCTCTATCCCCGTTAGCTTCGAGTCCAGTGGCACCTTAGAGCCCGACAAGAGGTGTAAGCTTTCGAGAAGCAAAGCGCTTTTTCTTCCTGACAAAGAGGGCATTGACTTTTGAAAGCTTACACTGTGGGAAAACTGGTTTCTAAGGTGCTACTGGACTCGAATCTAGCTATTCTATTCTATTGTATGGCTACCCTCTGAGATTGCCTGTTGGCCATCTGCTGAATTCTTCATGGCAAAGAAACTCCTTTGTGAACTTATTTGTTCTCCTGCATTGGGGGGAATACAGGCAGCTGGTCTTTGGATCAGCCTGTGGGCTAGAAACCGATTTTTCCTGGTCTCAAGAGCAGCAGCAGACATTTTGGAGACGTGCCTGAAACATTCAAACTCCACCCCTCCCCTACCCAGTCATTAACACATAGGGCTAAATCAACTGAAAAGCCCCATTAAAATGAGTTGGACTGGCTGAGAAGGGCTGTACCTCAGATTTCTCATCTGTACCTCCCCCTTATTGACACCCCCAGCATCCTTCAATATACCCTGTTTCCCCGAATATAAGACATCCCCTGAAAATAAGACGTAGTAGAGGTTTTGCTAAAGTGTGAAATATAAGGCATCCCCCGAAAGTAAGACGTAGCAAAGTTTTTGTTTGGAAGCATGCCCGACGAACAGAACACAGAAAAATAAGACATCCCCTGAAAATAAGACATAGTGCATCGTTGGGAGCAAAAATTAATATAAGACACTGTCTTATTTTTGGGGAAACACGGTAGATCTACTTCTATGCTTCCGTTTCATGCAGATGTGAAGTTTGCACCCCCCTGCTTTGATTTAGTGCTCTTGGTGGGCTGCTGGTTTTTAGTTTCACAGCGAGAGTAACATAGTTTGGGTGAAGGGAAGAAATCTTGCTCGAGGTTGCGGAGTGAACCATGGGGTCAGATGCCAACTCGAACCCAAGCTTTCGACATCCAAACCTAAACACAGTACACTCGATATAGGCGGGAATGGTTTTGAAAAGGAGATTATAGTCCTGTCCCCCTGTTTTGCATGCTTGGTGCCCCTTCTCCTTCCATCTCCACAACACCTCAGCAAACTACAGGTTTTTTTTGTCCTCTGTGTGAAATCACGTGAATATTAGCAAGACTGGACAAATGTGGAACATTTAGCATTCATTGGTGTACCCTGAACAAATGTCTTGAGCAATTCTGTTAAATTCGTTCTGTGGAATGATAAAAGCCCACCTGACCTCAACAGGCAAACCAATTCAGTATTGGGTGCTGTGTGGTTTCCGGGCTGTATGGCCATGTTCTAGCACAGTGATGGTGAACCTTTTTGAGACCGAGTGCCCAAATTGCAACCCAAACCCAACCCAAATTGCAACCCAACCCAACCCAGCAATTTAAACTGAATGCTGAGGTTTTAGTTTAGAAAAAAAACGGTTGACTCTCTCTTCCTCCGCCCCACCCGCTCGAGCAGGGGCCAGCCTGCTGTAAGATCCAGCAAGTCCTACGCGCACCGCTCTGTGCCTCTCTAGCATCTCTGTCCCCTCTGTTCCCCCCACCCCGGACAGTAGCTACCTGGAGCACAGGCACCAGGCCCACCAGCTGAGTCCTCCCTGCTCACCACGGTGCGCACACGTCGTGCTCAGCGGCCCAGGCCAGCCTAGATGGATGTGTGTGCGTGCGTGTGTGTGTGAGGTGATTTTCCACCCCCACATGACGAACTCTATGTGTGCATGCCCACAGAGAGGGCTTCGAGTGCCACCTTTGGCACCCGTGCCATAGGTTCGCCATCACTGTTCTAGCAGCATTCTCTCCTGACGTTTTGCCTGCATCTGTGGCTGGCATCTTCAGAGGAAGATGCCAGCCACAGATGCAGGCGAAACGTCAGGAGAGAATGATGCTAGAACACGGCCATACAGCCCGGAAACCACACAGCACCCAAGTGATTCCGGCCGTGAAAGCCTTCGACAATACAATTCAGTATTCATTGTACTTACATTTAAAAAAAGATATTTCCAGCTCTTTTACTGGCAGAGGTAAGTTGTTTTTTTAAAATGCCAGCAGTATTCTACCCAATTGCTCAGCAAGAACAAATGTGCCCCTGGCTTTCAGTGTTTGCATCAGGGAGTGCAAAGATACCGAGATGACTGCTCATCACCCGAGGCAGAAGGTGCTTGCCTGTAATTTTATTATAAAATTAAGTTGCATGTTTAATTATATAATGACGCTTAAGCACACTCGGCTACTTACAATGTAATTTTTTTTTGCTATTTTGCACTGACATGTTTTTCCCTCTTCGCTCCCCTTTGCCTGAACTGTAACGCCACCAACGTTTTTGGCTCCAGGCCTGGATTCGGGTGTAATGAATGAAGTATGTGTTTGGGTGTGCGCAGAGGGTGTGCCTTGCTTTAACAGCAAATGAGACGTTGCGTGTGGGGCTTTCTGCTTTTATTTTTGTTCCCCCACCTGTGGCTTTCGGTTTGGGATGGGAACTTTGGAAAACATGGGCTGTATCCAGGTATTACATTTGGCTACGGTTAAGGGAAAAATCTGCCTGAACCCTGTTTGCACGCAAACTTGATATGAAGAACTGCAGTTGAAAACTAGCTCTAGTTATCTGCAATGTACAAATGCAGCGCACGAGTTAAACTGCACCTCAGACTAATTGGGATTCTGACAGTGTAGAAGAAGAGGAAGAGTTTGGATTTATACCCCACTTTTCTCTCCTGTAAGGAGACTCAAGATGGCTTACAAGCTCCTTTCCCTTCCTCTCCCCACCCTTGTGAGGTAGATGGGACTGAGAGAGTTCTGAAGAACTGTGACTAGCCCAAGGTCATCCAGCAGGAACGTAGGAGTGTAGAAACACATCTGGTTCACCAGATAAGCCTCCGCCACTCAGATGGAAGGAGTGGGGAATCAAACCCGGTTCTCCAGATTAGAATCCACCTGCTCTTAACCACTTCACCACGTTGACTCTAGTTGTTAAATGCTGTTGTTAAATTTATGTAAACTTACAAAGATGTAACTTTGCTTGACCTGGCCTGGATGACCCAGGCTAGCTTGATCAGATCGCAGAAGCTAAGCAGGTTAGTTTTTACTGGGATAGATGACCAAGGAAGTCTAGCGTTGCTGTGCAGAGGCAGGCAATGGCAGAGCCCATCTCTGTTTGTCTTCTGCCGTAAAAACCAAATGGGGTTACCATAAAACGGATGCAACTTGATGGCACTTTTCACCACCAACAAGTTTGCATGGAGTTGCCCTGTAAATCCAGTCTTAGAATCTTAGCTGGGAGAAGGAAGAACTGATTTGAGTTTCAAATGGTAGATGTTTTGGTCTGCAGCGGAACAGCTACATTTGAGGCCAGTAACCCTTTAAAGACTAACAAGATTTCCAGGTTATAAACTTTCGAGAGTAAAAGTTTCCTTTCTCAGATGAGAGATTAATTTATGTTTCTGCGTATGTCCCTGATGAATGGAGATGGTTTTTACCTACTGTGTTCCGGGATAGGGAAGTTAATTGCCGCTGGCTGCTGAAAGTTGAAAGGTGTTTTGCCTAAAAACATTTATTTACAAATTTAGAAAGCCGTGGCTTAAAGAGTGCCGAATCTTTATTCAGCCAGTTGCTGCCGGCTGAAACTACTGCAAGAACCAAGGCCTTTTGCATCACCCAAGGAAACAGACCAAGGTAGAAACCCGCAGAATGACCCTTCTTTGAGTCACTTCATTTATTGCTTTTGCTTTCATTTGCATCATTTCCTCTTCCCTCAGACAGAAAAAAAACCTTTCTAGATCTCTCCTGGCTTGGAGAAAGGGCAGGAGCACACAGATCAGAACAGAAAAGGCGACTAAACTGTGAAAGAATGGGCGGCCCCGTGGGAATCTGTACCTGGTAGGTTGGTAAGAGAGGAAGTATGGACCACTGCAGTAAACAGGAAGTGAAGGTGAGTGAACAGGAACAGCTGGTCCATCTGCTCTCACTGGCAGCACTTATCTAGGTTCTTAGTCAGAGGAGAGGTTCCCCCCCTCAACACAGTCTACCTGAAATGCCTTTGGTTGGGGATATTTATTTATTTAGGAAAAATTATATACCCTCTCTCCAGAGACGTGCTTGAAAGCAGCACAAAACAGTCTAGCACAAGATACGTAAAACAGTCTTTAGGTTAGAAGCAGACCGTAAAAACTGCTTTCAAAAGATGGCTCCCCTTAGAACCAGGGGGCATACATTGAAAATGCTGGGCGGAAGAATTAGGACTAATAAAAGGAAACACTTCTTCACACAACGTGTGATTGGTGTTTGGAATATGCTGCCACAGGAGGTGGTGATGGCCACTCACCTGGATAGCTTTAAAAGGGGCTTGGACAGATTTATGGAGGAGAAGTCAATTTATGGCTACCAATCTTGATCCTCTTTGATCTGAGATTGCAAATGCCTTAGCAGACCAGGTGCTCGGGAGCAGCAGCAGCAGTAGAAGGCCATTGCTTTCACATCCTGCATGTGAGCTCCCAATGGCACCTGGTGGGCCACTGCGAGCAGCAGAGAGCTGGACTAGATGGACTCTGGTCTGATCCAGCTGGCTTGTTCTTATGTTCTTATGTTCTAAAGCGTAGGTCAAAGGAAAGGTTTGGCCAGCCACCTAAAAGATTTTAAAGCAGACGTCAGGCCAGTCTGAATGAAGGAAGTGTTTCCAAGAATAGGCAGTTGCACTGAAAAAGCTTAATCTCTGGCCACTGCTCACCACATCTCTGCCGGCTGGAGTCTGGGGAACAGGGCTCGGGAGGGGGATCTGAATTCTGCCCCTGAAGTATTGCCCTTGCTGGGCTACAGGACAGTGCAGTAGCTTGTTTTATATCCATTAGTAGAATTAGGTTTTTAAAAATAACAGATCTTGTAGTGCGTCAAGGACTAACACAGTGGTTCCAAGCCTGGGGTACGTGTACCCCCAGGGGTATGTGCCAGAGCTTTTGGGAGTATGTGGGGAAAATTGCATAATGGGTTTGCTAATATGGGGGTACAGTTTTAAGGAAATGGGTTTGCAAGGGGTTTGCAAGTGAAAAAGTTGGGAACCACTGGGCTAATCGCTACAGAAACAAACACGCTGCCTCAACCGCTTATTATTATCCGTATTCCAACAAACATTAAAGTGCAAACAGTGAAATAAAGTGCAAAAATCAACTGTGCAAAATTCACATACAATTCTATAGGATATAGCACATAAATTACAATAGCAGCTCTTGGGTGTCGTCTATAGAACTGTATGAGAATTTTGCACAGTTGATTTTTGCACTTTATTTCACTGTTTGCACTTTAATGTGAATCTGATGATATCATAAACGACTCTAGTCAAGCAGCGTTATTCTGCTGAAAATGATATTGTGCAGGTTGCATCCATTGAGAGATTAACCACTGGGCTCACCCATGATGGGGAGAAGCTGTGTTTCAGTGGTAGAGCATTTGCTTGGCGTGCAGAAGGTTCCAGCTGTAATCCCTGGCATCTCCAGTTAAACATGACCGTGCGGTGGATGATGTGAAAGGCCCCTCTGCCGGGACCCCCGGAGAACTGGTGCCACCCCGCCCCCTTCCACATGCGCAGAATAATGCGCTTTCAATCCACTTTCACAATTGTTTGCAAGTGGATTTTGCTGTTCCGCACAGTAAAACCCAGCTGCAAAGTGGATTGAAAGTGTATCATTCTGCATGTGTGGAAGGGGAGCAGACAGTACTGACCTTTATGGGATTCAGTATATTGCGGTGACTGTTCAGTTTTGATTACAGCCCACAGGCCACCCAGAAGCAGGAAAACACGCGCTCGCATGTTTTGGCACAACTATTTCTATAGCTTCCACTTTGCTAGGCCCATGCAGTAGTTTAGAAAGTCAGGTGGCTTTTAATATGGCTTTTAAATAAAATTCCTGACATGGCTTTTAAATAATTCCTAATTTTCCTAATTAAAAAAATTCCTAATTTTAAAAAATTCTTAATATGGCTTTTAAATAAAATTCCTGAATATGGCTTTTAAATAAAATTCCTGACAATGTTAATAACATGGATATATAAAATAAGGCTGGAGAAATGTAAAGACCAGCTTGCTAAGGCCTGATCTCTGCAGCTGTTCTGACAGAGGGGGCATGATAAGGTAGACTCTAGTACTTTGTCGGAGGCTAATAAGTTAGAAGGCCAGAGGTGAATTTGAACAAGTAACTTTTCATGATGCCTGAAATGCTTTACAGTCTTCATACCGATCGTAACAGCTGTGCAGTCACATGCACAAATATTCCAAATATTGCTTCTGATGCAACAGTTGTGCAGTACTCCTGTTTAGATGCTGCTATGTCTTTTAAAATAGCGCTGCGGTGCTACGTGCTGCAGGGAACGTAGAATTTGCTCATTTCCTGCTGTACTTCTTGCCTCTATTAAGTGGATGAGCAAGGAGGTCAAAGATTGATGAAGAAATAGCCAATATGAAGTAAGAAGGAGAGGCGCTGGGATGTTGTTGTTGAGTAACACATGTTCCTTGCAGAGAAGCTTGCATTAGAGTACAGAATCCTGAAAATCTCCCATTTGTAGGCATGTTTTAAAAAATATATTACTTGCCCACAAGATAGATTTGAAACTGTGTAGGCTAAATGTCCCCAACGTGGTTCCTGTGGACGCCATGACGCCCACTGACTCTTTCCCGATGTCTGCTGTGTGTTTAGAAAGTGGGCGGGGCCAGGTGGAACATTTGCCCAGCAAGGCTTCTGTAGTCGACCCACGCGGTCAGCGTAAGAACGAGACGAGACGCGGAGATAACATCTGGTGGAGATCGCCAGCAGCGGGAGACCGGAGGTCCGTGTTCCTAGCGAGTCTCCCGTCTGCCGGTTCCTGGCACCTTTGTATTATCTGCTCGAGGAAGTGTAGGAGGGAGGACCCGGGGAGTTCGGGAAGCCCGGGAGAGTCGGGAGATCATCATGTGATCGCATGATCTCATCTGGCCTACGTCTTGGCAGAAGGCGTGCAGCGTCTGAGGCCTAATCCTCACCTGGGGGGCAAGATCATTGTCCCTGCGCCCGGTGATTGAGTCAGACAGTTCATGACCAGTGACTCATGGGGGGGGATGAGAATTAGGGAGTCTGCGATCACGACCCGGCAAAGGCCGCGGAGTCCGTTGGCGTCCCAGCGTTCTACCCCTACGGCACTGCTGGAGTGCGGCAGTCGCACTACTACATCTCCTCCTTTTTTTACATTTTAGAAAGAGGGGCGAAGCAGCTAAAGAGTGATTTAGCTTGGGGCGGCTTGTCTCCCTCCGCCCGTTTGGTCCAGAAGTTGACCAAGCTGCTTGTGTAACGATTAGAACTTGGATTGCGAGGGGTAAAAAAAAGGGAAATTCGAGGGGAGCTTCTTACACGTTACAGGCAATATTAGAGCCGCATTGAGCGAAACAAGATCCGAATAATAAGGCACACAATTGAACCAATGCAGAGCTGTACAATGGCACTCAAGCCATCCTCGGCAGCCAGCTCCAGAAGGGCCCCGATGACCACCAATAGGGTAGCAAAACATCATACTTCCAGATTAGATACAACTTCTTGCAGCTCCGCGCTTTCATGTGAATCAACTGGGAATTATCAGAAAGATTAAAACAACACATGTTATGTACATTCTCACAACCTTAGCCAAGGTGGTGTAACAGCAACAAGTAATCAATAAGCGTGACACGATTGTCTGGAGTTAAGCTTGGCCCGGAAGTTCCTGCTGCTTTCGGGAGGCCAGGGGCATCCAGAAGCGGTGGAGAGTAGAAGTTGATGTGGACCCGCTTAAGGGTGGCACAGGCCAGCCCGGCCAATAGTCTTAGCATTGTAGGAAGCGAGTCAAGGGGACTCCCACTAGGGAAGTTAGGGGAGGCCGAACTCGGCGGGGAGGGAGAGGCGACCCGGCGGTCAGCTCCCGACAGGAGGGAGGGTCGAAGAGCAGAAGCGGAGGCGGTGGCGGCCCGGCGTCGGAGCCCCGAGGGTGGAGCCTGGGGAGTAGGACAATGGTGGCGACTGACTGAGGCAGCAAAAGAGTTCCGGCAGGGGAGTGAGGTGAGGAATGTAGTTAAGCGTCCTCTCCCCGCGGAGTCCAGAACCAGCCCACAGGGGGGCAGGATGTTTCGGGCTGAACAGAGGGAATGCTCCTCCCATGTGTGTAATGCAGTTCCAACTGGCCGAGCGGCCAGGCTGGATGGCCGGAGTGGGGTTCCCACGTTTAATTTCTGCGCCCGGTGATGCTGGCGCAGGTGTTGGAGGCCGTGGTTAGCGACAGTCTTAGTGACAAAGGAGAGGCGCCAGCCCGAGAAAGGAGTTTAGACTGACGGGTCCCCAGTCGAGCTCATAGAGTATCCTGATGGATAGAAGGCATTCATGAAGGGGCTCAGCCCAGAACTCCCGCTAGGAAGTCTCAGGGTGCTTTGCAGGCGGGGCAGCGAGCAGGAAGCTTAGCAGGCTCCCGACTCCTAGAGTACTGGCCCAGGCAGAAAGATGAAGGCGTTGGCAGCGGCAGCAAACTGCTCCCAGATGTTGGTCTGGTGGCTTCGCTGGGGTGGCCGATAAAGCATCATCGGCAGAGGAGGCAGAGAGCAAACAGGCGACAAGGATGGTGAGGTCGCTGAGTTGGTGGTGATGATAGCAAAGAAGCGGCACAGAGGTTCTCGGTGTCGGGGGTGGTCTTGCTGGCGCCTTGGCGCTAGGAGCCTGGCTGGTGGTGCGCCTTGGCGTCTCCCAGGTCATTGGTCTTTGGGCGTGGCGGCGGCGTTCCTGTTGAAGATCGCTGGGCGGGATCCTCTAGAGATCGTTCCATCTCGGGAGTAGGTTGGTTTCCTCCTGGCGCCATTCAGCAGGTTGGCTTGTAGTGGCGAATAGAGTCCACGGGGAACCTGTAGGAAGAAGGGACTGAAACCACCCCTTTCCCAGGTTCACGGAGGCGGGTCCCGCCAGGCTCAGTTCTAAGCGGATGGCGAAGTGGGATCGAGTTAGTGTTTAGATTTAATATGGGAAGGAGAAGGCTTGTTTTGCGGCCTGTGAAGTTGCTTTTAATGCAACCCTCCTGGGGGGCGCCTACACTCCTCTTTCTTTAGTTGTTTGACAGGGGAGGGCAGGAGGTAGAAGCGACCCTGGTGGGAATTGGCTTCAGGCGTCATCAGGGTGCGTCAAGGCGAGGAGTCGAGCCACCGAGGAGGGAACAAGCCCGGGTCCTGGGGGGGATTGTGGTATGCATGCTTAATCAGCAACACAAAGAGGCGTTAGGCACCTTTGGGGGATGGAGTGCATCGAGGAATGAAACAATCGGCAATTAGAGGCAAATTTCGCACACACAGGAAAAGGAAGGTTTCTTTGCAGGGTTACCGTGACCTTGGTGGCTAATGCAGGAAGCGGGGATGGTGCTAAATTTTGTGATCGAATTATCGAGGGTTGCCGCCGCGAGAGACCGCTCCTTAAAGCTGACCCGGCGGCGTGGCAAACACCACCCACCCAAATCATGAGAGGATCTGTGTTTGCAGCAACCCCTTGCCCAGTAGTATTAGGGGCATAATGGCAGCCCTTTTTTTTAAACTGGGGCCTGTCACAGCAGTGCCTACGGTATCAGGGCGGGCCAGATTTTTGAAATCAGGGAGGAGCCAGTCAGCCAATTGGCCCTCCGCCTTTACTGGTCCGAAGAAAAAAAAAACAGAAGGAAAAGAGGAGGGGAGAAACAGATTTCCTCGCGGAAATTAGAAAATAATTTGGAGGGGCAAGATTGGGATCAGCGACCTGTGGCTCTACCGTCCCAAACCAGAGTGGATTTTGACCCCTGACTCATGAGGTCCCTTCCCCAGAGATTGACATGGATGTCCAAAATATTAGAGCGGACTGTGAGCTACGCTTTCGAGTCCTGGGCTGTTGACCGTGGCAGGCGGATGCTCCGTCTCAGCGGTTTGTCTTCCCCACCCCAGATGTCGCGGGCAAGCCTCGGTGACACTGAGTGAGACCCACTCGGCTGCTCTGATGGCGGTAACATCAGCGCCGGTGTCCACCAGGCCCTTGAACTTACATCCTTCTATGGCTAGCTCCAGATATGGGCGGGAGCTCGATAAGCGTCTCCACGCTGCGGCGGTGGTGGCAAACTCGCCATGTTGGCTGCTGGGGCTCGTAGCCTTTATTGGAGTCGAAGCAGCGGGCAGCGCATGGGGCAAGAAATCCAGCTGGCGCCTTCCGGCTCTGGCGGGCAGCTCCTGTGGGATGTTTGTCCAGACCTGGAGGTGGATGGGTCGCAGTGGCGTGGAGTCGATCACTCGGGGGCGATGAACAGTCCCTGTTCAGCCGAGGAGCCTTTGGCAGTACTAGCCCAATTGTCCCGGTAGGGATAGGCTCGTCATACCTGGGTTGGGAAATGACAAGAACCTGCGTGGGGAACTTAAAGGAGATGGGCTGGGTGCATGCGGCGAGATGCCGCGAGAGGGTGGTTTTGGCAGGGCCTTGGCGTTTGGGTCTGCTCTAGTACTCTCCTCCTTGGTCCTGGGCTGGGGAGGCGCCCGAGGCGGGGAGTTTCCCGGCGGAGGGCAGTCGTTTCTCCAATGGAAGCCCTTCACAACTAGCGTGGGCACGGTTTTAGAGTGGCCTTCTCTTCCTGGGGAGGACCCTCCTCCCGCGCCGGGGGTTGTAGGCCCCCCCACGGGCTGCCTACACTCCCGCCAGAAGTGTCGGGTCTGCAGTTAAAGCAGATCATCCTGGAGACTGTCATCCGCCCGGTTGGAGAGTGCTGCGGCGAGGAAAGGAGGCCCCAGCTTAGTAGGGCGGAGGGACCCGATGTCCTAGCAAGCCTTAAGCATGTCGGCCAGTTCAGGATTTTTTGCCCAGAGCCAGTGATTGCTCCTCGCGGCACTCCGTGGAGAGCGTTCTCTCTTACTTGGCGCATGAGGGAGCTTCGTTTTGGAGCCCACCCTCGCTATCTACCACCTGCCTCTTGGCGCTTCCTGGGAGCCTGTTCTAAAATTCAGCATAGGGCTCTTGGGAGTTTTGCGGATGGAGGAGAAAACTCTGGAGTTGGCTGGCGGCATTGGGGACTTTGACAAATTACGCCTTATAGAAGCACTCAGAAGAGGCGACGTAAGGGTGGCCTCAGGCAAGACCCAATCTGATGCGTTGGGATTGGCAAAAGCATCGAAGAAACCGTAAAAGCTGAGCGGCAGTGTAGAAGCGCGCGCCAAGAGGTAGCTGCTCTGTTGAAGCACTGCTGAAGGAACTCACTTTCCCCAGACCACAAATTGTGTGCAGGAGCTCCAGGAGCATCACGAAGGTGGTCTTCCAGTCATCTGGAACCATTAGGTGGTTCCGCTTATACGACCTCCAGCATGCCTCTCTCGCGTAGGGGCTAAAGTGACTCCCTCACGTCCGCATTGCTTACTTGCGGAGCTTCGGTAGAGATGTTATGGCTTGAAGTGACGTGCCTGGAATTGCCTTCGACAACCCGCCCGGATAGCGCCATCCACTCCCCTCGAGTATCTGTATGAAGTGGGCGGGGCACAATGCAAGAAATATCGGCATCGTCTTCCGTCAGGGTTTCTTTCTTCTGCCAGATGCGTGGCATTGTAATACGTTCTGCGAGAGTTTTTAGAAACCAACGCCATTCATTGCGATGGCGGCTAAGCGGAGGAATGCAGTGGCCGGAAAATGAAAGAAGCGAGGAGCAGAGGGAGAGGCGAGACTGGAGCAGCGGGAGAGTTAGAGGGAAATAGGTGAAGAAGGAAGCGAGGGGGGGCAGGAAGGAGGGACGAAGTGATCCAATTTAGTGGATAGAGAGAATTCCGGGGTTGAAATTGAGAAGGTGAAAGATGCGAAGGAGGCTGACCTACAGCAAAGGCTATGGAGTCTGCAGGCTGATGTGACCAAACATTGTCTCCGCGTCCAGTAGCAGCGACATCGGCTGGCGAGGCTCTGTCTTGCAAGAGTCGCCGATGTTTTCCACAGTCCCTTAGATTCCAATGTCCCCCCTCTGGGTACCATGGACACTGAGCCTTCCAATCTCCCTCTCAACCAATTTCGCGCGCTCAGCAACTTCGTCCCTCACGGGGACCCTGCAGCATTTGGATTAGCAGCTTTCCAGTTAGATCAGCATTAGCGTCGCATAAGCCTCTTTTGCAAGCTCCCATATCTCCACCGGATTGATATTCCGTCCCGGACGAGAGAGTGTCCTAGGGCCCGGCGTGTCTCTGGATCGCCCGATCCAGAGGACGAAAGCGATACCCGAAGCAGGTAGTCCCTGGATGCGCCGATCCAGCGGACTTGATTATCGCTGACGCTTCCCGAAGGCTGACGGTGAAGGAGCAGGGTGGAGGTTGAGAGGATTCCCGGGTTTCGGCACCAGCATGTAGTCGACCCGCATAGGTCGAAAGCGTATAACGACTGGCGAGGCGGAGATAACATCTGGTGGAGATGTCGCCAGCGGGGAGACGGAGGAGTCCGTGTTCATCGCGAGTCTCCCGTCTGCCCGGTTCCTGGCACCTTTTATTGTTATCCTATCGCTCCGTGTAGGAGGGAGGGACGGGGAGTTCGGGGAAGGCGGCGGAGGTCGGGGAGATCATCATATGATGCGACCATGAATCTCATCTGGCTACGTCGCGAGGAAGGAGGCGTCGCAGCGTCTGAAGGCCTAATCCTCTACCTGGGGGGCAAGATCATTGTCCCTCGCCCGGTGATTAGAGTCAGACAGTTCATGACCGTGACTCATGGGGGGGATGAGGAGTAGAGGTGCGTCGACGGCAACGGCCGCCCTTAAGGTCGTTAAGCGTCCCCAGCGTTCTACTCACGAGCACTGCTGGAATTACGGCAGTGCACTACTACAGCTTCAGATTGGCCTTTGGACATTTCATTTATATATTTTATTTGGCTTACAGACGGGCTCAAAGTGTCTTAAAACAGTCGAACCACAATATTATAATCAATAATTGCAATATAGCATCCTGCAGTATAGCCCTAGATTACTAATAATAAATCAACCAGAGGGAAAATGAATGGCTAATAATAGATGTAAAACTAATAGACAGGTGAAAAAAAAATTAAAAAGGGAAGAGTGGGAGGGGAAGCGAGGCCAGCCAGTTGGAATACTGTTGCAACCCTCAGCGGTAGGCATGGCAGGACAGCTCTGTCTCGCAGGCCTTGCAAAATTGTAATCTGTCCCGCAGGGCCTGGTCTCATTAGACAGAATGTTCCACCAGGGCCGGGGCAGAGCTGAGAAAGTTCTGGCCCTGGTAAAGGAAGGCTGGACAGATATGGGGCCAGGGACCACCTGTAAGTCATTATTCACCAAGCTAAGAACTTGGGTGCTGTGTGGTTTCTGGGCTGTGTGGCCGTGTTCTAGCAGCATTCTCTCCTGACGTTTCGCCTGCATCTGTGGCTGGCATCTTCAGAGGATGCCAGCCACAGATGCAGGCGAAACGTCAGGAGAGAATGCTGCTAGAACACGGCCATACAGCCCGGAAACCACACAGCACCCAAGTGATTCCGGCCGTGAAAGCCTTCGACAATACAAGCTAAGAACTCTTTGTGGGATTGTTGTTGAAAGCCACCCTGAGCTTGTATGGGGAAGAGTGGCCTATGAAATGAAATAAATAAAATAAGTATTGGGAAATGTGGTCCTGCAGATACGAAGGTCCCAGGCTGTTTAGGGCTTTAAAGATTAATGCCAAAACCTTGAACCTGATCTGGTACTCCACCTGGCGTCAATGCAACTGGTGGAGCCCACCATGGTGTTCCCACGAGTACCCGTGCAGCTGCATTTTGAGCCAGCTGAAGCTTCTGGAGTAGTTTCAAGGGCAGCCCTGTGTAGAGCGAGTTCCAGTAGTCTAATCTGGAGGGGACTGTTGCACGATCCACACGGCTAAGTCGAGGCAGGTAGGGTGCCAGCTGATAAGCCTGGCGAAGATGGAAAAATGCCAGACTGGCAACGCCCATGATTTGTGCCTCCATAGACAAGGAGACATCCAGGATTACTCCCAAACTCTTGACGGCTGACATAGGTGTTTATTACACACGATCCAGAGTCAGGAGTTGACCTCACCCCCCCTGCATTGTTCTGGCCCAGCCGCAGAACCTCCATCTTCAGTGGATTTAATTTCATCCGACTGCTTCAACCATTTCGCCACAACCTCCAAACAACTGGCCAATGTGTCTGGGGTGGCATCTGGCCAGCCACCCATCAACAGATGCAATTGGGTGTCATCAGCATGACAGTGTCAGCCCAGCCCGAATATCCAGACCAGTTGAGCAAGAGGACGTCTGTAGATGTTAAATAGCATTGGGGAGAGGATTGTCCTTTGTGGAACTCCACACATCGATGAGTGGTGTTGGGACGTCCTCTCCCCTTGGGCGACCTCGGATAAATATCAGTCATTGCAAAGTTGTCCTGCATATCCCAGTGCCAGCAAGGCAGAGAGTCAAAAGATTGTGGTCGACTGCTGTCAGTAACAGTTGTCTCTGGAGATAATCTGAAAGGGCGACCAAAGTCACATCTGTCCTGTAGCCAGGTCCGAAGCTGGATTGAAATGGGTCTAGATCAGTGATAGCGAACCTTTTCAAGATCGAGTGCCCAAACTGCAACCCAAAACTCATTTATCGCAAAGTGCCAACATGGCAATTTAACCTGAATACTGAGGTTTTAGTTTAGAAAAGACAATTGGCTCCAAGGCGTGCGTTACTCAGGAGTAAGCTTGGGGTAGTTGGTGGCTTTGCTTTGAAGCAACTGTGCAACTCTTCCAACAGGTGAATCACAACCCTAGGAGGGTTTACAGCAAGCCCCATTGCCAGCAACCAAGCTTACTCCCAGGTAAAGGATTGCACTTTAGTTCTTCACATGAAAATCAGTAAGGTTTAACAGCGCTTAACAGGGTGATCTACACTTCTTCCCCAAAACTAGGTCTTAGGTTTAATAATTGAGCCCAGCAGCCCAGGCCAGCCTAAATGTGGGGGGGGGGGGGCACTCGGTTTGTGCGTGCCCACACAGAGGGCTCTGAGTGCCACCTCTGGCACCCGTGCCATAGGTTCACCACCACTGGTCTAGATCATATCTGTCCTCCCATTTAAAAGATGACATAGTAGGTGATGTGTAAGACCTCTACCAGATACCTTGGTGGACCGACATTGATGGACAAAGAGTCTGATTCTCTATAGGATACCTTCATGTGTGGTGACATCTGGTGGCTCAGAAATTTTGAGAATTCTTGAGTACTTACTATTTACCCATCTCCGAAGACTAACTGACGCTTAACAACCGTAGACCCTCCATGTCCTTACTACAGCTAAAATATTTTATTTACAAAATTGGAAAGATAAAAGCCCCCCTTGGCTAAATCAATGGACCGAAGATCTTAAAACTCTGTCACTATTTGAATGCAAGACAAACAACAATTGTGTGTGGGCTTTATTTTATTTTATTTGGAGAGAGCAGCCACCTGACTTTAGAATATGACTTGAGAGCTGGATTTGAAATCTATGTTCTGTGGAACTAGCTGAGAGAGAGTTTTGTAGGCACTTGGGTGCCGTTTTTTTCTTTTTACAATCTGATCAACTCCTAGAGAATTCCCCTGGTACACTTTGGCCCAGGCAAGAGCAGAACCAATCCAGGTGCTTTTTATTATGCAAAACAAGTACTGAATGTTGGGAAGTACCTTTGTTTTCTAAAGAAAGTCATGCAAGCAAAAGGACTGAAATAAACCTCTTCCCCCTTTGCCCAGACTTGGAATTTGTTTCGCTTCCACCTTCCTTTCTTATTTGCAGTTTCTCATCAGTCACTTCCAAGTGTCCTTTCTAATAGCTTGCCTCAGCATCTTTTCCATACCTTGCCTCTCAGAACTACATGGTGCCACAGTGTTCGTTGGGATATGGACGAAAGCCACCAAAGGAGGTTTCTGTAGGTCGGTAGGTTTATGTAAACCAGCTGGTCAATTGTTTGCCAAGTGAATATGGGGAATGGGTCAGGTTTGCGTTGTCCAGACCATACTCTTTAGTCTATGCATTTAAGGGCTTGCTTGCAGAGCAACTTGAGCCTTGTCCATATTTCTTGGTAATTTTTCCATCTTCGCCAGGCCCGGCGGTTGGCTCCCTTCCTCTCCCAGGCAGATCTGGCCACTGTGATCCATGCAACGGTCACCTCCAGGCTGGACTATTGTAACTCGCTGTACGCCGGCCTTCCCTTGCGTTTGATTCGGAAGTTAAAACTGGTCCAACATGCGGCAGCACGCCTGCTCACAGGTGGCGCCTTCAGAGAACACATCCAGCCTGTGTTGCGGCAGCTGCATTGGCTTCCGGTTGAATTCCGAATCATCTTCAAGGTGTGGGTTTTGACCTTCAAGGCTTTGCGCGGCCTGGGACCCTCGTACCTTCGGGACCGCATCACCCCATATGTCCCAATTCGGCCCTGCGTTCTGCCAGAGGCCAACCTACTGGTGATCCCCGGCCCCTCTATGATGCGGCTGGCCTCCACGCGGGCCAGGACGTTTACGGCACTGACCCCGGCCTGGTGGAACACCCTTCCTCCAGCTGTCCGGGCCCTGCGGGACCTGGGTGAGTTCCGCAGGGCCTGCAAGACTGTGTTGTTCCACCGGGCCTTTGGAGTGTCCAGCTGCTGAACGGTGCCCCCTCACTGCTCTGTGCCTGGGACAGTTACATCAGGGTCCCCTCATATTGAGGGGCCCCACCGCCCCCCCCCCTCATGGGGGAAGGTTTTAAATTGGGGTTGGACGCCTCTTGTTATTATGTATTATGGTTATTCGCTGTTTTTATGAGTTTTAAGCTATTTTATGGGATGGAGCTTATGTATTTATATTTGTATGACCGCTCCTGTTGATGTTCAAATAATGTTGTTCACCGCCCGGAGCCCTTCGGGCATCAGGCGGTATATAAATTTAAGAAATAAATAAACAAAATAAAAATAATGGAATGTGTGAGCTCACCTTTGGATGTGTACACACAGGCTGTTGTGCAAACAGGAGACCAGTGAACCTTTTGTTGGTCCCTTGGAGACGCTCTTCAAGTCCTCCTTACCCTGATCTGGCTGGCCCAGACTAGCCTAATCTCACTAGATTTTGGACGCTAAGTACGATCAACCCTGATTCGTACTTGGATGGGAGACCACCAAGGAAGTTGGGTCGCTATACAGAGCCAAGCAATGGCAAACCACCTCTGTTTGTCTCTTTCCTCGGAAACCCTGCAGAATCACCGAATGTCAGCTGTGACTCGAGGGTGCTTTCTACCCTGTTTCCCCTAATATAAGACATCCCCGAAAAATAAGACATAGTAGAGGTTTTGCTGAAGTGCGAAATATAAGGCATCCCCCAAAAGAAAGACATAGCAAAGTTTTTGTTTGGAAGCATGCCCGACGAACAGAACACAGAAAAATAAGCCATCCCCTGAAAATAAGACATGGTGCATCTTTGGGAGCAAAAATTAATATAAGACACTGTCTTATATTCGGGGAAACACGGTACCACCAACTCTTGTTGCCTTGAGATTTTTTAAAAATTGAGTCCCGGCAGGTCATTTTCATTTTGTTCTGTGAATATGGACTTCACAGTATCCGAATTCCTTTTGTGAGGATTAAAGGGTTCGTTTTCTTCTGGCTTTTGAGCTGAGTTTTGGCTCCCGACGTCAACCTCGGCGGTACGGTATGTGCCTGTAAACAAATGGCAGCGTTCTCTCGCCCCCAACAGGTGCACACGGACCGTTCATAAATCTCACAATCGCAGACTTTGTCAGCGGCTTGACCAGCAAGCTGGCCGAGGGCCTAGGGATCGGGTTTCAGATTTCGCAAGAAGGCACAAAGTTGCGCAGTGTTGAAATGCTTTCCCATGGACTTGGAGCCTGCGGGCTGGTTTGTTTTTAACCAAATTGCAGCAGAAGAGGGGTGTGTGTAGCTTCTCAATAACAGGCGCTGGTGAGAGGCGGGGAGGGGAAGATCTTTCTTTGCCTTCCTGAACAGGCTTAATTTTTTAAAAAATGCTCTGACTTTTAAAAATTACAAGCAGAATCTGAAATAGAAGAAGAAGAAGAGTTTTGGATTTATATCCCCCCTTTCTCTCCTGCAGGAGACTCAAAGGGGCTGACAATCTCCTTGCCCTTCCCCCCTCACAACAAACACCCTGTGAGGTAGGTGGGGCTGAGAGCTCCGAGAAGCTGTGACTAGCCCAAGGTCACCCAGCTGGCATGTGTTGGAGTGCACAGGCTAATCTGAATTCTTCTACGCCAGTGCTGCTCCCTGCTGAAATAGAATAAGAGCAAGCCAGATGCGGGCCCAAGCAAATTATTCGAGTAGCTTTGCAGTGTAGTGGAGAAAAGGAAATGTAGCCTTCCTTCCTATCCCTTTAACATGGCGTAAGTTGAATTTCCACATCTCACTCCCATCCACACGAATCCTGCACGTGAGAGATGCAAAATTTCTCTTTTGGGGATATTGTAAACCGGGAGATGAAATGCACCTGTCCTTTGTTTGGTTTTAATGGAGGCATTCAGTATATCAGTCAATCAATAACAAACAATGGTAATTGACCACCAGAATAAAACAGACAATCATCCAATATGTGTAGGGTTTGAAAATACCTGGAGATTTGGGGGTGGACCCTGAGAGAGTGGGATTTATGGAGGGGAGGGTCGTTGGTAGGGGATAATGCCATAAACCCCACCCTCCAAAGCAGCCATTTTCTGTTGTCAAGCAACGGAGAGCCTGCGTGGTTTAGTGGTTAAGAGCAGGTGCACTCTGATCTGGACAACCAGGTTTGATTGCCCACCCGGCCACTTGAGCTGTGGAGGCTTATCTGGTGAACCACATTAGCTTGTGCACTCCAACGCATGCTAGCTGGGTGACCTAGTCACGGTTCTTCGGAGCTCTCTCAGCCCCACCCACCTCACAGGGTGTATGTTGTAGGTGGGGGGGAGGGAAAGGAGGTTGTAAGCCCCTTTGAGTCTCGTTGCTGGAGAGAAAGTGGGGATATAAATCCAAACACCACTTCTTCTTAAAGTGAGTTTCTCTGAGGTACATCTGATTGTACATCCGGTGACATACCCGTGACTCAGGGGAGGTCTGGGGTAATATTGTGTGACTTGGCCCTTAGCAGCTCTTCGTTGTTCTCTTGCCTAATTTGTGTCCTCGAGAATGTGACCTCAGCTCCAACTTGGGACAGCAGCAATGTTTAGCAAAGGAGAGGAACAGTGAGGGATAATCTCTTTTATGAAAGGTAGGGTAGGTATCGGCACAGGTTCCTTAGGAGTCTTTGGCTCCATTCAGACATCACCCCACACCATCGTTAAGGAATCTTAACTAAGGGATTGGATCAAGGCAACTTTTTCACTCGGGGCTAAAACTATATAATGCAGTTTCTAATGAGTCAGGTGCAGATTTCCCAGACCTGACTTGATTTCCCCGCAGCCACACAACAGCTGTGGGGCAGGTCTCGACAAATTTTATTTGGCTGTAAGAGCCAGCCCGAAAATCCAGGGGCCAGACTTGTTCTCCAGTGTTCAGATTTTTTTTTAATTAATTGCCATTATTTTTGAATCCTAACCTCTTCTCAATTTCTGGTGATCCTATGAAAGCTATGGCAAAATTGTTGTATATACACACAACCCCTTTTATAGCAGCAGTGGCGTAGTGGCTAAGAGCAGGTGCACTCTGATCTGGAGGAACCAGGTTTGATTCCCAGCTCTGCCGCCTGAGCTGTGGAGGGACCCCAAAATGTACACAAAGGACTACAAGTCTCTGTATAAATGATATCCCTTCAGTGATATCCAAAGTATGATATTCCCAGTTGGACAAATTCATTCTCCAGTACAGAACTGAGCTCCGTGGAAGGCAGCGGTTGCTGACAGAGTCTCAGAACTACCTAGGAGCAGCAGTGGCGTAGGAGGTTAAGAGCTCGTGTATCTAATCTGGAGGAACCGGGTTTGATTCCCAGCTCTGCCGCCTGAGCTGTGGAGGCTTATCTGGAGAATTCAGAGTAGCCTGTACACTCCCACACACGCCAGCTGGGTGACCTTGGGCTAGTCACAGCTTCTCGGAGCTCTCTCAGCCCCACCCACCTCACAAGGTGTTTGTTGTGAGGGGGGGAAGGGCAAGGAGATTGTAAGCCCCTTTGAGTCTCCTGCAGGAGAGAAAGAAGAAGAAGAAGAGTTTGGATTTATATCCCCCCTTTCTCTCATCTCATTCTTTACATTTTTAAAAAATTAGCCTGTACGGTTGGGGGAAATTCCTAATGGGAACGAGCCTTCTTACTTCTAACAATGTTTCTTGAAGTCTTGAGAAGTTAAGCATCTATATAGTTTCAGTTATCTTCAGATATTAACTGCTGATCCAGGAATAGCGCAAGTGGGAACTCCGGCTGTGTGGGATGGATATTGTATGCTTATGCAAGATTATGTGCGCGATTATACTCGAAGGGTGAGTTGGAAGGAATGCCCAAGCAATTTCACTGGCAAGATTAACTGACAAATACAGCTGAGCTGTTGTCGGTCATCTCTCTTACAAAAATCCACATTACCCTTTCTCTGTCTCTACAGCTTTGGCAATCTCCCTAGTTCCTAACCTTAAACTCTCTCTGAGGCACATAAAGATCTTTCTGGGGAACCCTTCCCCAGTAAATAGACACAAATACCAGCGATGCAAAATGCATTTTCTAGTTTGTTGTACAACATTCTGTCTGTACACGAGACTAGTTAAGAGTCATGTGTGGTACAGGATGAGCCTTCAAAATTTGCAGGATCTTTTCTGCATTGATCTGGTAGCCAAGACTGTCTTGTACATTGCAGAGGATTTCTGGGGAATATTCGAGGGCATGCGGTAGCTTCACACTGGTGGTGTG
The DNA here is from genome assembly GCF_021028975.2 of Sphaerodactylus townsendi. Lineage (NCBI taxonomy): Eukaryota > Metazoa > Chordata > Lepidosauria > Squamata > Sphaerodactylidae > Sphaerodactylus > Sphaerodactylus townsendi. The sequence goes on from NC_059434.1 coordinate 80,701,581, forward strand.
TTTTTGTTTTAGATCTTTTGACTCTGCATTAACTAAGGGTATGGTTTTAAGCACCGGTTCCTCTGTTCTGCACGTCCGTGGGGAAAATTGGTCACGCAGTTGAATGAAAAAGGAGATCTATTATAACTGACATTTTATGGAGGAACCTTTAATAATCTTCTGAGGAACTGCAGGATTTGCAGAACCCAGCTGGAAAACCAAGTGGTGCAGGGCCTAAACTACACACGTGCTGTTCACGGGTCTGCCCTGGGCTCTGTTAAATCAGATGTTAACTGTGAGTTCCATGTTGAAATATGCTGAGGCATGTAGGGGCCTAGTTCAGACCAGCACCACAAGGTGCAGGGAGAGGCAGATTAAGCCTCTATCCACTGTGTCATTTTCCTGACCTGAAATGGCCTATCTCTTTTGAGGGATACTTTGGTACATTAGTATTTATTTATTTTATTATTGAAATTTGTATGCTGCTGTCCCACAAGGGCTCAGAGCGGCTCGCCACAAATCCAACACCGTAAGTTGCAGAAATACAAACAACAAACCTAAAATTATACAATAGCTGAACAACAAACAGCTAGCTAACTAACAGGTGACTGGTAAACTATAACTCCTGCTCCTAACCGCTCTAAGAGCTTGGGCTGAAATAGAAAAAAAGTCACCGGCCAGACAAATGGAAAGGTTAGCCTCATCCAAATGCCTAGTGGAAAAGCCTGGGTTTACAGGCCTTGCAGAATTCTGATAGATCCCACAAGGCTCTGCCAGTTAAAGGAGCAGCCTGCTGGGTCGGGGGGGGGGGGCAGTTCTCCACCCCCACGTGACCAGCTAGCATGCGCCCTGGGACATGTGACCCCACGTGTCCCGTGAGTGCTCCGCCTCTGCCAGGTTGAGTTCCATTGTGAGACTGAGTTCCTTCCTTCTTTACCATCTGTGCTTGGCAGGACTGAACTGCTGACAATGTTGTCTTTTGTTTTTACAGGTAGCTGTATCCAGTTGGGTGGCAGGCAGACCCGAGGGGTACCATGAAGATTTCAGGACCCCTGGAGAGCCAGAGGTTGTCTCTCCTCCTGGAGATAGCAATCTCTAGGGAAGCTCAGATGTGGAAAGTTCACGTGCCCAAAATTCAGCCCAATCAGGTAACGTTTCTTCATCTTTCTCCCCTCTGTTGAAGCCCTGTGCCTTTTCATACTCCCAAGGACTGGCATGCTGGATTGTCCTTCAGGGCTTATCAAATAGCCAAAACCCATTCAGTACAAATCCCAGCAATTTATGTCAAGGTGGAACCCAGCCTTTTAATTCATTAAAACGAGCAGCGCTTTGTTTGTCAAACTTATGTTCCAAAGACTCAGGAACAGTCTGTTCCGTTCAGCCCACAATGGTAAATCACTGATATTAAAAGGACGCCAGTTTCCACAAGTTAATTCAAGTTTTCCCTGTTGCTCTTGTGTTGCTAAAATTGACATTTTGATGGGTGGTAGTTGTTGTACCATTCTATTTGGAAATGCCTGAGAATGAATTCATATATTTAAGGTCTAAGGAAATAATGCACCAGGAAGTTTTCCTATGCAAGTCCCATCGCAATGAATGGGAAGAGGCTAGACTGTGCTTTAATATCCCTGTACAGGAACATCTTGACCTCCCTGTGTCTTGGCTTGTCACTTATGATTAAAGTAACATCTCAATTAGCATTTATAAACTTGTGGAATGTTCAAAGGGCATTTATATGATGAGGTTTGTAAAGTAAACAGTGTCTTACAGGTGAGACAAGAGAGAGAATCACATATCCTCCCCTGGGCTTCCAATTTCTTCCTTCTGGCCACTTTCTTTCTCTTTCTCCACCCCTCTGTGACTGCTGTCTCTCCTTATTCTGTGCTTCTCCACTTTCTCTTCCTTCTGTGTCGTAGATACGAAACAGCCAGTGGTGGGATCCAAAAAATTTAGTAACAGGTTCCCATGGTGGTGGGATTCAAACTGTGGCGTAGCGCCAATGGGGCTGGGTGGGGCACAACGGGGGCATGGCTGGGCATTCCGGGGGCGGGGCTGTGGCAAGGACGCAGCCGCTACGCCGGTCCTTGGGCGGGAAATGAATGCACGCAGGCGCAGGCTGCCACGCACGCCGGTGCACCTCCTGCTAGACGGCTTCAAGTTCTGCGGCCTACTGCTGAGAGGAGGGGCGTAACTAAGTCAAAAATCACGTGGCAAAATCACCAATTAGTAACCCCCTCTCGGCACACACAAATAATTAGTAGCCTACTCTCGGGAACCTGTGAGAACCTGCTGGATCCCACCTCTGGAAACAGCCCATCTTCAGAGGCTCGCATGGTGAGGCACCTGCTGGGCCCCACAACTTGAGGCTAATTTCAGCCCTGCAGTATATAATGGGAGGGAATGGAGCATGAAGCTTTTGCCCCGCTGCCTCCGCTGTCAACAACAACAACAAAATACCTTTATTAGGCATAAGTGTCCAGGACGAAATCACAAAAGAGGCAAATGTAACGAGACAGGTTTCTCATGCCAACAAAACCTGCAGCAAACACTGGGCCGTATTCCCTAGCATTAAGAGATTGTTACCGTTGAGTAGTTTTTAAGGTGCTTGCTGTAGGCGAGCAGTTGCGTATGAGCTGTGACAATAAGGCTTCCCTGAGAGACTTCTATTTTGGGCAGTAGAACAAGATGTGTTCGAGCGTTTCAATGCAAGTTGGGCAGTGTGGACATACTGCCTCCCCTCTCGTGGGCACTGGGGATCATCCTACTTTCTCGTGGGGCAGGGAAGCGTCGGAGTACAGCTGCTGAGTTGCTTCTTCCTCTTTCCTTTCCTGTTGATTGGGCATGGGGCAGGGCTCGATGCTCCTTCTGCCTGAAGAACAGGCAGGCGCCTGGTTAAGCGACTTGCCACCTGGATGAGTGTCCTGCCAAGTAGGTGAGCCAAAGGGGCAAGCAGGTGTGCTACAGCCTGTCCCTTGGTGAGTTTATTCAGTTATAAGGCCCATTGAGTTCATTGGGGCTTACTCCCAAGTAAGGAAAGCACTTGCTGTGCAGGAGGAGCGAAGGGCAATGTTTCTGCCTACAGGAAATGAGTCCCCCAGAGGGAATGTTGCCACATTGTAGAGTTTTGGAGGACCTACTATAGGGGCTTGGGGGCCTGGGGCAATTCCCCAGAGGCTGGATCCACCTGTTTTGGTTGGGAACCTCATTCATAATTGTGCAAGGTTCCTGAGATCTCAGTTGATGTTCCCTGTTTTGGGAAGGAATGTAAGTCACTTTGTAATCACAGATCAAATAGGGAAACTGATGAAAAAGCATAATCTTCAAACCTACCAGGAAAATACAGCAGATGCTACACTCAGCAAAGAACAAAAGAGCCCCCCTCACTTCTGCAGGAGTCTATCGCATACCCTGCAGCTGTGGAAAGGTCTACAAAAGAACCACAAAACGCAGCATTCAGACTTGGATTAAGGAGCACGAAAGACACTGTCGGCTTAACCATCCTGAAAAATCTGCAGTTGCAGAACATGTGTTAAACAAAACTGGACATAACATTGTGTTTGAGGAGACTGAAATTCTGGACAGTTCGGAAGGTTACTAGGTCAGACTGCACAGGGAGGCCACTGAAATTCACAAACAGCAAGACAGCTTCAACAAGAAAGAAGAGACTCTGAAAATTAACAAAGCTTGGCTCCCAGTACTTAAAAAATGGACTGATAACCCCACCTGCAATACAATACACTCAACCATACCTTTGCATATCAAGCTCCAGCCAAACACTTACTGATTGGTTCCCCACCCTGGGACATGGACAATATACCCCACTAAACTTTCCCTTCTCACTAGACGCAGTGTGAAACAGACTTTTCTCCTGGAGGCGACTTAGTGCGTCTTGGATGGGTGTTTCCTAACCCTTCTTCTGGGAGGCAGGATGTTGTTTTTTCCCAACTTCCTGTTGAAGGCCCGGCCTCCATCTTCCCCAGTATTTTCCTGCCTGAAGCAGGGAGAGCAGGTTGTCACTGGCTTTCTCTGTGATACACCTCTGAAGATGCCAGCCACAGATGCAGGCGAAATGTTAGGAATTAGATCTACCAGACTACGGCCACGCAATCCGGAAAACCCACCACAACCTGCTTTGATGTTGTTTGTAGAATCCTGAATTGTGTCCTCCAGCATCTTGTATTTGGGAGAAGTTTTCATTTATTTTTATCACAGAACTCTCTGTTTTAAAACTGTATCATCTCAGACTTGATGTTCTGAAACTGCAGTTTCTGGTAAATGGCCTGATATGAAATATAAGGTTATCTTTTTTAAGTGACAGCAGTTTTAAGTAGGTTGGAAATTGTAAGTTAAAGCCTGGGACTTTTAAAAGGTAGACAGATGGCTGGAAACGAGGAGATAAATCTGCATCACCCAGGATATCATATATATAGTCTTTGATTGTTTGACAATCAAAGGGTTTATTGTAGTAATATAACATTGTTCATTTCAGTGCCAGCGTAGACATAAAATATATAACAAGGGACTTTGGACTTTGCAGTTGACCGAGAGTCATTTCTGTTTAGCATGACTTGCTGAGATTTTGTTTTCTTTCATGATGATAGAAAGTTCTGTCAGGGATCAGCCTACTTACAGTGACCTTGTAGGGTGCTGTGTGGTTTCCGGGCTGTGTGGCCGTGTTCTAGCAGCATTCTCTCCTGATGTTTCGCCTGCATCTGTGGCTGGCATCTTCAGAGGGGCAATCAGATCCTCTGAAGATGCCAGCCAGACTCTGGCAGCATCAGGAAAGAATACTGCTAAACCCAGCTCAGCTGTTAACACAATGATTCTGGCCGTGATAGCCTTCAACAAGACCTTGTAGGGGCTTTGAGGCAAAAGGTATTCAGAGGTGGTTTGCCATTGTCTGCCTCTGTGTAGTTTCCTGGGCTTCCTTGGTGGTCTCCTGTACAATTGCTAACCAGAGCTGTTTCACTTCTGAGATATGACGCGATCTCGCTGGGCTGGGTCATCCAGGTTTTTATTTACAAGTCATCTTCTCATGGGCAGTTATCTGAAGAGATGAATTGATTGATTAGATCATAGGTGTCAAACTCGTGGCCCTCCAGATGTTATGGACTACAGTTCCCATCATCCCCTGCCATCACATTGCTGTCAGGGGATGATGGGAACTGTAATCCATAACATCCGGAGGGCCACGAGTTTGACACCTGTGGATTAGATGGTTAAACACTGTATTTGCTCCTAGCACTGTAGTTCCTGTGTACAGAAATGAATTGGGAAGTTAAACTGCCCCAAGAGCATGCTAGACCGAGCGACCCTTGCAGCAGGGGCTAATCAACTCAGATCTAAGAAGAAGAGTTGAATTTATACCCCACTTTCGTCTGCTGCAGGGAGTGTCAAAGCGGCTTACAACTCCTTCTCTTCCCTTCCCCGCAACAAACACCCTGTGAGGTGGGTGGGGCTGAGAGAGCTCCAAAGAACTATGACTAGGCTGAGGTCACCCAGCTGGCATGTGTTGGAGTGCACCACCTAATCTGGTTCCCCAGATAAGCCGGCACAGCTCAAGTGGCAGAGCGGGGACTCAAACCCGGTTCTCCAGGTTAGAGTGCACCTGCTCTTAACCACTGCACCATGCTTCCCCCTGCTGCAGCCCAACATGCCCCTGAAATCCTGCTTCTGGGGGACAGACGAGTCACCCCCAAGAGGATCACCAGAGGGGAGTTGGAGGTAAGATAGTCATCTTGTGCCTTCCATCCTTTCTGTTATTCAGAAGTGTGAGCTTTGCCTCCTGCCAATTTCCTGAGAGCCTTTTTGGCTTGGAAGCATTGCAAACAAATAAGATCACAGTGTCAGATGCGTTCTAGCCAGGTCAATTCTGTCGTGTCTGTGGCTTTCAGAGGCAGTGGTTGGTGATGAAACTCAGCCCTGTTGTTTGATTCCCTCCCCCTCAACGTATGTTCTATCTCAGGGGTGCCCAACTCTAGCGCTTCAGATGTTCATGGACTACGATTCCCACCAGCCGCTGCTGGTGCAGAGACTGATGGGAATTGTAGTCCATGAACATCTGAAGCGCCAGAGTTGGATACCCCTGTTCTATCTGGTGTCAAAGCCACCAGGGAGCAGCAGTGGCGTAGGAGGTTAAGAGCTCATGTATCTAATCTGGAGGAACCGGGTTTGATTCCCAGCTCTGCCGTCTGAGCTGTGGAGGCTTATCTGGGGAATTCAGATTAGCCTGTACACTCCCACACACGCCAGCTGGGTGACCTTGGGCTAGTCACAGCTCTTCTGAGCTCTCTCAGCCCCACCCACCTCACAGGGTGTTTGTTGTGAGGGGGGAAAGGCAAGGATAAGGGTAAGCCCCTTTGAGTCTCCTGCAGGAGAGAAAGGGGGGATATAAATCCAAACTCCTCCTCCTCCTCCTCCTTCTTCCTCTTCTTCTTCTTCTGCTTAACGGGATGTGCTCTTTTCAGTTACGTTGAGAAACTAGGTGAAGTGCGTGTCTTTGCCAGGCAGTTTTGTTTTTCCATTCCTGTCTTTAGTGTTTATTTTGGAACTTGCTTGAAATTGGGGAAGCTGCAAGATATGCTGTGAGCTCAACAGGCGTCTCTCCTGCACCTTTGATAAACGTCGGATGATGTCGTGAGCTTACAGAATTATTAAAATCTGCACAGCGACTGTCCTGTTCCAAAAATATAGCGTGTGATTTTCCCTATTAACATTAGCATTGGGCCTGTCTTGCAGAGAAATCCATTAAAAGTTGTCTAGCCGTGCATACTTACGTCATTCATTTGCGGTGCAGCAGAAGTGGAAAAAGAGAGAGAATCCACTTCACCCCAGCGTATGAAAGCTTTCTAGCGTGATTGCATAGAAGTAGTTCTGAGACTCTGTCAGCAACCGCTCCCTTCCACGGGGCTCGGTTCTGTACTGGAGAATGAATTTGTCCGACTGGGAATATCATACTTTGGAGATCACTGAAGGGATATCATTTGTGCAGAGACTTGTGGTCCTTTGTGTACATTTTGGGATCCCTTTTCTGTTTGTAATGTGTTATCCACGTTCAGTTTTTTTTTCTTTATTGTTGGTAATAAGCACAAGCATAAGCATTTTATTGTCATTGTGCACGCACAACGAAATTTACAGCAGCATTCCTCGATGCACACAATTTCAGACTCATACATCATACTCATACAATTTCTTACTCATACCCCATCCTCACTTTCCCCTTCCTCCACCCATCCCTACACAGCCCCAAACACATCAACACGAAGCCGCAGAGTTCAGCATAGCCACAGCTCTAGAGTAGAAGCTGTCTCTAAGCCTCTTTGTCCTAGATTTGATAGTCCTGTATCGCCTACCAGATGGTAGCAGTTCAAAAAGAGAGTGTGCTGGATGAGACGGGTCCCTCAGAATATTTTGGGCTTTTTTTAGGCTTTGGGAATTGTAGAGTTCTTCCAAGGAGGAGAGAGGGCAGCCGATAATCCTTTGTGCAGTAGTGATCACCCTTTGGAGCACCTTCCTATCTGCCACTGTGCAACTGGAGAACCATACACAGATGCAGTAGGTTAAGACATTCTCTATAGCACAGCGGTAAAAGGACACCAGGAGTTTTCCATCCAGTTGTTGCTTCCTTAAAAGTCTCAGATAGTACAGTCTTTGGGTAATTGGGTAATTTCATACCGACTTTTAAATTATTTCTATTCAAGGTATAGTTTTAACGCTGTTCTTTGAGCCAGACCGAGGTATTCTTTTTACAGTATCCATACTGTGTCTGGCTCATCTTGTCTACTGAATATCATACTTTCCCCCAGCACGGCATAATTTCTCTAGAAGAAGCTGCCAGTCTGGCATGAGGCCCAGGTAGGTTTCCTGTTCTGGCTTTGTGCGAGCATCCAAAGATTGCCACCAGCATTACGCAAATACCAACGATTATCCTAGATTTCCTAACCTTAGTGGGGTGGATTTATGGAGGCAGGGTGGTATAGCCCCAGAAGGGGCCTCAGAAAACAGAAAGCAGAATAATGCACTTTAAGTCCACTTTCACAATTGTTTGCAAGTGGATTTTGCTATTCCACACAGCTGCAAAGTGGATTGAAAGTGGATTGAAAGTGCATTATTCTACATGTGCAGAAGGGGCCAGAGATTCACAGATGTGGTGGGTGAGCTTCTGAAAACATTGTCTCTTTGCTCTGGCTATGCTAACTTGATGTATCGATAGCATCTGTACAAGGGCCACTCTTAAAATAGTGTGATGGAGGAAAATATTTTCGTTTTGTATTCTGGGCCCAAACGGAGTAGTTTTAGCATGCTCTATTTTATTGTCCTTTCTGTACGGAAATTCGAAGTATCCGAGCCCTATTTTAGCAAATAGGACAGGACTTTCTGATTTGCTAAGTTGTTCCTTCTCTTGAACAATTCTAATCTTTTGGGGAGGCCGGCTGCTGATAGGTGCCCATTAATAACAACTGAGACCCGCTGTTCCCCTCCCAGAGTCAGAGGAGTGAAAGGTTGAACGCCATCTGTTTTAAATATTTATGAACTTGGAGCGCTGCATTTTAACTGATATGATTTTTAGCATTTTACCCTATTTATCCACTTGTATGTATTATGTTGTGAACCACCCTGAGCCCCTCGGGGGAGGGCGGTATAAAAGTGGAACAAATAAATAAATAAATAATAAAATAATCTTGAAATAAGTGAGAAAGTAGCAAAAATTTGGCAAGATGCCATAAATCTGCATCAAGCTAAGACTGGGTGATAAACTGTCATCTACTTTTCCTCACTGTAATTTGTGGTTGTGGGTTGTCCTCAGTTTTGTTTATGGCTTTTGGTCATGGTTGCCTGATAGGTTTTATATGCCACTAAAAGTTTTCTGTCTGTCTGTATAGTCTTAGGCCCTTTCCTTATAGGCCAAGAAACGCATGTTAAATGTGGAATAAAACCCGGGGGTGGGGGAGACTTCGTATGGATCCCGTTCCTAATGCGGATCCACTCCACGTTTCCCCGCCCAACCCGGCTTTTTCAAGAATCGCGATTTTCACGATTCTTTTGTTTTAACGAGCCTCACAGCTGCGGCCAAGCGAACAGCTGGGCAGGAGGCATGTTGAAACAAAAGAATCTCGGGTATTTGGGGTTCCCTGGCTCCCATCTGTGTAGCCATGCAGGCACACAGGGGCTTATCGTGGCTCTGGGGAATCGGCTGTGTCTACCTGCGGAGCTACACAGGTAGCAACACACAAAAAAGACACGTCTCTGTGTGGAGGCATGCGCCCCGGCCAGTGTGCTCACTGTTCATGGGACAGCCAGCCATACGAACAGGCTGGGGTGAGGATGGGTTCATGTAACCCGCCTTTCACCCACGTTTCTTGGCCCCTGCAGAAAGAGCCTTAGATAGGACTGTGTGTTGATTTAAAATATATATATATATATTCTGCACCCAGCCAGCCCCAATTGTGAACCGTTCTGTTAGAGAGCCAGTGTGTTGCAGTAGCTAGAGTGTCAGACTACGATCTAGGGGACCTGGGTTCAAATTCCAGTTTTGCCATGGAAACTTGTTGGGTGACCCTGGGCCAGTCACACACTCTCTGCCTTACCTGCCACATAGGATAGTTGTGAGGAGAAAATGGAAGAGAAGAAAATGAGATAAACCTCCTTGGATTCCCATTGGGGGGTGCGGGGTGGTAGAGTATAAATGAAGTAAGTGAAGATTCTGACCTATATAAATTGTACAAATTGACAATTTCTGTTTATTTTTACATACTTCTGGTCTCTATTGTGGTGTTGCAAATCATGGGGAGAAACAAGGAACAGTTTGAGCCACAGAAACCTTGTCCACCAGCCTCAGGAAATTTTATTCTTCTAGCTCACCAGTCCTTGAAATGTCAGCAAGCATTACCAGTAGTCTTTCAGGCGTAACTGAGCAGCCAGGAGGGCTGAGAACGTGTGTTTTTAAGGAAAGTTCTCTTCCTTCCTTCCTTCCTTCCTTCCTTCCTTCCTTCCTTCCTTCCTTCCTTCCTTCCTTCCTTCCTTCCTTCCTTCCTTCCTTCCTTCCTTCCTTCCTTCCTTCCTTCCTTCCTTCCTTCCTTCCTTCCTTCCTTCCTTCCTTCCTTCCTTCCTTCCTTCCTTCCTTCCTTCCTTCGCGTACAACAACAGCACCAACAAAATACAACATCACTTCATTAAAACTCATTAAAGTTAGAATTCTGTTTCTAGTAACATAAGAACATAAGAGCCTGCTGGATCAGACCAGAGTCCATCTCGTCCAGTACTCTGCTACTCGCAGTGGCCCACCAGGTGCCTTTGGGAGCTCACATGCAGGAGGTGAAAGCAATGGCCTGCTGCTGCTCCTGAGTACCTGGTCTGCTAAGGCACTTGCAATCTGAGATCAAGGAGGATCAAGATTGGTAGCCATAGATCGACTTCTCCTCCCTAAATCTGTCCAAGCCCCTTTTAAAGCTATCTAGGTTAGTGGCCATCACCACCTCCTGTGGCAGCATATTCCAAACACCAATCACGTGTTGTGTGAAGAAGTGTTTCCTTTTATTAGTCCTAATTCTTCCCCCCAGTATTTTCAATGCATGCCCCCTGGTTCTAATATTGTGATAAAGAGAGAAAAATTTCTCTCTGTCGACATTTTCTACCCCATGCATGATTGTACAGACTTCAATCATATCTTTCCTCAGATGTCTCCTCTCCAGGTTTGGCCCTGGTTAGTAATTGGATGGGAGACCACCAAGGAAGTCCAGGGTTCCTATGGAGAGGCAGGCAATGGCAAACCCCCTCTCTTGCTTGGAACTGCCATTCAGACAGGTTATGCTGGGTCAGGGATTGGTTCTCCACCCAAACCCAGGCAAATGGAAACTGACCATTCGACGATTGAAGAACTAACTTCTAACTGTGGACCTGTCAGAGAAGGTCTTCTAGACCGGGGGTCTGCAACCTGCGGCTCTCCAGATGTTCATGGACTACAAATCGCATCAACCAATTGACCATGCTGGCAGGGGCTGATGGGATTTGTAGTCCATGGACATCTGGAGAGCCACAGGTTGCAGACCCCTGTTCTAGACCATCATTGTCTTCAGATGGCATTCCACCAATCATATATGCAAGATTTCATGGAAAGTGTTTGTCAAATGGACTAGAAAAAAGAAGGTGGTTCCCCTGGCTCTGCAGGTATCCTCGATTCTCGGATTTCTTCAAGATCGGCATCTTCCAGGGTAGCTACACCCATACGTGTAGAATTTGTGCGCACGGGTGCATGTTCGCACCCACAGATCCTCGGAATGCAGGACCTACATTCTCCCCTGAGCTAGGGGACATCTTGCAGGTGGTTCCCGTCTTGTCTCTTCGTACAGAGCTGTCGGCAGGCGTAATAAAAGGGGGAGCTTGGGACTGCGGAGTCGATTCCCGTGTTACCATTCTTCAGAGCAGTTCCCGTGCCTTGGCGAAGCCTGTTCCCTATTCCACCCTCCATTTTGCAGGCCGCATTTTGTGCAGCTCCAGGGATTCCAGGAACTGCGATCGGCATCTCACTTCTCTTGGCCAACACTCTGGCTTGGCAGGTTTTTAAAAACCACCTGAGGGAAAGCGTTGCTTTGCACTGCCAGCCGGGTGAATGTAAATATTTCAAAAGACCGAGTCTCTCGGTACAGGCGGAACAGAACGTTTTGACAGCAGCGGCAACAGCAAGTTCCCTGTTTAGGCCCGGCATTCTGTTCCTCCCCCATCAGCGTGTAAACTGCAGGGAGAGGGGAAAATAAAGCTGTCCTGAGACTGAAATTTTCCACTGTGCTTATGGCTGAAACACTCGCCCAAGACCCGAAATGCTGGAGAACACTTGTTGCCCGATATGCTACTTAGCATGATGATGATGAAGAAGAAGAAGAAGAAGAAGAAGAAGAAGAAGAAGAAGAAGAAGAACCCTTAGAGTTTGGCACTTGAACTTTTTAACTGAAATGCTTTCAGATAAGCGGGGGCGTACCGCCCACGAGGACATGGGGGGGGGAAATGACCCCGGGCACAATGGGGGGCGGTGCAAAATCGCCTCCCTCCTCCCCCACGCCAACCTGGCTCAGAAGAGCAGGGTCGGCATTGGGGAGGCACCTTAAGACAGAGCCGGCCTGCTGCTGTGGTGATGATTTGAGCCACCTCCTTCGCTCCTTAGGCCCTCGGGGGCAGCTCAGATGGGCACCATGGCGACAGGCCTCCTCCTGGGCCGTCCGCTGCGGCGTCCTGCCCCCCCTCCCCGGCGTCCCTGCAGACTGGCTTCTGCCCTCCCCAGGGTCAGTAGCTTGATCAGTAGCATCCTGTAGTAGCTTATGTGTGGACTACTTAGAAGGACCATACATGTATGGAAATTATGACTTGTGAAGGGGCCTTTTAGGTTTTGAGCCCATGTGAAAATTGGAGGCCCATGCCCTGTGTAGTCGACCCACGCGGTCAGCGTAAGAACGAGACGAGACGCGGAGATAACATCTGGTGGAGATCGCCAGCAGCGGGAGACCGGAGGTCCGTGTTCCTAGCGAGTCTCCCGTCTGCCGGGTCCTGGCACCTTTTATTGTTACTCTATCGGGGGCGTGTAGGAGGGAGGACCGGGGGGAGTTCCGGGAGAACGGGAGGCGGGAGGTCGGGAGATCATCATGTGATGTATGATCTCATCTGGCTACGTGCGGAGAGGAGCGTACGCGTCTGAGCCTAATCCTCACCTGGGGGCGAGACCATTGTCCCTGCGCCCGGTGATTGAGCCAGACAGTTCATGACCCGTGACTCATGGGGGGATGAGGAGTGGGGGTGCGATGCGACCGGCAAGGCCGCGGGTCCGTTGGCGTCCCAACGTTCTACCACGGCGCTGCTGGGTCGGCAGTGCACTACTACACCCTGTGGTTGTAGAGCTGTACAAATGCCCAGAGATGTTTATACTTTATGTATCTGTGTTGTGTGTGTGTGTGGGAGTTAAAGTTGTGTTCATATTTGGAGGCATCTATAAAATATTGCTAGCTGGTACAAAGCATTAATTAGCTGATTAATTAGCTGATAACGATTCAGGCGTTGACCTTTTAATGTTGTTTTATATTTTGCTTCTAGCCTGGGAGCTATTCTGAGACATGCTTGTAGTTGCTGATTTTTATTTTTATTTTTTTTTGCTGTTTTTATGCTTTGAAATAGTAATAGCTTTTAAAGGTTTTTATTTCTTGATGATTTTTATGTTTTAGTTTGTAAGCTGCCTCAAGGCTATAGAGGCAGCAGAGAAATGTTCTAAATAAATAAATAGACTGCAGCAGAAAGTTGCCCTCAAGTCTTGGTTGGGATATGTCTTTCAGAGGGATGGCTCTATATTTAATACAGTATACAGTAGGAACTTCCTGAGATTTATGGGTTAACCTTGCTGGCTATGGCATATTTCTTCAGTTGTCAATTTTTAAACCACTGCTTACTTTCTAGTCAGGGTTATTCAGGATGTTACGTGGTATCTGCATCCCAGTAAATTACAGGGGTTTCTAAAATGTCCTTTTAGATCTCATACTACTTAACCAGCACCCTGGAAACTGTTGTGTCCAAAGCAGCTGCTTAGGTTGCTGATGCTATTTGGTCCACTCTAATCTGGAGAACCGGGTTTGATTCCCCGCTCTGACACTTGAGCTGTGGAGGCTTATCTGGTGAACCAGATTAGCTTGTGCACTCCAACACATGCCAGCTGAGTAACCTTGGGCTAGTCACAGTTCTTCGGAGCTCCCTCAACCCCACCCACCTCACAGGGTGTTTGTTGTGGGGGGGGGGGGGAGAGAAAGGGAAAAGAGATTGCAAGCCCCTTTGAGTTTCACAGGAGAGAAAGGAGGGATATAAATCCAAACTCCTCCTCCTCCTCCTCCTCCTCCTCCTCCTCCTCCTCTTCTTCTTCTTCTTCTTCTTCTTCTTCTTCTTCTTCTTCTTCTTCTTCTTCTTCTTCTTCTTCTTCTTCTTCTTCTTCTTCTTCTTCTTCTTCTTCTTCTTCTTCTTCTTCTACAATTAGTATTAGAATAGTTGGCATGCTATGATTTTGTTCCATGCAGCTAGCTATAGAGCAGTGATCTGTAGCTGGGTGAGAGGATAATGGCTGGGATTGCCAGCTCTGGGTTGGGAAACATTTGGAGATATGGTGGTGAGGAACTGATCTTGGTCATCTGGAGACCAGTTGTAACAGCAGGACATCTCCAGGTAGCACCTGGAGAGTGGCGACCTTAGTGGTGCTGCAACAAAGGTGGGGAAAAACCCTGCGGTCAAGGCATAGCAGCTTCAAGAGTTCGTGGTGGTCAGTTCTCTTTCGGTGTTCCATAGAAAGCTCAGAAGTCAGCTGAGAAGAAAATTGCTGAAGCATCAGCTTGGAGGGACTGCAATAACGAGGAGGGAGGGAGAAGTCTTGTCTCATCCTGAGGAGGTTGGAGGAAATTGGGCCTCTCTCCAAAGGGTCTCTTTAACTGTGACAGGCAGTTCCTAAGAGCTGTGCCAAGGTATTACTTTAGCAGCAATCACAGTTGTTCCTTCAAAAGAAGGTTCAACCATATGGATTACCTGCTGGTTATTGTGGCTTTTCAAGGCCACCTAAAGGTGACCCAAGCTGTGATCCATTCTGCTCTAGGCTCCACAGCAAGATCTTTTCTCAGCCTGACTGAAAAGAGAGGAGCTTCAGTTACGGCAGCTAAATGGTAATAATGAGAGCTTTTGAATACAAGCCGGGGTGGGGTGGGGGTCACGGCCTTGCAGTCAGATGAGATTTTGTAGAAAGGGAAACTTTCTGTTCTGAGCCCCAGCAACTTTCCCAGGAACACTATCCCTTTTTAAAAAAAACTAAGTTGCCTTTGGACTGAATGGCTGTCTCTGTCCTGACTGCTTTCACTTGAAAGCCAGTGTTCCCGTGTATGCATGAAGCTGCCTTAAGGCCCCTTCCGCACATGCAGAATAAATGCACTTTCAATCCACTTTCACAATGGTTTGCAAGTGGATTTTGCTATTCCGCACAGTAAAAATCCATCTCCAGTGCTCATTGAAAGTGGATTGAAAGTGCATTAGTCTGCATGTGCGGAAGGAGCCTCATCAAAGAATCAGACCATTGGTCCATCCTAGTCAACTGCTCGCCAGGTTCTTCTGTAGACAGTTTTTCACATTACCTCCTTCTTCATCTCTGTAATGGGAGATGCCGGGTATTAAAACCTGGGATTTTTGACATGCCAAGCAGATCCTCTGCCACTGAGCCACATCCCTTCCCCAAGTTTGTATTTTTTGGATGTCAGTATAGCAGTAGCTGAATACTTTGAGAAAGAACTATAAAAGTGCCTTTGGCGTGATTCCAGAACGTGCTTGTGGGTAATGGTTAAAGAGTTAGTCATGATCTCTTTTATTCTGTTTTTCATGTCTGCCTCTCATTCTTTCTCTCTTTTACTCTTTCACTCTCTCTTTCTCTCCCTTGTCCTTTGTTTTCTCTTTCCTTTCTTTTTTTGCTGTCTGTTGCTCTTTCATTTGCTTTTTCTCTTTTGTGTTGTCTTTTCACGCTGTTTCCCTCTTTTTATTTTGTCTTCTTCTCTTTCTCCCTTTTCCTCGTTTGCGCGCCCTTTTTCTTCCACTTTCCCTTTTCTTTCTCTTTTGCCGTCTTTTGTTCTTTCATTTGCTTTTTCCCTGTTTTTCTCTTTTGTGGTGTCTTGCTCTTTCACACTGTTTCTCTTTTTCTTTGTTTCGCTCTCTTTCACACACTCTCTCTTTTCACTCTCTTTTGCTTTCTCTTTTTAGTTCTTTCTTTCTCAGTCTGACATTTCACATTCCCAGTACTTATAAAACAAACAAACAAACATCTGGCCTCCCGTGGGTTCATAAAAAGGGGAATAGAAGAGCTGAAGCCATCTATAGTTTAGTATTTTATGTATTTTAGATAAATTATATATACGATGTTTTAAACTTTATGTTGATGGAAACCACCCTGAGCCTTCGGGGAGGGCGGTATATAAATGTAACAAATAAAATAAATAAATAATAAATATGTACAGAGTAAATTTTAATGTGACCACGAACACACTGGTTGCGTGGTTGTTCTTACTTGGCTGCATCTAAAATGGATTTGGGCTGGCCACACACATTGTGGATTATTTTCACCTGCATGAGTGTTTGGAAGCGTTTGAGATTCTCATTTAAGTTTTTTTTCTCTCCCCTTTTTCCTTATACAGGATGTAGGCATTTCTCCAACCCAGCGGGACGAAGTAATCCATTGGCTGGCCAAACTCAAGTACCAGTTCCATCTTTACCCAGAAACACTCGCCCTGGCTGTCAGCCTCTTGGACAGGTTTTTAGCCGCCGTGAAGGTAAATATCTGACAGCTGGAGTGATAAAAGTCACTTTCTCCCCTGGATTTGGCCCTTCTGCAGTGGGGAGAAAGAAGAAGAATAAGAGTTGGATTTATATCCCCCCTTTCCCTCCTGCAGGAGACTCAAAGGGGCTTGCAATCTCCTTGCCCTTCCCCCCTCACAACAAACATCCTGTGAGGTGGGTGGGGCTGAGAGAGCTCCGAAGAACTGTGACTAGCCCAAGGTTACCCAGCTGGCGTGTGTGGGAGTGTACAGGCTAATCTGAATTCCCCAGATAAGCCTCCACAGCTCAAGCGGCAGAGCTGGGAATCAAACCCAGTTCCTCCAGATTAGAGTTCACCTACTCTTAACCACTACACCACTTTTCTCTGAAGGCATCTGCTATTCAAACCTCTCCTCCCTGTCTAGTATTTCATATAGGCTGATATTTTTGCTTCCTGTATGGAGACTATGGACTTGATCGCCCTTGCGGTCTCTTCCAACTCCATGATTCTGTGTCGCTTTGTGCTTGTAGTGATTTGTTTAACGTTATTTACTTGTATTACACATTTCCACTTTAGTTTGCTTTCTTGGCAGTTATTAAATTATCACATTTATTATTAATAGTTGGTTTTGTGTTGCCTATAGCCACGGTGTAGCAGGTTTCTTATTTTGTATTTGTCAGTCCACTACGCCTATTCTGCTGCTTGAATAGTGCTCCCACTGGAATTACCAGGCATGGTATCCTGGATTGTGGTGGTGATCTTAGATCAGGGGTCGGCAACCTTTACCACCCAAAGAGCCATTTGGACCCGTTTTCCCTGGCCCGAAGATCTACCGAGCCGGAGAGACGGCTCCACACGGAGCCACCTACGGTTCGGCTCCTCCACTCACCTTTCCTTCCAGCACTGCTCTGGAGGGACACGCCCATGCTACCCTCCGACCTCCAAGCCATGCAGAGCCGCAGTATAAGGCTGAAAGAGCCGCATGAGGCTCCGGAGCCGCGGGTTGCAGACCTCTGTCTTAGATGTTTAGGTACATGTACTCTGGGTACCATTCAGAAGTTGATATTTTACATCTTCTGATGCAAAGCATATAGGAGTTTCAGAGCTGAATTAAGATTTATTCTCCCCTTCCACTGTCTCGTTTCTTTTTTTGCTACATGCACGTTAAAAGATTTCAAGAAGAATCCCTTTGAGAATTAACGTTATGGGCTTGAGGTTGTGTTGTTTTGTTTGTTCTGAATTGCTATTTTTAGTTCCACGTATAAAATTAAATTTTATGTTCTTGGCGGCATTTAGCTTGGGCAAACTAAGTAACGGAGCCTTCCTTCTTGGCTCTACTGAAGCCGCTGGCCTGTGGTTTGGAATACGATGCCAAGATGGCTTTATTGGTTCTGCTTCCCACTGTAAATCGTGGAACTCCTTTTCCAAGATATGATACCCGCTAAGGAAACACGGCCGGCGACTGTGAAAAAGCTTGCCACGTTCTCGCTCCATTCAGCTTTTATGAGTATTGGAAAAACGGGAGAGGAGAGAATAATTCCGGTTTGCTGTTTGCCCGGCTGGATAGAACATCTACTTACAAATCGTAATAGGTTTCTGACTTTTCCTGGGAGAGGGTGGGAAAAACATTTCTGTTTCCATATAAATTAAATCTCCTTTCAAGGAGCTGCAAGGAGGCAGCACTAAAGAAGTATCTTCAGTGGCTGTTTAGAAACAATTTCTGAATTTCATATCCCTTGCTGACAAAATATCCAGTGCTGTGGCAGAGAATGGGATCCATCTCTTTTAGGCTTGAGGCCTAGGGCCTGTGTTTGGTATTAGTAAAGTCAGTCCATTTTCTTGAGTCCTTTTCAGAGGTGGGATCCAGCAGGTTCTCACAGGTTCCCGAGAGTAGGTTACTAATTATTTGTGTGTGCCGAGAGGGGGCTACTAATTGGTGATTTTGCCACGTGATTTTTGCCTTAGTTACGCCCCTCCTCTCAGCAGTGGCGCGCAGAACTTGAAGCAGTCTAGCAGGAGGTGCACCGGCGTGCGTGGCAGCCTGCGCCTGCGTGCATTCGTTTCCTGCCCAAGGGCTGGCGCAGTGGCTGCGTCCTTGCCACAGCCCCGCCCAGGAATGCCCTGTCCCCAGAATGCCCGGCCACACCCCTGTCATGCCCCGCCCAGCACCATTGGTGCTACGCCACAGTTTGAATCCCACCACCATGGGAACCTGTTACTAAAATTTTTGGATCCCACCACTGGACCTTTTCCCTACAGAATTATAGGATTGAAAGGAAGCCCTGCCCCACGAAGTATACCAGTACCATAACCAACCCTTTGAGACTGGATTGAACCCCCCCCCCCCCATATGATTGCCGTTAGCCCCTTCCCCTTGAGTTCTGACAACGAAAAGCACCTTGAGGGACTGAAATGAAAAATCCATTTTACTTTTAAAAGGAATGCAAGCTGTTGAAACTGCTTAGCCTTCAAATCTGTCTTGTTCCTGCATAACTTACTGCTTTCTGTGGGTCTTCTTGGCGGAGAATGAGGTTCAGCCATCTGGCAGGAATTAATCTCTAGATGACTTAAAGATGGGAGATTTGTCCACTAAAAGGGCCTTTCCCCCTTATTTTTCCTGCTTGGTCCCCAGAGAATCTTTGAAAACGCCCCCCACCTCTTTCCTGTCTCCATTGTGCATGACTTATTTGTCTGGGCAGAAGGAAGGAATCAGTCTATGGCAGGGGTAGGGAACCTGCGGCTCTCCAGATGTTCAGGAACTACAATTCCCATCAGCCCCTACCAGCATGGCCAATTGGCCATGCTGACCGAGCTG